>NC_090266.1:816057443-816366193 GCF_040414725.1 Anabrus simplex | reverse complement strand
GTGGCTGGCGTCAGGAAGGTTGTAAACCAGTACTCGACTATAGCAGGATGTGGGAAAACCGGTGGAGCAAGGGGGAGTTCCTTTACGTGGCTCCAAATCCAACTATAAAAGACAGGCTTACACCTTCAAAGACATCCGACTGTGTCGCGATCCAACCCACTGACTGGGATTCAGAAGGCCGGCTCACTTTCTGCCTGAGCCACACGGCCAGGAATCAAACGTGGGCTAACTGGACAGGAGGCTATTATGAATAACCCATACACCACTCTGAAAAAAGTATAGTTTTGTCTGAGTGTAGTATGGTATGAAAATTAGCCTCTCGAAGACTAAATTGATGTCAGTAGGTAAGAAATTCAACAGAATTGAGTGTCAGATTGGTGATACAAATCTAGAACAGGTCGATAATTTCAAGTACTTAGGTTGTGTTTTTTCCCAGGATGGTAATATAGTAAGCGAGATTGAATCAAGGTGTAGTAAAGCTAATGCAGTGAGCTCGCAGTTGCGATCAGCAGTATTCTGTAAGAAGGAAGTCAGCTCCCAGACGAAACTATCTTTGCATCGGTCTGTTTTCAGACCAACTTTGCTTTACGGGAGCGAAAGCTGGGTGGACTCAGGATATCTTATTCATAAGTTAGAAGTAACAGACATGAAAGTAGCAAGAATGATTGCTGGTAAAAACAGGTGGGAACAATGGCAGGAGGGAACTCGGAATGAGGAGATAAAGGCCAATTTAGGAATGAACTCGATGGATGAAGCTGTACGCATAAACCGGCTTCGGTGGTGGGGTCATGTGAGGCGAATGGAGGAGGATAGGTTACCTAGGAGAATAATGGACACTGTTATGGAGGGTAAGAGAAGTAGAGGGAGACCAAGACGACGATGGTCAGACTCTGTTTCTAACGATTTAAAGATAAGAGGTATAGAACTAAATGAGGCCACAACACTAGTTGCAAATCGAGGATTGTGGCGACGTTTAGTAAATTCTCAGAGGCTTGCAGACTGAACGCTGAAAGGCATAACAGTCTATAATGATAATGTATGTATGTATGTTGATACGGTGCCCATAGTTGGCAGTGCGGTTAGAGTCGCGCAGCTGTAAGCTTGCATCCCGGAGATAGTGGGTTCGAATCCCACTGTCGGCAGCCCTGAAGATGGTTTTCCGTGGTTTCCCATTTTCACACGATGCAAATCCTGGGGCTGTACCTTAATTAAGGCCACGGCCGCTTCCTTCCAACTCCTAGACTTTACCTCTCCCATCGTCGCCATAAAACCTATCTGTGTCGGTGCGACGTTAATCCAAAAAAAAATTTAAAAAAATAAGATACGGTGCCCACAGTCACGGGACCTGAAGTATTACGTGGAATATGAACTATATTCACGTGAGTTCTTGTTTAAAGAATTCCACATCCATTGTCTTGATTTCACCGAGCGAGTTGGCCGTGAAGTTAGGGATGTGCAGCTGTGTGCTTGCATTCGAAAGATAGTGGGTTCGAACCCAACTGTCGGCAGCCCTGAAGATGGCATTCCGTGGTTTCCCATTGACACAAGGCTGTATGTTAATTAAGGTCACGGCCGCTTACTTTCCACTCCTCAACCTTTCTTATCCCAACGTCGCCATAAACGTATCTGCGTCAGTGCGACGTAAAGCAATTTGTCTTGGATTCGAGCTATGGCTATATTGCTGAAAATCCAGTGACGATCTCGCTTAGGACTGGTGTTACTGGAAGTTATGTGATCCTCGATAATCGATCTGTATCTCAACAGGCAGTGGAAACAGTTTTCCTCTGCTTAGCATAGCTGAGCTCCTGCCGCCATTGAGTTGTGAAAAAGTTCTCCTCCAGTTAGAATAATGGCCTGTCTGACCTAGGAATATACTGAATGCTAAACACGACTTTTAGGTGAGTCCTTAATCCGATTGTTACATTACAGCAGTGTACTAGCATGACCCATGTCTTGTGCGGTGAGGTAACATCTGGAAATAACGAGATGAGAGGTTTGATTTATTACATTACAAGCGAACTCTAAGTAATAAATAGATTTCCAACTGTTGTTGACTTGATTCATGACTTTAGAAAACAAGCACCATTTCTTGCAGGGCTCAGCGAACTGAACAAACTGTTTTACTCTCAACTGTTTAACAAAAATATAAAAAAAAAAATAGGAAAGGAAAGGACTCAATTACATTTTGATGTACTGCCTCGCCCCTTGTAACTTCTGCCACTTGCGGCAGAGAGGCTGCTTCGTAACAACGTCCATGAAACTCCATAAAAAGCAAATAAAATATTAAGCGCATCCTAACTGTGGCCGCAAGCCACAATTTTTTCCTCAAATGAAACACAGATATTTCGTAGACTTCAAGACCGTTACTTTTACTATATCAAAAATTACTTTCTAAAACAAACTCACTCCATCTCCGTAGCAGTGCTACAACAGAGGCACGCGGTACGCATATTAGATTGCTGTGATCTGTCGTGAAGGCAAATTGTGTTCCATTCATGTACAACAATCTCTAACCTAATCTATATCATTGACTTTGACTACCGTAACGCAGACTGTGGTACACACATTACGTTAAGAGGTCTATTGAAAATAAGGTGTATAACCGACAGTGGCATTGTCACTTGCTACTCATCAAGGTGACCGCACTTCGAATCCCAATCAATGTGTGTGGGAATTTTTTCAATGAAAAGTCGCGTTCGAGTGAAGCAAGATATCTCGTGGTTACGATCACGATATTAACAGTAGTGTAACACTCGAGGCTTTCTTGCTTCCTTTTAAATGAATATAATATTGGTATCCTAATAATGAAACGGCATAGGCTAATAATAATCATAATAATATTATTATTAATAATAATAATATCACCATCATCATCATCATCATCAGCCGTGTTGAGTAACTCAGGCCGTAGAGTGCTGGTCTTCTCTGCCCAACTTAGCAGCTTCGATGCTGGCTCAGTCCAGGTGATATTTGAAGGTGCTGCAATACGGTAGCCTCGTGTTGCTAGAATTACTGGCATATAAAAGAACTTCTGCTGGAAAAATATTACAGCCCCTTGGTTGCATCTGAGAAACATAAAAGTAGTGATTGGTACGTAAATCCAAAGCAAACATTATTATTATTATTATTATTATTATTATTATTATTATTATTATTATTATTATTATTATCAGAGCCCGGATGTTTATGACATGCTGTATTTTTTCCTTTATATTATTATCATGTAAAATACAAGTTAAGCATGATTTTATCTACTGTGACTAAATTTATGCCGGTTTCACGGGTCATGTAAAGTCATATTTTGTCTTTTTAACGTTTTTCTTGTCATTTTACGATAATTTTTCATATTATGGTCATCTTTTCCCGTGAAGTCTCGTATTTTTATCTTTTTAATTCCATTTTCGCATACCTACTTGCAGTCGTCTCAGTGAAGGATTTTTCACATCTCCTAATTTTTGTCAGTAATTTCTTACAATTATCTTTCTTAGAAATATACATATATGTGAATTAGGAAGGCAAGCTGTAGTCTATAGAAAAAGACTATGTTTAGAAATCGAAAAAAATAAGTGAGCCTCAATTGAACTCTAATGATTTGACGTATTTCAAAGTGTCCCAATAACATCCTGCGTTGTTGAGCGGTACTTTTTCCACTGAAAGTCAATGTTGCGTGAAAATAGAAGATCATTCCTATTTGAAAACTTTAAGATATATGTAATTTTCGATTGTAATTCCTTCTGGTCGCCCATCAAAATGTGACATTTATTTCATTCTGTGCAGAGTCGGGATTTACCTCTGGACTCAGTTATTAAATAAATTCAAAATATTACAATAATTAGTGTTATTACTTATTTCGCTCTTAGGGCCGGTTGGTGCATGCATTTCAGTCGTCTTTGCAGACTTTTATATAATAGCAACTTCTGGCCCGGTGAGGAAAAAACGGGAAACCACCTCGCTCCTCATTTCGCTAGTGTAACTCTTCAGTGACACCTAGGCTATCTATGAGAGCATTGGCGGAGCTGTGGAGGATGAAACCAGCGTTTGGACTGAATACCCAACATACATATTTATTTATTTTTGAATGTACTAGATTTTAAAAGTATATTTTCAATACAATGTTAATTTAAACAGCGGCAAAATGTTGAAGATTTCGAAAATGTGACTAAAAATATTTTGTCATATTTATTGCCATATATTAATACTTTTTATGTCAAAATGCTTGCATATTTCTAACATGTTTAGGTCATGAACACCCGGACCCTTATTATTATTATTATTATTATTATTATTATTATTATTATTATTATTATTATTATTATTATTATTATTATTATTATTATTATTACCGGGCGAGTTGGCCGTGCGCGTAGAGGTGCGCGGCTGTGAGCTTGCATCCGGGAGATAGTAGGTTCGAATCCCACTATCGGCAGCCCTGAATATGGTTTTCCGTGGTTTCCCATTTTCACACCAGGCAAATGCTGGGGCTGTACCTTAAATAAGGCCACGGCCGTTTCCTTCCAACTCCTAGGCCTTTCCTATCCCATCGTCGCCATAAGACCTTTCTGTGTCGGTGCGACGTAAAGCCCCTAGCAAAAAAATTATTATTATTATTATTATTATTATTATTATTATTATTATTATTATTATTATTATTTACGCTACAAATGGAAGCAATATAACTGAAATGCATTGTTTTCAACTAGTTTTTTTTTTTTCTGTTGGTGATGCTGATTTTTGTAGCAGCAAGGTCTATATTACTCTCACCTCGTTCGTATAGAATGTTTGTGGTTGGTAGCTGTACTTGGTGAAGTAATAATGTAAAAGTTGTTTAGTATTGAAGATGAGTATTGTTTCAAGTTAAGGCTTGGTGGACTGTGGGAAAGAATTCGTGAAAAATGTTCAAATATTATACGTTGATATTTTGCGTGACTTCGAGTCGATTGGTTTCTCATTCCACTCACAGTGCTGGTAATAACATGCCCGACTATGTAGGTTCAGACTGTTCATGATATGTGTCATAATTCTTGAGAGTTTACATATATAAAAGAACATGTACTGACTGACTGACTGACTGACTGACTGACTGACTGACTGATTCATCATTGCCGAGCCAAAACTACTAGATTTAACGAAATGAAAATTTGAGGCCACATATATATTACAATGCAGGTGCTCGCTACGGGAGGATGTTTGGATATTCGGTCGCTAAAGGGGTGGAAAGGGAGAAGAATTTTTAAAATATGTGTATCTATATCTCAAAATTTTTAAAGGTTACAGATGTAAAAATTTGGTATTTAGAATTCCTAAATAAAGGAGCACGTACGTTTTGTTTCCGGAAAATGCCATTAGGAGGGGTGAAAAAGGGTGAAAAAGGGGTTGAATGCCTTTGATGAGGATACTTATATCTCAGAAACTGAAGATATTGCAGACCTGAAAATTGGTACTTGGAATCTCCTTTAAAAATAAAGGAACACGTAATTTTTGTTTTCGGAAAATCCAATTATTGGGGGTTAAACAGGATTGACAAAATGGGGTGAATTTTTTAAAAAACTGTATATACAGTATATCTCACAAACGTGAAAGGTTACAGACGTAAAAATTGGTATTTGGAATCTTCTGTAAAAGTAAAGAGACACAGATGATTTGTTTTCGGAAACTCTACCTAAGGGGAACTAAATAGGGGTGAAATTTTGAAATGAGCATTTCTACAGTATATCTTATAAACTGAACATGTTACAGAAGTGAAAAATGGTATTTTTATCTCCATTAAAATAAAGAAACATGCATGTTTTGTTTTCGGAAAGAACACTTGTTTGGGGGATAGAAATGACTGAAAATGGGGTTGCATCCTTTTTTATTAGGATACTGACATCTCAAAAACTGAATATGTTACAGACGTGAAATTTGATATTTGGAATCTCCTTTAAAAATAAAGAAATACTTTTGATTTCGGAAATCTACTTAACGGGGGGTGGGGTGTAGAATTGAAAATATTATTTGAATTATTTGTATGGAGATACTACAAATATTATTTAAAAAAACTAAAGATGTTGCAGACGTAAAATTGGTATTTGGAATCTGCTTTAATGGTAAAGAAATTCCTTTGATTTCGGAAAATCCAATGAAGGGTGGCGTGGGGAGGGGGTGGATGTGTGTGTGGAGGATTTGAAAAATTAATTGAATTATTTGTATGAGGATACTTACATCTAATAATAACTAAAGTTGTTACAGAGGTGAAAATTGGTATTTGGATCCCCTTCAAAAACGAAGAAAAAGGCATTTTTGAGGGAAAGTCATCTTAGGGGGCGGGGGGTGAAAAGGAGTTGAAGTCCTTTTATGAGGACACATATCTCAAAAACTGAAGATGTTACAGTCGTGATAATTGATATTTAGAAGATCCTTTACTAATAAAGAAACGAGTGTTTTCGCGGAAAATTCACTTATTGGGAGGTGGAGTGTGAAAGGAAGTGAAAAAAGTGAATTCTTTTTATGGGGTAACATATCTCAAAACTGAAGGTAACAGACGTGAACATTGTTATTTGGAATCTCATTTAAGCATAAAGAAACACTCATTCTTCCATCGGCGGAGGGGGGGGGGGAATCAAATAACAGCGGTGGGTTGTAAAAGGAGTTGAGACCAATTGATTTTCCTGTTCATAATATACTTGATTCTGATCATAAACCGATAATTTTTAATTTTTCCTGGGTTCGTTTTTAAGTGCCATCTTATCCTTTGAGAACTTAAAGTTAGATTACAGTAGATTCTCCTGGCACATAAATAAAAATTTAAACACATTTGAAATAAACGATAGGAATGATATTGACCGTGCAATTGTTCACCCCTATAATAAGGTCAATAATGCACGGAAGTACAGTATATCACTCGTATCGCCAGAAATCCCGCGTACTTGCCTATGCGCGACAATTGTGCTGGTCACATTGTCAACAATGACAATGGCAGCAGATGTAATTACCGCCAAGTAGCGGTCTTGCATTTTGCTGCGGCGTCTTGAACATCAATAATAATAATAATAATAATAATAATAATAATAATAATAATAATAATAATAATAATAATAATAATAATAATAATAATTACATACATACATAGATTATCATTATAGACTGTTATGCCTTTCAGCGTTCAGTCTGCAAGCCTCTGAGAATTTACTAAACGTCGCCACAATCCTCGATTTGCAACTAGTGTTGTGACCTCATTTAGTTCTATACCTTTTATCTTTAAATCGTTAGAAACCGAGTCTAACTATCGTCGTCTTGGTCTCCCTCTACCTCTCTTACCTTCCATAACAGTGTCCATTATTCTCCTAGGTAACGAATCCTCCTCCATTCGCCTCACATGACCCCATCAGCGAAGCCGGTTTATGCGTACAGCTCCATCCATCGAGTTCATTCCTGAATTAGCCTTTATCTCCTCATTCCGAGTACCCTACTGCCATTGTTCCCACCTGTTTGTACCAGCAATCATTCTTGCTACTTTCATGTCCGTTACTTCTAACTTATGAATAAGATATCCTGAGTCCACCCAGCTTTCGCTCCCGTAAAGCAAAGTTGGTCTGAAAACAGACCGATGTAAAGATAGTTTCGTCTGGGAGCTGACTTCCTTCTTACAGAATACTGCTGATCGCAACTGCGAGCTCACTGCATTAGCTTTACTACACCTTGATTCTATCTCGATTACTATATTACCATCCTGGGAGAACACACAACCTAAATACTTGAAATTATCGACCTGTTCTAGCTTTGTATCACCAATCTGACATTCAATTCTGTTGAATTTCTTACCTACTGACATCAATTTAGTCTTCGAAAGGCTAATTTTCATACCATACTCATTGCACTTATTTTCAAGTTCCAAGATATTACACTGCAGGCTTTCGGCACAGTCTGCCATTAAGACCAAGTCGTCAGCATAGGCCAAACTGCTTACTACATTTCCACCTAACTGAATTCCTCCCTGCCATTTTATACCTTTCAGCAGATGATCCATGTAAACTACGAACAGCAAAGGTGAAAGATTACAGCCTTGTCTAACTCCTGTATGTACTCTGAACCAAGAACTCATTCTACCATCAATTCTCACTGAAGCCCAATTGTCAACATAAATGCTTTTGATTGATTTTAATAATCTACCTTTAATTCCATAGTCCCCCAGTATGGCGAACATCTTTCCCCTCAGTACCCTGTCATATGCCTTCTCTAGACCTACGATACATAAACACATCTGCCTATTCCCCTCGTAGCATTTTTCAATTACCTGGCGCATACTGAAAATCTGATCCTGACAGCCTCTCTGTGGTCTGAAACCGCACTGGTTTTCATCCAACTTCCTCTCAACGACTGATCGCACCCTCCCTTCCAAGATGCCAGTGAATACTTTGCCTGGTATACTAATCAATGAGATACCTCGATAGTTGTTGCAATCCTTCCTGTTCCCTTGCTTATAGATAGGTGCAATTACTGCTTTTGTCCAATCTGAAGGTACCTTACCAACCAACGAGCACAGAAGAACATAGAGATGGCAATGCCTACCGCAATGCATTGGCTCGCTGAAGCCGAGTTTTGCGCGCATCGCCATGTTGGCATTACCAGCCGTGCTAGTTAATTCCTATCCGAGTCTGTCATGTTAAAAGATTTCTGTAACATTATTTCATTGGTTAACGTATCTAACGCAGTAGAAAAGTACCTTAGTCGTAATGATAAGCACGGGACAGCCCAGAACACTGTTTTAATCGCAGTACCGGTAGTTTAAAAGTCGGAAATACGAGCTCAAATAGCCTGTTATTATATCAGATTATATTTAGCTCAAACGAATTGCCGATTTGCAAGGTGCAGCTCAGAATAATGGAAAATTTTCATAAAGACCTATTTTAGGGAAAGAATAAGACAGGTTATGGACCATGAATATTTATATAGATACCATATACAGTACAAATCCACTCAAAATTTCATATACAATAAAAATATACACAGTCTTTAGGCTTATAAATAAAATAATACACGGTCAATAATAAAGATATCCTGGAAGACCAGTAAATATGAGGTAAATAGGCCTAATTGTTATAGAATTGTTGAGCCAAGTAAATCATATAAAAAAATAGAGAAATATTTTTACATTAGTACACTTGATGAAATTAATTCATTCATCTCAAGGATTATTTTGTAATGTATACATACATACATACATATATATTATCCGCACACTTTATCTTGGTGCATTTGTGTACGAAGGTGAGGAGTAAGGAGGGAGCTGTCCCGGTATCGATATTGCTGCCTGGTACTGCCAACAGAATTAAAATGAAATCTGAATTGAATCGAGAATATGATCGATCGATATGACATTTCTAAACCGTTATCATCTTAAGCCAACAACTATGTCACATACACATTACTTACATAACATTATAAAACATTTCTCGATGCGAATCTTGTTCCTAGCATGAATTCTATACTTTGGCTTTGTTGTGTAAACAACAACAGAACTAGTACGTAAAGTGTACGCCAGATGTCGCACAACGATGCTTAAGCGATTCATAGTTTGTGTTTCAAAGGTTGCCGGTACGAATCTCGAAGATCGCCGAGGTCGACCGATTCAACACTAGGGTGTAAATGCACCAAGATAAAGTGTGCGGATAATACATACATACACTACATACATTATCATTATAGACTTATGCCTTTCAGCACAGCCCATTCCCTCAGCCTTACGACGCACAATGAAGTACGATCAAAATCACGTTCAGAAAAGTGAGCTGAACATATGGTGCTGAAAGGTGCGGGGTACCAATTTTCCCTTCGTATAACTCTTATCCATTTCTTCCGTCGTTCATTATCTTTAGGAAAACTGTAAATGATAAAGGGGCTTCTTAACCTATACTGCATGTGCAAGTGGAAAACAATTCGGCACTGAATATTCGCAAAAACATTTTGTTTACCTGTGAGAAGTTATCCCTGGTATTTTCTTTGAAGCTCTGTTTGCACATCCATACGCTACACAAGTCGGCATTTTAAAATCATAGCACAACTTCCTTTATTTACTTCACACGTGGCGCACTGCTCACTTACACTAACTGGTCTCCAATGTTTTGGTACAAACAACATGGCGGCCGCTTGTGTCCACTGACTTCAACTCAGACGACACATTGCCATCTCTATGTTATTCTGTGCTCGGTGTTACCAATACTCCGCGCTAGTTTTACTACTCTGTGAAGCCATTTCATCCCTGCCTTCCCACTATACTTCACCATTTCAAGTCTAGAACACTGCATATAGTATCCACGGAAATACATTGCAATCGGCTTCTCAGGTAAGAGACCTAGGTGTTATAATAGACTGTAAACTAACCTTCTCTGCTCACATTCACTCCATAAAATCCCGTGCTATGCGTACTCTAGGCATTCTTTACAGGTTTACTGAAATTAATGATATTAACGCCTTAAAATTATACTTTGTCTCGTATGTTCTCCCCATTATTGACTTTTGTTCCCCTATTTGGTCCTCATCTGCTATCACAAACATATCTCAACTAAATAGTATTTTTAACTTTTTCACTTTCATTGTTAAGACTCGCAATCCTGTTTTTAAGAACAAAACTAAATCTGACATTATGAACTACCTGGGTATACTTGACCTGAGAAGCCGTTTACAGTTCTCTGATCTATGTTACCTCCATAAAATAATCAATGGCTACACCAAATGTAATTCTCTTCCAGCGTACTTCCCTATACACGTTCCTCCCCGCCCTACACGCAACCGGCGCACCCATCATGTGTCCCATGCGCGCCTAACCTTACAACAACGCTCTATCTTCCACCGTCTCCCTACTCTTGGTAATTCACTACCCGATATCGACATATTCACACCTTTCGCATCCTTCAAACAAAAAATTAAAAGATTCCTTTGAAGTCCTCTCCAGGTTTTCACTTTCTTCCGTCCCTCCAACCCTTGACCTTTCTTCTTCCTAATTTCTGAAACCGACACTTCCCAGTTATCGTTTTCATTGTTGTTACATTGTTACTGTTAAAATTGTTAACTATTGTTACTTAATATTGTTGTTTATACCTTTGTTATCTTTTATACTTATTTAAACTTATTATTATTATTATTATTATTATTATTATTATTATTATTATTATTATTAGTGTAAAATGGCCCTCCATAGGCTGTATCTAATAATTAAATAAATAAATAAATAATTTCATCTATTCCTGCTGCCTTATGACAGTGGAGTTTATTTACTATCCTTTCCACTTCCTCAAGCATAATTTCACCAACATCATTTTCCTCCTCCCCATGAGCTTGGCTGTTTGCAACACCACCATGATGATTTCCTTTTACATTGAGAAGATGTTCAAAATATTCCCTCCACCTCTCCAGTGATTCCCTGGGATCTATTATGACTTCACCTGAATTACTCAAAACACTGTTCATTTCCTTTTTCCCTCCCTTTCTAAGGTTCTTTATTACTGTCCAGAAAGGTTTCCCTGCCGCTTGACCTAGCCTTTCCAGGTTATTACCAAAATCTTCCCATGACTTCTTTTTGGATTCAACCACTATTTGTTTCGCTCTGCTTCTTTCATCTACGTACGAATCCCTGTCTGCCTCGGCCCTTGTTAGGAGCCATTTCTGATAAGCCTTCTTTTTACGTTTACAGGCTGCTCTCACTTCATCATTCCACCAAGATGTTCGCCTTTTCCCCCATCTTTACACACAGTTGTTCCTAGGCATTCCTTTGCTGTTTCTACTACAGCATCCCTGTATGCCACCCATTCACTTTCTATATCCTGAACCTGCTTACTGTCTACTGTTCGAAACTTCTCACTAATCATATAATAATAATAATAATAATAATAATAATAATAATAATAATAATAATAATAATAATAATAATAATAATAATAATAATAATAATAATAATTTTCTGGACCATCGTCAAATTGTGTGGACCGCGCTGGGAACGGGTCCTGACCGGGTAATGACTACGAATGCAGTCCGGTCGCGGCTTCAGTACCGCCATGGCACCCAGGACGATACCACACCGGATCTCCTCAAGGATTTGATCCATATTAAAAATGCTTATAGGAAACGATGGCAAATATTTAGGGACCCAACCGACCGGGCTGAATACCTCGAACTAGCCCGGGAAGTATGAAATCGATTGCTGAAAACAAAGATTGAAAAATCGGAAGAACTTTGCCGTCAGATCGCGAATTTTGCCGGATTATATATAAAATGTTAAGCATTCAATTAAAAATTTCATTACAATACCGTAGTGAAGCACGGGTGTCTTGCTACTTATTTAATATGATGGAATGTAATCAAGTTTAATAGTAATGTTATTGTTTTTACGTCCCACTAACTACTTTTTATCGGTTTTCGGAGACTCCGTGCTGCCGGAATTTTGTCCCGCAACCGTTCTTTAACGTGCCACTAAATCTACCGACATGAGGCTGACATATTTGGGCACCTTCAAATATCACCGCACTGAGCCAGGATCGAACCTGTCAAGTTGGGGTCAGAGGGGTAGCGCCTCAACCGTCTGAGCCACCCGCCCGGCTGAAATGAAGTATGGTGAGGTATATACACCTTTTCTGCAGACTCCCTTGACGGAATTCCTCTGAGCTCTCTCCAGGAAAGGGTGTGTACTTCTCAGATACGACGTTTGTAGTCTCGTAACACTAACAAACGAACGTTGGAAGAGAGTTTCTTCCCTTGTCGGAGAGAAAGAGGACATCTGAGGCTAATGTTTGCGGTTCTCCTTGATCTTGCGCATTTTGTGCCTGTTTAGTCCTAAGTAAAGGGCAATTGACCTTATGGCGGTAGAGCTACATGTGCAAGCTCTGTACAGTTCTCAACGTAATATATTCACAGAATAAAAATTTTAATTTATTTGTGAATTTAACTGAAATATATATTTCATTTTTCATGGTACAATATATGAACAAATGGATGGTGTTACCAATGGATCGCCATTGGCTCAAGTCATCGCTAATTTCTATATGCAAGACTTTTAAGAGCGTTGTCTTCAATCTTGCACGCCCAAGCCTTCCATCTGGTTGAGGTATGTCGATGAGACATTTTGTTATCTGAACCGATGGTGAATGCGAATTATCCATATTTTTTAATCACTTGAGCAGCATAAATCCAAACATTAAATTTACTCTGGAGACAACGTGGAGGATAATTGCCGTGGAGGATGTTTGCCGTTCTAGGATGTTTTGGTTTCTGGAAAATCAGATGGAACTTTAGGCCACACGGTTTACCATAAACACACCCTTACAAATAGTTATCTTCATGGGTCCTATCATCACCATCCTTGCCAAAAGCGTGCTGTGCTTAAGAACCTTATCAGCCGAGCAAGGGAGGTTTCTGAGGAGGATAAATTAAACGGTGAATTTGAGTTCCTAACCATAAGATACCTGAGCGATGGCTACTCAAGGAAAGATTTTGACCTGCTATATCCTAATCCAGAAGACATATTGTCACGTGATTCTCGTCCTTTGAGTCTGGCCTTCTTGCCTTACTTACAATCTGTCACGGATAGGATTGGCAATATTCTCAGAAGGCACACTATCAAGACAATGTTTAAGCCTACTATCATAATGGGCAATTGCTTGCGATATGTTAAAGATTCTATTCGTTTAAACTGTGTCGGGATATATAGGACTCCTTGCTCGTGTGGACCGGTGTATATTGGCCAAGCAGGTGGGAAGGTAGCAATGAGGGTTGAGAAACAGCGCTAGCACTTACGTCTTTGCCAGCCGGAGAAGTCTGCTGTGGCAGAACATGCCATATACAGTATAATGACCATCAAATCACTTTTGACGCAACTTCTGGCACTTATAAAGAGAAATGTTGTATTCCTAGAATCATTCGCGAGGCGATAGAAATTGCTAAACACCCGAATAATTTTAACAAAGTTTTCGGTTATATACTGAGTTGATCATGGCTGCCCTCCATTGTTAATTCGTCAACATCCTTCTCCTTGAATCTGGAGGCCATGGAATGAACTACATTTCTATCAGGGTCCTTCTATGTTGAGTGTGGTTATTCTGGAGTGACAGTTGCCCATACAATGTTATTGCTCTGAAGTCGATCCTGGTCGCAGGTTCGAAACGCGTCTGCATATTATAAGCATCACACGACCTAATATCCCAAAAATTAAGTATTAGGGCCTATAAGATTATTAGTGATTTACTCGGTACAAGTTCAGCCATGTTCGTAGGCCGTTGTTAATTTATTCGTCTAATTCCAGAAAATCCTATTACACGACACTATGTTACTGAAAGCAGAACTAAGACCATCTGCGAATTAATGTAACTCATTTCAAAAGTTGTAAACTTACGCGTAACATGAACGAGATATGAATAAAGTGGTGTACTTTATGATGGGCACTACGTCTCATTAAGTTAAGGTGAAGTGTACGCCGTCAAAGTTAGCTTCCTATTTCATTTATCCACCCTTAACCTTTTGAAAGTGGATTGTTAAAGGCTTGGTATTACAGCCAATTATATGAAGGTTGTAGACGTGGTGCCTTTTGAATATTTTCCGTGTCGATAAATAAGCTATGTGAATTCTTTACGTTTGTTGGAAAAGCCGTAATCGTAGACGGACGTGCTTTTCTTCTGAGAACTCTGAGAAAAGACTTCGTGAAGTGTAAAGAATTTCCACAGTTTATTTATTAAGTGACAAAAAACTAAACGTATACGTAGTTTTATTTGTACACTTCAAACTTTTGCCTCGTACTTATATCTGATTAGACGTACACTAGTCCAAAGTAGAATTGGTTCAATTTCTGTCTGTTTCTTTTTTTCTTTCTTTTTTCTTTCTTCCCTTCCTTCTTTCTTTCTTCCTTTCTTTATTGCGATATCATACACAACGTTTAACATAATTTCACAAATGTGTATGTTTAAGTTCACTGATAGCCAGTTCGTGCATTAGGCTATATATTATTTGTTTAACGTACAGTAGAACTCTGATTATCCAAGGTAATGTGTACCGAGATCACCTCGGATAAGTGAAAGCTCGGTTAATACTGTCCGTAACTCCGACTTAAAAATTAATGACAAGAACAATATCGTATAGCATTACTATACTTCTTCTCATATCTTAGTATATTTGATATAATTTAAGAACATTATTTTCAGGTTTATTTTTGCTCGTTGCTCACATTACGACTCTCAATTTCTGCTGCTCACATTTCACAACAGAGACCATAGTTTTGCTTGCACTGTATACATTGAACTGCCTTTTGTTGGGAATAGCGAAGAAGTGTCAGGGCACCATCCTGTGGTGCAACCTGTCCGCTGTAGTGCACCACAGCAACACTAGGTGGCCAGTCCACGAACTTAATGAATCTACTACGTAGGCTGTATGTCATTTCAGGATATATGAATAAAATAGGCTGAATTTTGCGAGGGTTAGAACTTGGCACGATTTTTCGGCGTATTGGAGTACTTCCTCGTTGGTGGACGGTCTCTCTATTGAATCTTCAACGTTCTGCGATACAACCAAATTTCAAAAAGCCTAGCGTGCCTTTCTGACGGAGCCTTTACTGCGCAGCCATCTACAACGTAAAGCAGTTACGATAAGGCATACCATTTCACGACAGCCCAACGAGTTTCGAATCAGAAGTTACGGCAGCACACAAGATGTTTAACTTCTTGCAGTGCCGATTCTGGTTTTAATTTCTTCATCTGGATCCCATCCTCCTATAGTTCATTCCATGTTAAGTAAACAGTATTGTTCTTATGGACCTACAATGAGTAAACCCATAATTCCTCGTGACTAAGGAATGTCATAATGTAATTTATATTGTACTAGCAATTACCCGCAGCTTCGCTCGCGTGGATTTCGTAATTTGATCAGAGTAATCGTTCCTCGGGATTGTACTGAGTACTATTTGAAAATTCCTAACGTATAAAAACTCACCCTACCGAGCTCGATAGCTGCAGTCTCTTAAGTGCGGCCAGTATCCAGTATTCGAACCCCACTGTCGGCAGCCCTGAAAATGGTTTTCTGTGGTTTCCCATTTTCACTCCAGGCAAATGCTGAGGCTGTACCTTAATTAAGGCCACGGCCGCTTCCTTCCCACTCCTATCCCTTCCCTGTCCCATCGTCGCCATAAGACCTATCTGTGTCGGTGCGACGTTAAGCAACTAGTAAAAAAAAAAAAAAAAAAAAAAAAAAAACCTCACCCAAAAATTTAGTTTCATTTACCCCAGAAATTATTTGTAAACCATGTTTGTGGAATTACCTTCTGGGGCTAAGACGACCATGTGACATAGAACTGTACATGCGATAAACAGTCTTCTCTCAAGTCAAAAAATAAATACATATTTCTATATTTTTAAAGGAGATTCCAAATACCTATTTCCACGTCCGTAACCTTCAGAAAAAGTATTAAATTCTTTTACTACCTTTCACACTCACCACTCAAGTGAAATTTCCAAAAAACAAACAGTACTCGTTTCTTTAAAAGAGCCCCGTTAAGGGTCTTTTCCGAAAACCAAAGAATACGTGTTTCCTTATTTTGAAATGAGTTTCCAAATACCAAATTTTCACGTCTGCAGCATGTTAAGTTTTTGAGATATACTGTAGATACGCTAATTTTAAAATTAACCCTCCTTTTCAGTTCCCCTTAAGTGGGTTTTCCGAAAAAAAAATTCATGTTTCTTTACCTTTATTGGAAATTCCAAATACCAGTTTTCAAATCTGTAATATATTACGTGTCTGAGATAATTTGCAGATATAGTCTCTTTAACAATTCACCCCGTTTGTCACTCCTGTTCACCCCCTATGCATCGGATTATCCAAAAGCACAAAAATATGTGTTTCTTCGTTTTCAAAGGAGATTCCAAATTTCAGTTTTCATGTCTGTAACATCTTCAGTTTTTTATATGTCTCCTCATAAAATGTGTTCAACCCCTTTTCCCCAATTTTCACCCCCCCCCCCTTAATGGGATTTTCCGAAAACAAAAAATACGTATTTCTTTATTCTTAAAGGAGATTCCAAATACTAATTTTACATATGTAAACTTTTAAGTTTCTGAGATAATGATATCTTCATTTTAAATATTCAGCCCCCTTTTCACTCCCTTAGCGAACGCCTACATGTCAATATGAATGTATCCCCAAAATTTCACTTCTTTATGTCCAGTAGTTTTGGCTCGGCGATGATGAATCAGTCAGTCAGTCAGTCAGTCAGTCAGTCAGTCAGTCAGTCAGTCGGAACAAGTTATTTTATATATATAGATTATGAAAGAAAGGAAAAGGATGAGGCATTTCTGTGCCCATGAGTTGTTAAAATAACTACTTAACATTCACTATTTCATAAATTAATTCGCAGGGAGGCAGCAAAATGCCAGGAACAGCCATCCCTTTGTTGCCTTCCTTCATTTTCCTTCTGAGTTGTTCTGGTACAATCGCGATCCGGGTGGAAAAGGAAACAGGTAACGTTCTAGCAAAGATTTAGGCCAACCCTGAGGATGAAGGAGAAGTAACCAAGGCAACGTCACATGTATTCATCGTCCGGGAGGTGTGGCCTGTCGCGTTACGCACTCAGAGGTCACTCCTAACGCCATTTTGTCGGGAACTGATTACGAGGTTTGTATGCTTAAATATTCTGGCTATACTGGCTTCTCCTAATCAAGGCAAACAATTAATTATCTGTAATTCACTTGTGAAAAAATAAGCACGATGTAATCCCACCCCAATACGTGTGGCATTTAATTGTTTGATCAGCGCTGGCAATAACTCCATGCGAACGGATTTCCAAACACCCTTGCTATTAACAAAATAATGATGAACCACTATTTCCGTTTTTCCCTAATTAGTTTCCTCCAATCATTTGAATTACTAGAAAATTATTATTTTTATGGAAAACTAGTGCAATGTTTAAGATTATGCAAATACGATAATTTTCGTGTGCAGGAAACGTTCATTTTATTTATTTGCATTTCTCTTACAAAATGCACTCCTTTGTTTCATTAAAGACATTTTGCTGTGATATTACGAGAAGAGAATATCTTATGTTTATTATTACCTACCATTATTTTTTGGATTGTGAATAATATTCTTCATTTATATGTCTATTAAATATAAGCACTGTTTTTGTCTTGTATTTTATACGTCATTTTATCCCCTTTAATTTTTCTATCCCATTTCCCATAATTATATTAATAAAAACGAATGGTATAATATTTCAGTAAAAGGGTGGGCCCTAAATCTTTATATGAAACAGTTACCTTCTTTCATCTTAATTTCTTGCGATCAAATTTGATATCCGTGTATATTTTATTGCAAAGTACATTCATTCTTCTTTTGACAGTGCCTGCTTGAGTATTAAAGTAGTTTAATTTAATAGGGACAATACTGACGAAAATATGGGTCATTCCTTCTTACAGTGGTTTAGCGCGATGATAATGAAGTCATGGTCGAGACCGCTATCATTTCAGCCAGCCTTCGCACACAAGAATTACAAAGAAACTGGAGAATTGACCCCCAGTGAGTTGATATACACAGTGCGTCTGTTGCATTCAAGGACTCCCCTCATTCCTCTCTTTCATCGTATTCAAGCCAGGAGTGACGTGCAAGGGGGGGGGGAAGCAGGTATCTTCCCCACCGCTTGTTTCGTTCATGCTAGATATCCCGTATTTTACTCTCTTCACCTCCCCTTCAATCTTCAGATGTGTGCATGTGTTACGTGTCTAATGGATGTTTAAGCAGGTACTGGACGGTTCTGAGGTCTGTACTGATTTCTTGACTGAAATGAATATTTCTCGCCACGAGATACTGAAGTTCTCGAGTGTACACGCACGCACATTAATGGTGTCCCGACATAAACAACCAACACTGCCCCACTCCAGCAATGAAAAGGAGGGGAAGGGAGTGAACAGGTAGTGTTGAATACACAGTGTGTGTATTCCGGCGTTATACTGTAACATTGTAATAAGATGGCTCCTTTCATATCACAAATGAATCGAGGCCGTATTATTGGCATGTGGGAGGCTCACATGGTCCCCCAAGCAATAGTACAAGCAATACCACGCAGTCTTAAGAGTTTGGAGATTGATAGAAATATGTCAAGAACGAGGTGAAGAAGGATTGGTAGACCCGATATAACGCAGCTACAAAATATTCCTAACTAGTATAAAATACTTTTCGGTTAAAAACCTCCTTTACCTCTTAATACTGTAATTAACAGAGTAGGCTACTTTTTAATGTTTTGATGTTAAAATGCTATTTGTTTGGGGCGTCGACCTATAGAGTTCTATTGCCCCAACTTGCACAATATATGAACCTGCATGTAATTGGAATTGCGGAAGTGTTGAGTGTTGAATATGAGAAACGTTAAGGACGACACAAACACGCAGTCCCCAGGCCAGGGATATAATGATTTACAATTAAAAGCCCCTGACCCGGCCGGGAATCGAACCCGGGGCGGCTGGACGGGTTGCCCCGTACACCGCAGGGGCCGGACGAGTAGGTAACCTAATGCTGTACTTCAATACATCCGCCACTGAGCCCATTTAGATCACAACGAAGTCTTGTAGCGGGCTGTCTGCATGCAGTCCATGCAGCAATGCGTTAAGCGAGAAGGTGAGTCATTGTGCCTTCGACACCCCTTCACTCCCTTCCCCAATGTTTTGTACTGATTTGGCCGTCAACACTGCCCCGTTTCCGTCCAGGTGATAACAGCGTTGTTTATTTTCGCTCATTCAAAGGACATACACTGCTACGCGATTGAATTAAAATATTTAAAAAAAATTAGTGTGGCTACTTCTAGCCGAGTGCAGCCCTTGTGAGGCAGACCCTCCGATGAGGGTGTGTGGTATCTGCAATGTGTAGGTAACTGCGTGTTATTGTGGTGGAGGATAGTGTTATGTGTGATGTGTGCGTTGCAGGGATGTTGGGGACAGCACAAACACCCAGCCCTCGGACCACTGGATTTAACCAATGAAGGTTAAAATCCCCGACCTGGCCGGGAATCGAACCCGGGACCCTCTGAACCGAAGGCCACTTCGCTGACCATTTAGCCAACGAGTCAGACATTGAATCACAGATAGCTGTGTTTTGGCAAAGTGGCTCTACGGTAGGCTAAGTGAATTTGATATTACGGGAACTGTTCATATTAAATGAAATTTGACCTCTGGGACATCCGCCAATGTCCCTAATCGGCGAATGATGCAAGAACGAAAGTGAACGCATGTCCACGATGTCCACCCATTCATTATCCTGCGAAAGACTTACACTACAACAAGGCAATGCGCTGGCGTATCGCTCCCGAATTGTGGCCGATTGGTTCAATGAACACTGAGGAGATTAGGATGCTTGCCCGGCCCGTAAGGTCACCCGATCTCAATCCTCTGATAATATCTGGGATGCTGTCGGGAAGGGTGTGGGCACCCTGGCCACTGAACAATCTCTCTGCGTCATGGGAGGCTGTGCAGGGAATATGGATTATTATGGCTCCTCATTCCTTCTGGTATCTTGAGGAGTCTATACCTCATTGCATTGCCGCCATCAGGGCAAAAGGAGTTGCTTCACGCTACTAGCCAGGTATCTCTAATTGATCATCAGTGTAAAACGGACGTGTTGATAATGAAACATGGAAATGTGGTTTTAAAAGCGCTCAACAGAAATTTCGAAATTTCGTACCCTCCAGCCCTTCCTGTTCTCCTGAACTCAGGGAACTCAACCGCCGTTAATCTGTTCCCATTTATTGAATCTGAAACCGGTGGTTACGAAGGTATTCCTGCAGTGAACTGGTAGGGAAGGTTAGAACGGCCCGAGTATGAAGATCTACTATCATATATTTCCACTTGATTGCATGTTTAGAAGTGAACTGAAGTGCTCTCGAGAGATGAATTAAGTAAACGTAAGTGGCCGCAGTTTTACTTCCTTGCAAGTGACTAGCAATCCCAGGTCGGCTGTTCCGAGAGGTTTTATGTCTATGGTTTCTCTTTACTCTGATGAGGTAACGACGAAATGGCTCCGATAATGTAATCCCTACTGACAAGGTGAAGTCTGTAATCCACATTTCCTTCCTTAATCTTCTCTCCAAGTAATATATGACCGCTTTGTTTCTCCATTCACATGAAATAATTTAAAGGAAGTTATAAATCTTCAAGAAATATATTTATTTTCTCGTGGAGCGTATTGGAATTATGTAAGATATCTGTCAATATATCTGTAATTACCTTGTTGTTGTTGTTATTAGTAACTGAATATTTTGAGTGAATTCCTGATTCACTGCGTAGTAATTATCTTACACTACATGCACAAGGAGAGTTTAATTTACTCTATTTTATTTCATATTAATCCCTATGCATTGATTGTAATTATTACATTACGCTTCTCGTAAGTAAATTTAAATTATCTAATACTTCATTACTTGTCTTCGTGCATTTCTTCTTTTATCCTTCTCCTTTTTTCGTTATTATGTAATTTCTTGCTTTGATACATCTAAAATCTCGTTCTCGTGCTTTGGCTTAATGTTATGTAATTTATATTTAATTTCATTCCTGTACTATTATGAGCACAAATTACAAATGGAATATCTTCCAGTTCACTGTATTATTTGTTGTTGTTATTGATAATAACATTAGCCGAGCGAGTTGGTCGTCCGATTAGGGTCGCGCAGCTGTGAGCTTGCATTCGGGAGATGGTGGGTTTGAATACCGCCGTCGGCAGACCTGAACATGGTTCTACCTTCCCAGTAGAAACATTTTCTTCTCCTATAGTCGCCTACATTCTGAGCGAGTAAGGGGGACGCTAGGATGCTAAACAAATAGAAAATAAAAGATGGAGCGTTAGAGGCGAGTGACATAGTCACTGGTTTCTCGCCAAAATAGATACGGTTCGAATTCCGGTCAATGCTTCTAGAATTTTTGTAAAGAAAATTCAAAACCCTGAGGTTCGATTTCCACTTAATTAAAACAGGGTTAGAACCCCACTGTCGGCAGCCCTGAATATGCTTTCTCGTTTTCACACCGGGCAAATCCCGGGACTGTACCTTAATTAAGGCCTCGGTTGCCTCCTTCCCACTCCTAGCTCTTTCGTGTCACATCGTCGCCATAAGACCGGTCTATGTCGTTGCGACGTAAACCAAATTGTAAAATAATAATAATAATAATAATAATAATAATAATAATAATAATAATAATAATAATAAAAGGAGGTTCCGTGACCTTGATTACGATATTTTTATTTATTTATTTATTTATTTATTTATTTATTTATTTATTTATTTATTTATTTATTTATTTATTTATTTGTTTGTCTTTTTGAAAGTACACAGGCAGTAAGCCCAATATAGTACCTTCTTAACACAACAGTACTTATAATGCATACATTTAAGTAAAGATAAATACATTATAATACTGAAGATAATGAAGACAAGGAAGAAGAATGAATGGGAAACACATATACAGAGAAAGTGACAATCCAGAGTACAACAATGATTATTTCTACACTAAAAAAGTACAGGAATTGAAACAAGGATATAATAAAGTAGTAAGTGACTATATTAATAAATAAGTTAAAGAGCAGCTCTTATATAGAGAAGGAGTCTGAATTTATAAATTAGAAACACAGGCCTTTAAATGTGAATTAATGACAGTGTGTGATTCTGAAAATAAATCTATTCCTGCAGCAAATGTGTTGTAAAATCATAGCATTTTAATAAATGGCGAGTTCAAGTGATGAGATGTTCTTGATCTTGGAACTTGAAATACTGTGTTCATGCGAGCTCCAGCTCGTGGAACATGAAAGGAGATAAAATAGAGCAGTCCTATGGAATTAAATTTATTTCTTACGATTTTGTTTAACGTTTTTAGGTAAATAATGATTCTTCTGTTGCGCAATGACGTGAGGTTAAAGTTACTTCTTAAATACCGTTTTGATGTATCAAAAGGGCAAAATGTATTATTTGTTTTATAATACAGATACCGCAAAACTTGTTTTGAACAACTTCAATAGTATGTATTTGTTCGTTAGAACACGGGTCCCAAATTACAGATGCATATTATAATTTACTCCTAACAAGGCTAGTAAATAACTTAATAACAATCGATGATTGAGTAAATAATTTAGAACTCCTTATTATAAACCCGAGCATACGGTTGGCCTCGTTCGTTATTTTTGTAATATGGGCGTTGAATGTTAATTTTTCATCAAATATTACTCCTAAGTCTCTTATTGCCGAAACTGTTTCTAGTTTGGTATCCTTTATATAGTACGCCGCAATCGAACATTTCTTCTTCCTGTAGAAGTTACTGATTTACATTTCTTTACATTAAGAGACATATGATTCATATCGCA
Organism: Anabrus simplex; assembly: GCF_040414725.1. NCBI lineage: Eukaryota > Metazoa > Arthropoda > Insecta > Orthoptera > Tettigoniidae > Anabrus > Anabrus simplex. The sequence goes on along the minus strand of NC_090266.1, from coordinate 816,342,856 downwards.
CCATTGTACAACACGATTAATGTCCTGCTGTAGCTCATCCTCATCCTTCTTGTGATGTATAACTTTAAATAGTTTTTACATCGTCAGCAAACAGCAAACAACTGGCATGACGAATATTATTCGCCATTATAGCAACAAACTGCATAGCGTTACCAAATACACTGCAGGTCCTTTCTTCTTCCATCATCTTTGAAATGTGGTGCTTCGCACACACCATTAAATTGAACCGAAACGATAACGACGGTTCCCACACGTTCTTCGCGTTACCGGACGCGTACCGATAACAATATTTGCACTATACAGATGCAAATTACATATACGGGTTTAGAAATATCGATAGTAACTATCGTCTTAGTTATATTCAATCCCGTGCCAGAACCGCACTATGGCATACTGCATCATAATACGTGATATATATATAGCAAAGCTAATTGCTTTGTTACTGTACAATACACTTTCGTAATTACATTATATCACTTGCATTTAGGTATTGTATTCTCAAAAAATAACGTTTCAGCTTTCACAAAATATGCATACTTGTTTGATTAAAAATCGTCACTGTAAAAGTTACTTTCATACAACACTGGCTGAATATAAGGAACACCGACCCGCACGGTTATCAACTTCAAGACAGAGTGAGCTTCCCATCTCCAGAAGCTGCTACGTTAACCAAACTTCCGGTATTAGAAATATCATCGGGGATTTCACTGATGTGATGACGCCATGGCTCGGCCGCTTGCTCGGCAAAAGCGCTGATTCAATAGAAATATATTTATTACTTTATTAGTTCAGAATTAAGTACTGTAACTGTCTGCAGGTAGTTTTTAACGTCTAACTTGCTTCTATTTCACATCAAAAACGTGGAGTATGGCTTTATAACAGATTGCCTAATAAAATCAAGAGTAGTGCAGCACTGTAAATCTCAAAGTTAGTAAGACTGGCTTCATTTGTTCTGTATATTCCTAACATTCCGCAATATCGCTTCCAGGGCTGTGATTGGTCTTTTTTTTTTTTTGAATCGGCCGCTGTCAAACACTCTCGTAAATTCCCCCATTGAATCATACGGAATACCCGAGATGCTCGCTGTTGCTATGAAAGATGATAAGTTCTGAAGCCACGCCCTGCCGAGATACTGCATTACGCAACTTCTATATTGCACCATGACTGCTTCTTGTATTAAATGCACAATATTACACCATATTACCTAATTACTATTTGGGGCATATATGATATGGCACAGTACGTAACTTAAGGCCACGGCCGCTTCCTTCCCTTTTCCTTGCGTATAACTTCAAATCTTCCCATCCCCTACAAGGGCCCTGTTGAGCATAGTAGGTGAGGTCTCCTGGGCGAGGTACTGGTCCTCCTCTACTCTCCATTTAGATAGAAAGAGATTTATTAACCATCAACAGGCTATTCCCAATTACAGATGGCGTACTTGTACACTTGTATCCCCGACTAAATGTCTCATGCCCTAGAAGTGGTAGAGGTGGGACCCCTCGCTGAGTTAGGGGGAGAAACCAAACCCGAATTGTAAAGTGGTTAAATAATAATAATAATAATAATAATAATAATAATAATAATAATAATAATAATAATAATAATAATAATAATAATAATGTTGCCGACTTTTGAAGCCAGGGTCAAATACAACACTACTAGGCCTATATCGTAAACGCTACTGCAGATGTGAATAAAAGACTCTGTGCTCGCTGTGCCGCATATTTGAAACTCTCAACCAACAATTAACAGGGGTCGTATCACCCTCTAATCATTTCGTCGTAGTGCTTAATGTAATGAATACGGGGAAACGGACATGCTAAGTTTCGATACATCCAGTCTTGTTTTCTTGACAATGCGATACTTTGTCCAAGAGGATAAAGTACTGTATTCACAGCTACACTAGTGTCCAGAAGTTAAGCATAAGTTACGGGTAAGCAGGGCAACAGGAATTAGACCGCAATTCGCATGACATATGCGCCTACCAACTGTGTATAGGAAAGAAATGTTCCCTGATTTGACTAACGGCGTAACCGCAAGGTAAACACAACCATTGCCTGCGCCCCATATTCATTCAGTTGTGTTTGCCGTGTTATAATGTGCGGAGTGTAGCCTCGTGGTGAACGTGACAACACAATGGCACAACGACGCCATTTGGGCCCGTCTTGCAGGGCCGCCTGGAAGCAGGCCAGAAACAGAGCGAAATCGCCGTATCCTTGAATTTTCCACAAAGTGTCATTTCCAGGCTTTGGAGACGATTTCGAGATACAGATGTTAGTCGTAGGCCACTACCAGGTCGACCAAGGGCAACCACCACACAGCTTTAACCGGCCGACGAAATATGAGTGCACCTGCAAGACAAATGTCGGCGGAGCTTGCAGTCGTCTCAGGGGTTGCCGTTTCCCGACAAACTGTGTATCGGAGGCTCAGAACAGCAGGGCTGTTTGCCCGACGTCCAGCGGTGTGCGTCCCGCTCACTCCAGCACAGAGACAGGCCCGTTTACTGTGGAGCCGTCAACATCGAAATTGGACCATGAATGAATGGAGACATGTGCTCTTCACAGATGAATCCCGCTTCAGTTTGCAGAACGTTTCCCATCGCACATTATTCTGGAGAGAACTGGGTAGCCGATACAACCACCGGAATATCGTGGAACGGGACCAGTGTGCTGGTGGTGGCGCCGTGGTGTGTGGCGGCATTATATTGAATGGCCGTACGGACCTGCACATCCTCATGGGTGGTCCGAGGAACAATGTTAACGCTCGGAGATACAGGGATGAGCTACTGAGACCTCATGTCCGACTCTTCAGGGGTACGGTTGGTCCAAGCTTTATCTTAATGGACGATAATGCCCGACCGCACCACGATGCTCTGGTGGATGAATTTCTGGCTGGGGAAGATATTCATCGCATGGACTGGCCAGTGAGGTCTGCGGATCTGAATCCTATTGAAGTCGAAAATAAAGGTGATTGAAGGGGAAATGGACTATCCAGGACGCTTTGAGGAAAAATATTTTCATATACGGCATTCCGGAGAACGGAAAGGAGGATTTTAATGATCTAACGAGTAAAGTGTTGGATATTTTAAATAATCATATACAGATAAATTGTAAAGAAGAAGATATTGATGAAATTTATAGACTAGGGAGAGTCAAATAGAAAAGACCTATTAAAGTTGAGTTGATTTCGGCTCTGAAAGCGAATAAAAGTTTCCTCAATGGGAAGAACATAAAAGGAGAAAGTATTTGGGTGAGAAGAGATATGGATAAAGAGACAGTCGTGGAACAGAGAGTCTTGCGATTTCATCTAGTAAAAGCTAGGAACTATGGACTAAAATCATACATAAGAGGGAAACGTCTTATAGTAGGTGACAGTAATTGGTCGCGTATTTGGTCAATTGCACAGCTACGGGAAGTGGATAGACAGTTGAGTTCATCGCACCAGGAAGTGCAATTCTCTGTAGAGCAAGGATTGTGCCAGTCAGCTGCCTGTACCGTGGCCGATAACGTACGATCTGATGACGACAGCGACCTTCATACTCTACAGAAGAACAGAAGACTGTAGAGTGACGAACGCATAGTAGAGGAGGATAGACAACCAGCTGACTGTCGAGTCGACACGAATCCAGGGAGCAGCGGCCCATCTGATGACAGAACAAAGACGTTGGCTGGGAAAGGTAAATCCTTGAGTGTAATAGACTTCTGGATCAAAAAGGGCAAAGGACAGAAAGACAATTTAGACTAAGAAATTATTAGTTCACCGGAGGGTAGTATTCTAGAACTGGAGAAAAAGAGAATAACTGGAAGTAAGACAAGTAACTCGTCTGAGGGTAAAGGTAAGAAATAGCTAGAATGTAATATTGGTACGGTCAACATTGAAGGTTTTTTGAATAAGTTAGGAAATGAACAGGTGAAATTCTTAATGCAGAAACGCATATCATTACCTTTGTTGAGAGTTGGATAGCACCGGGATATGAAGTGCATACTGAATGTTTTAAAACGTATAGCAAGTCAAGGGGCAGGAATGCTCGTAAATGTAGATATCCAGTGGTATACTAACCTTGATAAAGGAGGAAGTAAAGGAGAAAATTGAAATAATAGAATCAGATATAGACGAAATACTTTGAGTGAAAACAAAGGTAAAACAGAAGAGGGATGTTAATCTATGTCTCGGTTTTGTATACAATCCTCCCGAGGGCTCCTCATTGGCAAACAAGGAATTCTTCACAGAGTTAGTATTAGAAGTAAACAGATTAAAGAATATACATGAGAACATGGGTATTGTAATAATGGGGACTTCAATGCGAGGATTGCAGACTTAAACCAGTTTATTGTAAAGAGGCTGAGGAAATAATAATTGGAAAAAGAACTAGTCAAGATAAAGGTAACTATGGCGAGAAACTATTAGAAATATGTGGAACAGAAGAACCCTACATTTTAAATGTGGTGGCCAGGTGATGAAAGGGGCAATTTAACGTTTATAACAGAAACGGGTGGTAGTGCAATTGATCTAGTATTATGTTCTAAGGAGGCATTAACACTCATTAAGAGGATAAATGCAAAAGGTTGGGGAAAATCGCATAATTATAAATATGGTAAGCACGGAAGAGAATAGTGGGGATAATTATCAAAGTAATATTAAAGAGATATCAGTGGCAAAGTTGATATGGAGAGAAGACCTTAGCGCAGAACTCAAGGAATATTTCGAAGGGAAGTCCTTTGAAATTATTAAGATAGGAATTAACACCGCGATGGAAGAAAATAAGATAGACGAGGCGATAAAGCTAATAGAAAACACAATACTAATGGCAGGACATAAGATGCGGGCTCGGGAGGTAAGAATACAAAGAAATAGTGGGTGGTACAATGAAGAATGCAGACGAAAAAAAGCAGAAGTAATGAAAGCACTAGACACATTCGGAAAAATAGGCGGGCATGAACCAAGAACTGTATTCTGTAGCAAAAGAAAAGAGTACAAAGAATTATTGGTAAGAACTAAAGATTTGTGGCAGAAAAAACAGACTGACAACTTAAATAGAGATGCTCTAAATAATGATATTAAGAATGCATGGCATAGAATAAATCAAATTTATAAAAATAGAAAAATTATAACTTAGATAGATATGTCATAGAGAATGGATAGAATATTTTAGTAAACTGTTAAGTGGTTAAGATAGCTGGAAACAGGGTGTACAGAAGATGAGAGTCTCGAGAGGATCGGAGTGCACCCTGCCTAATTAAGATAAGGAAATTTCAGCCGACGAAGTAAAGGAAATATTAGAGAAAGGGAGGAAGGGGAAATCAGGAACAATTTCAAGTATAAGCAATGAATTCTGGAAGGAAGCAGGCAAAAACAGCTTCATCCTAGCAAGTATAGTCAAAATATTTGACAAGATCATCGAGGGAGCAAGTTTCCCTAAATCATGGCAAGAAGGAATCATCTGTCCTGTATACAAGAAACGTGGAGATAGATCTAACCCAAGTAATTATAGCGGGATTACGTTGCTAGATTCTTTAAGTAAGATATACACAGGGATATTGGCTAAAAGATTAATGAATTGGGCGGAGGGGTACTCGAGCCTGTCGAGATTACAAGCAGGATTCAGAAAGGGAATGAGGACAAGTGACAATATAGTGGTAGTTAAAACAATAATAGATAAATATATTAAGAAGAAAAGAGGCAAGTTGTACATTACTGTAATCGATTTAGAAAAAGCGTTCGATTCGGTGAGTACAAGAGCTGTCGTCCACAAGTAGAGGCAGATCGGAGTATCAGCTAAAATTATAAGAGCAATTGATAACATATATTCGTAATTTAAATGTACTGTCAAAGTTAAAAGTGGTTTAGTAGGGGGAGAGAGAACTTCTAAAGTTTGTCTTAAACAAGGGTGTAAACTGTCCCCCATATTATTTTTATTGTTTATTAACGATACTTTCCACTCGAAAGAATTTGAGAAAGGAGCTTATCCATGTCTCGAGTATCAAGATATTCCAGGCCTAATCTTTGCGGACGATATCATTCTAATCGCATTAACACCCACAAGATGCAACATAGTATTAATGAGGTAGAGAACTACTGTAAAGAGCGGAATTTAAAGGTTAACCCACAGAAAACCAAAGTAATGTTTCGTAAAAGGGGTGTAGAGTTTTCTAAGAGTGAACAGTGGTGGATGGGTAAGACAAAGTTAGAAGTGGTCAAAAATATCGAATACTTAGGGACGATTATAAGTAGTAATGGTAGATGGTCATACCAAACGAAAAGAGCAAAAATGAAGGGAATAAATGCCTTGGCTAGTATCAAAACATTAGATAAAATGATGCCTAACATAGAATACAAAGTTCAGGAAAACATATTTAGAGCAGTAGTTAAAGCTAAGGTATTGTATGGATCAGAAATTTGGGGAATAGATCAGGAAGTTGTAGCATTAGAGGTAATCGTTAGTAAATTTGCCAAAATAATTATGGGACTGCCAAACTGTACTGCAAACAGTGGAGTAGGAATGATGTGTAAAGGGGTGAATATACGGGCTGATATTGCGAAACTAGTAGTCAAGTCTTGGTTGAGATTAAAGACGGGGGGAGGTGGTGAAATATTAGGCATAGCCTATCAGCACCAATTGAAACACCTAAACGAAGGCTACTGGGTGGATGGGGTGAAGAAGCTTCTAGAGTACATAGGATTGGGATCATACTGGGTAAGTAATATATCAAGGGATGACTGGAGATTGCATAAGAAAGTAGTTCGAAGAGTGAAAGATATAGAAAGACAAAAAGTAAGGACATGATGCAACAGCAAGAGAACACTAATAGAATTTTGTAAAATAAGTGAGGATATGATTATAAGGGCAGAAATTTTAACAAAAAGGGAGATGAGAGGAATAATCTGGTGGTTGATGGGAGTGTATAAGAATAAAGCTTTAAGAGAAAAAATGACGAAAATAAATGTATTTTATATATTTCAAATATGGAGGTGGCACATTTGATGAAGGACTGTAAAGAAACAAGACATATTAAAGAGAAATTCATAGAAAGGAAAGAGTTGGATAAAATCCTAAATGAACATGAACTTTACACACTTTCAAGGCTATTAAGCAGAGAATGGAAGAAACCAGCAAAAGTAACAAATTATTTAATACTATTAGAGGTATTTGGGGAAAAATGTAAAGACAGAGATAATTTCATGTAGTTACGGAAGAGGTATCCTGGACTGTACAACTTAGCTAAAATCCAAAAATCCTCATAAGGATAAGGTTGTATACTTCCAAAGATATATTTAGGTAAGTAACTATTAAATAACATGTCTGCGGTAGTAAACTATAATTGAATGTGGTATCAGTTACAAGTGAGTTGCGTTTCGAAATTGAACAGAACCAGTGGCATGTGATAGCGATGGATGCGATGATCGTACGGTCTCTCCCCCGGGTTGGTGGCCATCCGTGACTGGGGGAAGGAGATGTCCGTTCTTTGTTTCCAATCGGCCGTATGGAGTTAAATATATTTTATTGCAGTAATTAACGTCCGCCTCTGTAGCGTAACGGTTAGTGTTATTAGCTGCCGTCCTCGGAGGCCTGGGTTCGATTCCCGGTACTGCCAGAAATTTAAGACTTGCAGGAGGGCTGGTATGTGATCCAAATGGTACATACAGCTCACCTCCAATGGGGTGTGCCTGAAAAGAGCTGCACCACCTCGGGATGAGGATATGAGTTTACATACCGTAATTAATAATTCTGGTTGCATGTAAGTGCAATGGTCGCGGTGGGTGGTTGTCCCTGACTTTGGGGGGGGGGGGAATTGTTCGCTGTTTTTATAAGGATGTACAATATGTATGGAGTATGCAGCATATACTAACATCATCTAACAGTTCACGAATTTGAATATCTTTGAATTTTTTGTATCTTGCTTTCGTTTATTGGTTTGTTGGTTTGTTTCGAGTACGTTCAAATTTAACTACATGTAATGTTTTCGATTACAATAAACGCATACGCTCTTCCCAGTTGGTAGTCATCCGTGACTGGGAGAGAAGTGTATTCATTAATTCATTCATTCAATGTAAGTATCCGTAATGGAGATCCTCTAACCCAAGTAAATGATAATAAATGTTGAAAATGTAAATCCCCAGCCTGTTTCGAGTCTATTGACCGGATCAGGAATGGAATAAATGAGTGAATGAATAAAGCCTTCATCTAGCGGCTAGGATAGGAATTGTGCCGCCTGCCGAAGCCTGTCGCAATCCTCTGGGACAATGATTAATGACTGATAGATGAAATGAAATGATATTGGAGAGTGTTGCTGGAATGAAAGATGACAGGGAAAACCGGAGTATCCGGAGAAAAATCTGTTCCACCTCCGCTTTGTCCAGCACAAATCTCACATGGAGTGACCGGGATTTGATCCACGGAACCCAGAGGTGGGAGGCCGCCTGAGCCACGGAGGCTAAACATAATAAGTGATGAATCATGATATTCATAATTGAGTCGGTTTCCAAGCTTAATGTGGAATTAATGACATGCACACACTCTCCCTCACCTCCCTCAATGTAATTTTATATATTTCTGTCTTTATTATGATATACGCATTGCTATAAGCGTATTAATCTTTGTTTGCCTTGTGTACCGCTGTAATAGTACACACAAGCAAATATATTGCTTGTAGATATTCCATAAGTGAATAAGAATACACAAAGGCTGTCTGAAAACCGTACCCAAGTCGTGACAAGTCAAGGTAAGCTTAAGTTAGGTTGATGACGAAATTTCCTTCCATTTGTAATGAACTGATCTTTATAGGGGAGGTACGTTGCTTTCCTTTTCAGAGGAGTTTTTGCAGATTTTTCTTGCTTCTTAGCCATTCTAATCGAATTCTGTACGTAAGTATTGGACTAGAACACTGCCCTGGAGGCGGTAGAGGTGGGATCCCCCGCTGAGTCCGAGGGAAAAACCAACCCTGGAGGGTAAACCGATTTAGAAAGTATTGGAGGAAATAAGACCGTAATCGCGTAATGAATAAAATGCTGCGTTCGTCATTGTATACCAACTGCCTTATTAAATGCATTATTCGAATATGCCACAATTTTACTTACCTGTATTAGGCAAACAGTCCTCCTCCGTAGCGTAACGGTTAGCGTTATTAGTAGCCGCCCTCGGGGGCCCGGGTTAGATTCCCGGTACTGCCAGATATTTAAGAATGGTGGGGGGGGGGGGCTGGTATGTAGTCGAAATGTTACATGCAGCTCACCTCTACTGGGGGCGTGGCTGAAAAGACCAGCACTTCCTCGGTATGAGGACATGAGTTTGCGTTTTGCATTTACCCAAACAGATTTACAATCCACAGAAAAAGAAAATTTGCTTTAATTATATCCGAAAATGTAAGAGTAGTGATTTTAACAACACGGCAGTGACAATACGTAATTCTGGCAAATCACGAAATAAGCCATGACTGTATAGTGCCAACGTGCCATGTTAACATCAACTGTAAGACGTCGTATCGGCAAGTAGGGTCCCTAAACAGTTTGGTTAACGACACAGTTAGAAAATAACTAAATATCACTACCTTCAGTATTAACAGGTTAGAAAGGTTGTACCCGTAGTGTATAGGCTTATGAGCCTGGGAATACTGATTCTCCACAGTAGGCAGTACAAAAGCAAACAAAATATGTTTATGTCGTACGTTTAGAGTGCCATGTAGTCCTGCAGGAGGCAGAGTCACTAGAATGAGATCAACCCACATCACAATGCCACCTCGTCCAAACATTATTGCTGGTACTAAACACTTAGCCGGGCTGAGTGGCTCAGACGGTTAAGGCGCTGGCCTTCTAACCCCAGCCTGGCAGGTTCGATCCTGGCTCAGTCCGGTGGTATTTGAAGGTGCTCAAATACGACAGCCCCATGTCGGTAGATTTACTGGCACGTAAAAGAACGCCTGCGGGACTAAATTCCGGCACCTCGGCGTCTCCGAAGACCTTAAAAAGTAGTTATTGGGACGTAAAGCAAATAACATTATTATTATTACTAAACACTTAGGTAAAAAGCTTTCAGGAGGCATTCTTGATACCCAAATTCTCCCATTCGATTGCCACAATAAATAACGTGATTCATCACACGAAGTTACCTGTTTCCATTATTCTGTTGTCTAGTGGTGTCGCTCCTTACACCATACCCGGCGACGCTTTTTATTAAGAGATAGTCCTATATTTCGGTTATAGACTGCTGCTTGACCATGAAACCCTATTCTTTTTAATTCGCGACGCACAGACATGGGACTGGTTGTACTTTGCATGGCACTTCGAAATTCCATGGTGATTCTTTCTGGTGACACCCGACGATATTCCTTGGACCGGGGTGTCACGGTATATATGGCCGACCGGATCATGATTGTGCTGTGGTTATACTTTGGTGTTTCCACTGTACAATTACATTGACATTTGGTTTGGGTACATTCGTAAGGTTAAAAATATCCCTTGCAAAAGTCTTGCTTATGTGGCAGCAACCAACGTTTACCCTACGCTGGAAGTCACTGAGCTCACCTTTCCTACACATGTTGCTGTTCTGTAGTCGTACTGTGCAGTAGAATCTACTACTACTACTATCACTACTACTAAATATTTTCATTCCTTCCCTGAAGGGGGAGGTGGGCCTCTTAGACTGTGCCGCCGTCTCACAGACCAGGAGATTTGTTACGGCAAGACGTGCGGAGAAGGTGAGAGGGTTGGTGGCCCTGGCCTACACTAGAAAGTGTCCCGGCATTCATCTTAGTGCAGGAGAATGGAAAACTATGGAAAATCATTCTGAGAACAATCGACGCTGGGACCAGCCCCTCTCCGTCTCCCGAATAGAGAGGCGTAGAGCCACGGTAGAGCTGTGACCACCCGTCCTCTGCTCGGTTGGCCGCTGAAAGTGCAGACCTGTCAAACCACGGACCAGCCGTGGCTACTTGTGACCCGAGACTCTGAATCCGCCGACCAGCAACACAAACATCCCTGCCTCCTTTTATACACTGACTGACAGAGAAAATGCAACACCAAGGAGGAGTGGTTCGAAAGGGATGAAAGTTGGGGAAAAAACAGAGTCGGCACGGAAGAATAATTGATGTTTATTTCAAACCGATATGCAGGTTACACAATGCGCACGGCATCGACTCAGTAGGATGTAGGACCACCGCGAGCGGCGATGCACGCAGAAACACGTCGAGGTACAGAGTCAATAAGAGTGCGGATGGTGTCCTGAGGGATGGTTCTCCATTCTCTGTCAACCATTTGCCACAGTTGGTCGTCCGTACGATGCTGGGGCAGAGTTTGCAAACGGCGTCCAATGAGATCCCATACGTGTTCGATTGGTGAGAGATCCGGAGAGTACGCTGGCCACGGAAGCATCTGTACACCTCGTAGAGCCTGTTAGGAGATGCGAGCAGTGTGTGGGCGGGCATTATCCTGCTGAAACAGAGCATTGGGCAGCCCCTGAAGGTACGGGAGTGCCACCGGCCGCAGCACATGCTGCACGTAGCGGTGGGCATTTAACGTGCCTTGAATACGCACTAGAGGTGACGTGGAATCATACGCAATAGCGCCCCAAACCATGATGCCGCGTTGTCTAGCGGTAGGGCGCTCCACAGTTACTGCCGGATTTGACCTTTCTCCACGCCGACGCCACACTCGTCTGCGGTGACTATCACTGACAGAACAGAAGCGTGACTCATCGGAGAACACGACGTTCCGCCATTCCCTCATCCAAGTCGCTCTAGCCCGGCACCATGCCAGGCGTGCACGTCTATGCTGTGGAGTCAATGGTAGTCTTCCGAGCGGACGCCGGGAGTGCAGGCCGCCTTCAACCAATCGACGGGAAATTGTTCTGGTCGATATTGGAACAGCCAGGGTGTCTTGCACATGCTGAAGAATGGCGGTTGACGTGGCGTGCGGGGCTGCCACCGCTTGGCGGCGGATGCGCCGATCCTCGCGTGCTGACGTCACTCGGGCTGCGCCTGGACCCCTCGCACGTGCCACATGTCCCTGCGCCAACCATCTTCGCCACAGGCGCTGCACCGTGGACACATCCCTATGGGTATCGGCTGCGATTTGACGAAGCGACCAACCTGCCCTTCTCAGCCCGATCACCATACCCCTCGTAAAGCCGTCTGTCTGCTGGAAATGCCTCCGTTGACGGCGGCCTGGCATTCTTAGCTATACACGTGTCCTGTGGCACACGACAACACGTTCTACAATGACTGTCGGCTGAGAAATCACGGTACGAAGTGGGCCATTCGCCAACGCCGTGTCCCATTTATCGTTCGCTACGTGCGCAGCACAGCGGCGCATTTCAAATTATGAGCATACCTCAGTGACGTCAGTCTACCCTGCAATTTGCATAAAGTTCTGACCACGCCTTCTTGGTGTTGCATTTGCTCTGTCAGTCAGTGTACTTGTACGAGGCGTCATTTGTTGTTTAGTAGTATACTGGAGTGTCCGGATACTTTTGATCACATAGTGCATATTCCCAGATTGGTAGCATAAGCCTATGGAGAATTAAACCGTCATTCAACGACAAGAGTTGCCTGAAGACTCCTTTGTGGTAAGATGCTGTATGTACTAAGAACAAACTTAAACTATACGCAGTTCTTCCCGCAGCCTGCCATGGTAAATACGGGTAACCTAAGTCAACACGTGCAGCACACTTCAGCAAGCGGTTCAAGATATCGACTTCCTCCGCTGGACAAGCTTCTAACAATCCACTGCCATTACTTACTGACAAGTTATGAACTGCTCTTCACGGCAATCGCTTGATCGATTTTGTTAAAACAAAATCGGCACTGCCGAGCCCTACATATTACCACGTGCTTGATCCACCTGGGACACACATGGCTGAGATTCCCCGTTAGAAAGCTGAATAGTTTAGAAAGGAGTCATCCTATCCTGAAGATAAAGTGACATTGGAGTTAACCCAGACTTCCCGAGAAATGAGAACTAAGGAAACTCCTATAATAATAATAATAATTTCGTGTGGCTATTTCTAGCCGAGTGTAGCCCTTGTAAGGCAGACCCTCCGATGAGGGTGGGCGGCATCTGCCATGTGTAGGTAACTGCGTGTTATTATGGTGGAGGATAGTGTTATGTGTGGTGTGTGAGTTGCAGGGATGTTGGGGACAGCACAAACACCCAGCCCCCGGGCCATAGGAATTAACCAATGAAGGTTAAAATCCCTGACCCGATCGGGAATAGAACCCGGGACCCTCTGAACCGAAGGCCAGTTCGCTGACCATTCAGCCAACAAGTCGGACAAGGAAAATCCTAGTTTAGGGGCACGCGGCTGTGAGCTTGCGTTCAGGAAATAGTGGGCTGGAACCCCTCTGTTAGCAGCCCTGAAGATGGTTGCCCGTGCTTTCCCCATTTTCACACCATGCAAATGATGTGACTGTACCTTAAGGGCACGGCCGCTTCCTTCCCACTCCTAGCCCTTCCGTATCCCATCGTCGCCATAAGACCTACCTCTGTGTGGACTACCTACAGAAGGCACATAAGATGTCTGGAAAAATACCACCAACCTTGCCTGAGAAGGATCCTGAGAGTGAAATAGCAGGATCGACCCACTAATATCAGTGTTCTGGAAGAAGATAACTCCACTAACATTGAGGCCATGATTTTCAAGCACCAACTCAGCCGGACAGGCCACATCGTTCGCATGCCTGAATTCCGTCTCCAAAAACAAATTATGTACTCCCAGCTAAAGGAAAGTCATAGAAAACTTGGAAGACCACAAAAGCGTTACAAAGATGCGCTAGAAACTAACATGAAAAAGTGTCAAATCAAAACTAACAACTGGGAATCTGCTGCACGTAACCGCACAGTCTGGCGTCGTAATGTCTGGGAAGGAACTCCGCACCTAGAGCAAGAAAGGTGGAGAACAGAAATTGACAAGCGCAATGCAAGAAAACAACGGGAGCTCATGAAGAAAAACCAAACTGCACAGCCAGTGCTTAACAGAACAAATGTATGTCAAAAATGCGGAAAAATCTGCGGATCTAGATAGGCCACTACAGTCACTTAAGATCTCATAATAACTAAGTTTTTCAGGACGACAATTATACTCGTCAACGAGGGATAGCCCATCATTTAAAGATGATATGAACTTGTCATTCTTTAATAAAGAAAAATTCAAACTAAAAATTCATTTAAAAACAAAACCCATTTCTGTATATATTTCAATCAACGTCCCCAACACGCCTTGCGTAAACCCATGCTCTTCAAGCTAGCCAAATACGGGCATATTTTTCATGGTACAATATGTATATATTTTTTACAATCGGCTTTACGTCGGACGATTACAGATAGTTCTTATGGCTAGGAGTGGGAAGGAAGCGGCCATGGCCCTAATTAAGGTACAGCCCCAGTATTTGCAGGTGTGAAAATGAGAAACCACGGAAAATCATCTTCAGGGCTGCCGACGATGGAGTTCAAACCGACAATCCCGCGAATATAAGCTCACAGCTGCGCGCCCCTAACAGTACGACCAACTCGCTCGATAGGGTCAACAGAAACTACGTAGCTGGTCACCATATGCAGCATCATTGCTACTGAGATTTGCAAATGAGCTTTCTTCCACGTATTGTATATATTGCCGCCCGCTTCATCTTCTGAGACTGAGGCCATGCGTAAGTAAATAATAATAGATTGAAGTGTTATCTAACTGTAAAAAAAATCCCAAAACTACGCAATGATCATGTGTTATATTCTGGTAGTGCTGCCTTGCTGTTGGGGATGATCCAAGTTCTCGTCACCATGGCAGCAGAGACGCAGCCTCCGAGACGCCGGCTATGCAGACAATGAGGCAATGCAGACTGATCTGACAGAGGGGGCAACAGTCTGTTCGTCTTCTGCTCTGTGCATGCTAATGTAGCATCGGCCCTAATTACAGTAGAAGTGAGCTAAATAGGAACATCTTGGCAACAACGTTGTGAATAATTTCAGTTTGATGGAGACGTTTATTATAGGCACAAATTATGGTACAAGAACGTTAATAAATACATACATACTATACATACATACTATACATACATACATACTGTGTATACATACATACATACATACATACGTACATAAGGGAGCATGATAGCCGACTAGTATCACCACGCTGGGTTGTTACCAAGGAGACCAAGGTTGAAATAAAAGGTTACGTTCCTGTTCGGACTCCATGTAAAACTGGACGTCCCGTGGCTGTGATCCCGATATCATCCCCCACCCCCCATGGTACTACAGCCCTTGAAGGGCCTTGGCCTAACAAGGGACCGCTGCTCAGACCGAAGGCCTGCAAATTACGAGGTGTCGTGTGGTCAGCACGACGAATCCTCTCGGCCGTTATGCTCGGCTTCCTAGAGCGGATCCGCTACCTCACCGTCAGATAGCTCCTCAATTCTAATCACGTAGGCTTAATGGACCTCGAACCAGCCCTCAGGTCCAGGTAAAAATCCCTGACCTGACCGCGAATCGAACCCGGGGCCTCCGGGTAAGAGGCAGACACGCTACCCCTAGACCATGGGGCCGGCTTCCCGATATCATCAGTCACGGAACACTACAAGCTTGTTTTATGCATATGCTACTCTTAGCTTTGCTGCGTGTAAGAATATAATGAATTATTACTTATCATCAAGACCAAGGGTCATTGGTGAGAATTTCTCAAATTCCACCGGAAAAGTCGCGTTTGTTGTTACAAATGTGCTAGTCATTTCTCGAAAATATCGATATTCTTCAAAACATAGCGTAATGTAATGAACAATCTTCAACCAGGACCGATCCTGTACATGGTATTGTTTGCAAAATTAATGGGGATTTTCTCCCACGCAAAGCACTTTTCTACTCAATATTTTTGTACAGTATTTAGCCTACACATTGTAATTTTACTATCACTTGCAACAATCCAATGTATTTGCATTCCCTTAGCTCGATAGGTAACTTCATGATTTCTCCCAATCACTGTCAGGAATAATTTAAATTTATCTTCCAATTGACCCCACTTCTCTTCTCAGAAATGACGTTGGCCTAATGGTTCATCACATCTCCGATTCTCACTCTCCCCCTTGAGGAATTTCTGCCGTGGGGTCTAAATAATGAGACCACTACGTGTGGAAGGATTTGGACAACTCGGTCACCAATGGTCCTATTGGCTATATAAGGCTACTTTCTCTGGTTTCCAGTTCACACGTAGCTAACTCTTCAGAACTGATGCATTTCTTAATTTAAGACTGTAAAAATGACTATTTTCGTCTGAATCTCATAAATAGTCAATCTTGGAGAAAACTGTACAACAAAAACGTTATCAGTCATAATTATGATAAAACTTGCACATGCGTTTTGCAAGGAACGTGCGTGAAATGCCTGGCGGGTATTTATCTCATCCTTTTTAAATAGGCATAAATGATTCACTAGATGGCATTGACGTAAGATTAAGCTGCTCATACTGACTCATTCGCTACAGATAAATCTTTTCATAATTCCGGATGAACACATACAGGTAACACCATTTCACCTCTTGCAACTACCCTTGTTCAACCTTTGTATGTATACTGTTTTCGTCAGTGGAAGAAGTTCGCCAAATGTTCTTGTGAGCGAGGTTCTCTCGACAACATTCATATTGACCTCCAGATACCTAAAGCTATCATCAACCTTTCGTGCTTATCCATAATCAGTTCAGTGTTCCCTATTCAGTAACATGATGAAGCATGTCTGGTGGAAAGCTGTATTTCCACTTGAATATGATATCCTTGGTGCTCATGACAATTTTATCTGGAAAACCCAAGATTCCAGTTGTTCAATTCCCAACTGCACAAATGCATCATTCATCGAATGTGCTTATTGTCGTTTACATTTGTGCATTTGTGCTTAAGTTATCAGATTTCTACACAAAGAACCACAAACACGTATAAGTATGTTTAAGAACAGCCACGATTAGCGGAATAATCATTATTTAGAGCTGAATTACCGTTATAAAACCAAACCCCATGGCGCAACCGCCCCGAAGGGCCATGGCCTACCAAGCGACCGCTGCTCAGCCCGAAGGCCTGTAGATTATGCGGTGTCGTGTTGTCAGCACGACGAATCCTCTCGGCCGTTATAGTTGGCTTTCTAGACTAGTTGCCGCTATGGGCAACTACAATTGGTACAATAAGCAGTGATTATAGGCGAAGTTTCCATCGTATTTGATGTTATACAAGGATAAGTCAGGAACTTTGGGAATTTTTCTTTTCAGTGTATCATTAAGTCATATTTCACGTTTATCCGTGATAACAAATTCACTTAGCCCTGCTGATCTATATATATATATAAAATAACTTTCCTGACTGACTGACTGACTGGCTGACTGACTGACTGACTGACTGACTGACTGACTGACTGACTGACTGATTCATCATCGCCGAGCCAAAACTACTGGACATAAAGAAATGAAATTTTGGAGATATATTCATATTAGCACGTAGGTGCTCGCTAAGGGAGGATTGTTGGATATTCCGTCGCTATGGGGATGAAAAAGGGGGTGAATTTTTAAAATGAGGATATCTACTTCTCAAAAACGCGAAAGTTTACAAACGTAAAAACTGGTATTTGGAATCTCTTTTGACAAAAAAAGAAACACGTATTTTTTGTTTCGAGAAAATACCATTAAGGGGGGGTGAAAAGCGGGGGGGGGGGGGCGGAATGGGTTGTACACCTTTTATGAGGAGACTTATATCTCAAAAACTTAAGATGTTACAGACATGAAAATTGAAATTTGGAATCTCCTTTGAAAACAAAGAAACGCGTATTTTTTTGTTTTTTGGATAATCCGATTAATAGGAGGTGAACGGGAGTGAAAATCAGGGTGAAGTTAAAAAAAGACTGTATCTGCAAATTATCTCAGACACGTAGCATATTACAGATTTGAAAACTGGTATTTGGTATTTCCTGTAAAAGTAAAGAAACATAAATATTTTCTCGTAAAATCCTCTTAAGGGGAACAGATAAAGGGGGTGAATTTTTAAAATTAGCGTATCTAGAGTATATCTCAAAAACTTAACATGTTGCAGACGTGAAAATTGGTATTTGGAATCTCCTTTAAAAATAAGGAAACACGTATTCTTTGGTTTTCGGAAAAAACCGTTAAAGGGGGGGGGGCGGGGGAGTGAAAGAATTGAAAAATTAGTTGAATTATTTGTATGAGAATGTATGTATATATTACCAAAAAATCTAAGGATGTTACAAACGTGAAAACTGATATTTGGAATCTCCTCTTAAAATAAAGGAAGACGCATTTGGTGGGGGTAATCAACTTGGTAGGGGGATAAAAGCGGAGATGAATTCCTTTTACGATGACACATATATCTCAAAACTGAAGATGATAATTGGCACTTGGAAGCTCCTTTATAAATAAAAACAAACATTTTTGTTTTTCGGAAAATTCACTTAACCGGGGAGGCTGAAAGGAAGTGCAATTTTTAATTATTTTCATGGAGAAACTTAGATCTCAAAATGTTAAGGTTACACACGCGAAAATTTGTATTTGGAATCACCTTTAAAAATAAAGAAACACGCATTTTTTTTGAAGAAGGTTGGGAATCAACAAAACGGGCTTGGGTGAAAAAGGAGTTGAATTCTTTTTATGAAGATACTTATGTTTCAAAAACCGAAGATGTTAGACGCATGAACATTTGTATATGGAATCTTCTTTCAAAGTAAAGAATCACGTGTTCTTTTGTCTTCGGAAAATCCACTTAAAGGGGGGTGAATGAATTGAAGAATTAGTTGAATTCTTTGTATGAGGATACTTATATCTCAAAAACTAAAGATGTTAAAGACGTGAAAATTGGTATTTGGAATCTCCTTCAAAACTAAAGAAACATGCACTTTTGGGGAGGGGAGAATCAACTTAACGGGTAGAAAGTGGGGGGGGGGGGTTGAAAGATGAGTGGAATTACTTTTATGAGGATATTTATATCTCAAAACCTGAAGATGTTACAGACGTTAAAATTAGTATTTGGAATCTCCACGCATTTCTTTCTTTTTCGGAAATTTGACGTAACGGGTACGGGGTTGTAAATAAATAAATAAATAAATAAATAAATAAATAAATAAATAAATAAATAAATAAATAAATAAGGAGTTGAAATATGCTAATGAGGATACTTTATCTTAAAAAACTCAAGCTGTTACAGACGTGAAAGTTGGTATTTTGAATTTCCTTTCAAAATAAAGGAAAACGTATTTTTTGTTTTCTGAATGTCCACTTAAGGTGGGAGAGGAGTGGAAAGAAGTCAAGAAGAAGAAGCTGAATTATTCTTATGAGTATACATTTATCTCAAAAACTGAAGGTATTATAGACGTACAGATATGAAAACTGGTATTTGGAATCTTCTTTAAAAATAATTGAACAGGTATTTTCTTGTTTTCGGAAAATCCAGTTAAGGATCTGAAAAGAATTGGAAAAGCGGGTGAATTATTAAATGAGTACCGGTATATCTACATTATATGTCAAAAACTTAACACGTTAGAGACAAGAAACTTGATATTTGGAAAGTCCTTTAAAAATACATATACATGCACCTTTTTGTTTTCAGAGGAGGCACTTAACGAGGGGTGAAAAGAAGTGAAATATATTTGAATTATTTTTATGTGGATACTTATATCTTAAAAACTGAAGATGCAACAGACGGATGCACTATCCAACCCGGTACGTCAGTTCTTCCAACTTGGTCGGATGGCAGACCGGGTTGGACAACGGTTCGATGTTGTGTGGTGGCGAGCGAACCGCATCGCACCGGGTTGGACGGACCTCAGGTTTTCCACCCCAGCCGTAAACACGCGCCAACCTGGGAGCAACAAATGTTCGGCGCACCAAGTCGGACAGTGTGTGTGCGCATCAAACTGGTTTGAGCTGGACCTGAGGTGCGCGGCAGAAAATCGAGTGATTCACTTCAGTTGTTGATCTCACAGTCGACATGTCAAGTCACAGTGGTCTGTGTTTACATTTATTTCGTTGTTTTTGTTAACACTACATTATGCACGAGGAAGTGAATGAAGAAACGCCACCAGATAATATTGTGTCAAAACAATCGAAGAAAATGAAGGCTGGAGATGCAGATAAGACTATGGTGTTGAAATTTATGAACCCTGCGTTTTTGAGAGATTTTATAGAAACCTACAGAAACGCTCCCTGTTTATGGCAGATATCGTCAAAAGAGTACCATAACAAGCAAAAGAGGGATTTGGCTATGCAAGAGCTACTAGAATGCAAAAAAAAAAAATACAATTCCTGTGGCCACTTTCGGTTTTGTAATGAAAAGAATAGGAAACATTCGGAGCTGGCTCAGAAGAGAACTTGCCAAAGTACAATCAGTAGCAATCAATACAATTTATTACTCACAAATTAAAACAGACAAAGTGATAATGTGTATGTGACTCTACAAAGGTTGATTCGATACTGGTACGACAGTGTGTGAGAATGCGACGCACCAGACTTTTGTTGAACAAACAGCTGACGTACGAGGTTGGGGCCTCGAGCGGCAAAACTTGTTCGATAGTGTATGGAGATTCGCTGACCGAACATTTGTGTGCCCCAACTCCGAGCAAACCTTGTTCGGCCTGGTTCGTCGGACCGGGTTGGATAGTGTATAGGGGGCTTCAAAAGGTAATACCACACACATAGTTTGATGATGATGATGATGATGATGATGATGATGATGATGATGATGATGATGATGATGATGATGCTTGTTGTTTTAAGGGGCCTAACTCACACATGGTTTACGAAGAATTTCTGGGGTAAATGAAACTCAATTTTTGGGTGAGTTTTTATACTTTAGGAATTTTCAGATAATGTCTTACTACAATGCCGAGGAACGATTACTTTGATCAAATTACGAAATCCACGCGAGCGAAGCCGCGAGTATTTGCTAGTCATTAATATACATAAATCTGTTCAGTTTTCGATGGTGGGCAAAGAAGTATGATTTCGAAGATTACCAAAACCAAACCAAGCCTCATGGTGAAACAGTCTCAAAGGACCATGACCTACCAAGCGACCGCTGCTCTGCCCGAATGCGTGCAGGCTACGAGGTGTCGTGTGGTCAGCATGACGATTCCTCTCTGTCTTTTGTTGACTTTATAGACCGGAGTCGCTATCTCACTATCAGACAGCTCCTTAATTGTAATAACGTAGGCTGAGTGAACCTCCAACCAGCACTCAGATGCAGATAAAATCCCTGACTTGGCCGCAAATCGAATTCGGGACCTCCGAATAAGAGGCAGGCACGCTACTCCTACATCGCGGGACAGTCAATGTATAACATTACGGATTATTTATTGACGCCAATGTGAAAAGAGAATGTTGTCAATTTTATTGCATTATCAGGAGAAAAGTTAATATATTTCACACTTTGAAGAATTGATACAACTCTGGGAGATATTTATTCTGCGTCAGCGGTATGTTCTTAGTTTACAGCATAATGGCCCACAGAGGGCATAAACATCTACACTATGTACAATCACTTCCGAGAAATGTGTTCCTGCGAGGAACGTATACAACACCGCGCGTTCTTTACTTGTTTGAGTGACTATACAATACCATTATGCCCAAGCAATGATCAGACCAATCATTAATTATAACTGAGAGCATTAACCATGAATTATCAACAACGAATCCCTGTTCCATGGCTCCGTGGTCAGCGTTTTAGCCTTCGGTTTTTGGTGCCCCGTGTTCGAGTCGAGGGATTTTAATCGTAAACGGCTAATTCCCATGACTCGGAGACTGAGTATTTGTGCTGTCCTCAACATTCCTTCAAGTCATAGTCTATACCACAAACAACACTGTCCTCCACAACAGCAACACACAGCTTTCCATTCACAGCTGATGCGCTCATCCTCGTCGCAGTGTATGCCATACAAGGGCTGCAACAGAGTGGCAATAGTCAGAGGAAGTTATTATTATTATTATTATTATTATTATTAGTAGTAGTAGTAGTAGTAGTAGTAGTAGTAGTAGTATTAATAATATTCTTGTTGTTGTTGTTTCGTTATGCCCATTCATAGAGCGTGTTGGATCTTGTTCACTGGATTGATGACTTTCGCCTTCCTGTTCTTCCAAAATCTCTTCATGACTCACTGTGTTGCCTCTTCCATTCTTCTGACCACTTTGCACCAGTCCCGCTCCCAGTTTTCACCACAAATGTGTGTTTACTTGCTGAGGTCCTGAAGACTTCGCGATTTTTCGTGATATTCAATTCATTCACGTCCCTTCTTGTTTTCTCTAGTCAATTTATTCTCCTGCTTTGGAAATTCATTGCATTGAATAATCTTCTTGCGAGTATATTATTATCCATTCTAAAACTGTGTCCAAAATTTTCAAACGTCTTTTCCGTACAGTATTCATGAAACTATCTGTGTGACTATAGAGGTCTGCAGTTCGCCTTTTGGTTCAAATTCATTTTTCTCATGTGGGACCGAAAGTATTCCTAAGAATTTGACGTTCATGTTTTTCAAGACCTGCAATGTTAGAATTACCTCCTAAGTATTGCATCGAAATTATATGTGAACTAAGTGAATTGTCTAATAGTTTTGAAGCGTGTAGTACTGTAATAGCAATTTTCTTTGCAGAATTCTACGTCATATGTGCATAATTTAACGGATTAAAATGATTGTTATTATTATTGTCTGTCTGTTAGGTCATCAGCCCAGAGGCTGGTTGGATCCTCAAATAGCACCACCAAAGGTTATGCGGTTATAAGGAAACCCCAAAAACCAATGGCAGCACCAAAATGAGGCATACTAGGCAAGATGAGGAGTGAGGTAGTTTGCCATTGCTTTCCTCACTGGGTCAGAAAGTACTATTGCAGCACGACTGACCCTATGAGCAGCACCTTTCATAACACTCAGATGCACTAGTCGTGCTCCGAATGTCATTACTCAGCACTACCCATACCCCAGCAACTTCCATATTGTCACAGACATGGATGAGACTGGGACTTCGGTGGAAGCTACACTTTACTCTGGCCTGTGTCAAGAGATAGATGCAAAAGTACTGTATCCATCAAGAAATGACAGCAGGCAGTTATTATTATTATTATTATTATTATTATTATTATTATTATTATTATTATTATTATTATTATTATTAGGAGCATTAAGTACATGAATATAATGAGAATCACTACAATGAAGAACATGTTATGAAAATATGTATATCGTAGGAGACATTCAGGAATGTTAATTATAAACAGGCTACATTGTTTGGTTATCATTAGTCGATATTCAGAGATTTGCTGTACAAACGCTACATAAAGTTCATGAAATTCAGTTGAAATTGTAATTCTCATTCATCCGGGATTATATGAGAGTGAGCAAGTCCGGAATTTTGAGCATTTCTTTTTTTCGGAAGGAAGTAAAGCAAGTTTAATATTTTCAAGGAAGATTTTCTTTACTTTTTTTATTCAGCAGTATCCTGCTATTCTCATGAATTTAGTCCTCCCGTTTGGCGATTTGTAAATTGTCTGTCTGTTCACGGTCTTAGAGGTAAAGAAACCATCCAACTACTATTTGACTGTGGTGAATTAATCGGACGGCCTGATGTTCAAAGTATCCGACGGAGACTGAAAGATCTGGAAGTCAGTTAATTCCCAGTCACGTCTATATTATGTAATGTTGAACACAGTCATCGTTACTTCTTCATGGAAGTAAAATAATTCTTAGTCATCATTTCAGTTAGTAGTGTTCAGTCCAGTATTGCGTAAACGTTCCTTCTTTAGAATGGACTAATTTACACACTCTTCCATTATCCTTCAAAGTAGTTCGTGATAGATCATCTGTTCTAAGGATCAGTGAGTCACCAAAAATGTACCTGCGTTCGTTTCTCAACCGACTTGGAGTACTTGATCGAATGAAAGATAAATATCAACACATACGCACATTGTCGGACAAAGATTGACGCTTTGCAACAAATGATGTGAAAGTGTGGTATTTGAGAAAATGTTCACATATTGCTAACTATTTTGAAAATAATTGAGGCATATCAATATTGGTTTTAAACAAATTTCGGGATAACCAATTCACTCAATTCACTTACCATAATTCAGATACAATGAAAATGAAAACCTAAAACTTGTTTTCCAGTCTTTGACCGGGTCAGATATAGGCTATTAGTACGAAGGGGTCGCCACTCCCAAAGTGATTTATGAATGACTGATAGATGCTATGAAATGAAAATGGAGAGTGTTGCTGGAATGAAAGATGACAGGGAAAACCAGAGTACCCGGAGAAAAACCTGTCCCGCCTCCACTTTGTCCAGCACAAATCTCTCATGGAGTGATCGGGATTTGAACCACGGTATACAGCGGTGGGAGGCCGACGCGCTGCCGTCTGCGCCACGGAGGCTCGCTCAGATGCAATAATAATTAGTATAATTTGATTAATTAAGAATTATAATTAGGGTACATGCCTTTGCTGGCGGGACCTAGTGTTTACAGTGCACTGTGTCTTCTGGTGTGGGCTAGAGCAATCTTGTTACTTTCATTGATCTGTCTCAGCTTTATTCCTGGCTTTGACAAAATGAAAGTGACTGAGGTATGAGTGATGCTAGTAATGCCATTCCTTCTGCAGCCAGTCCCTGCTATGAATGGTGTGAAAATATTGCTCATAGGGTCGGTTGGTGCATTAATTTCAGTGGGCTTGGCAGACTGATATGTAATAGCAACTTCTGGCTCGGTGAGGAAAGCAATGGGAAACTACCTCACTCCTCATTTCCCTAGTACGCCTCTTCAGTTTTGCCTAGGCCATCTATGACAGCTGGTGGCGGAGCTGTTGAGGATCAAACCAGCTTTCGGGCTGAGGACTAAACATACACAATAAGGGTACTATAATTAACTGGTTTGATTTAGGCCTACTATATGAAAAAATTTAATTAATACCGAATAACATTCATTGTTCTATTTAATAAATCACTCATTGTACTACACAGTTCATAAAAATTAGTGGGATATGTTTTGTAACGTCTGGTATGTGAACGTTAATTTTGTAGATGGGGTTCCAATGGTCGTACAGCGTACCTTGCGACTTTAGGTACTCAGGGTATGTCAAATAGTAGTTATACTCCATCTGTATGCGTAGGCATGCATTAAACAGTCAGGTGATCCCTCAAAACAAAGTAAATAGCGGTGCGTCCGTGTGTCGTTGTGAGGTACACAGACTACTGCGGTCATATGAGCACGATGTACGTAAACCAGCACATCCCATGAGACATCTTAACGAGGTTCAAGTCGGAAGGGCCGTCACTTTGATCCAGAAAGGATGGACTTTTCGTCGTGTTGCTGTGGATCGCAATGTCTCTCCGTCAGTTAGACAACGCTTGTGGAATCACTACAGTGGGACAGGCCAGTTCACATGGAGGGTTGGACAAGGTCGTTGACGCATGACAATCCCACAGGTTGACCGATATCTGACCATCTGTGTGTTGCGGCGTCGTTCAGCAACTGCCGGAGAACTGCAACAAGACCTCAGGATGGTCACTGGAGTCACGGTGTCTGACCAGACAGTAAGAATCGGGTTAAGAGACGTACCCTTATGATCCAGATGTCCTGTATGAGTGCCCCGTTTAACGCAGCAACATCGCGCAGCTCGCCTTCTGTTCGCCCCTACCCACGTCAACTGACAACATCGCCAATGGAGGCCTGTGTTTTTCACAGATGAGTCCAGATTTCCCCTGACACAGCGTGATGGACGTCAACGTGTATGTAGGCGCCGTGGTGAGCAGTACATGCCAAATGTTGTCCAGGAAGGCGACCGATTCGGACAGTGTTCTGTGATGGTGTGGGGAGGCATCAGTATTGATGGCCGTACGGATCTTGTCGTCGTCCGTGGTATTCTTACCGCTGCGGGGTCCATCGAGCAGATACTGCTACAGCATGTGTTGGTTGCTGCATACGGTGTTGGCTCTTAATTCGTACTCATGCACGACAATGCCAGGGCTGATATAGCGCGCATCAACAGAGCTTTCTTGCGAGAACTGGGCATTCAGGAGATGGAATGGCGAGCAGTGAGTCCCGATCTTAATGCCATCGAGTATGTGTTCGTGGGCGTCCTGTTCCATCATAGACTCTCCAAGACCTCGAACAGGCTCTCATTGAAGAAGGGAACCTGATACCGCAACGTGACCTCTGTCGACTTATACGGAGCATGCCAGGTGCCAAGCTGCGATAAATGCTCGTGGAGGACATACACCATACTGAAGCTCTCCAACTGTGATAAAAATCCGCCCTTGAGGACTGTTACCACTTTGTTTTCGCCCCTATTTGTACATTCTCGTTTGTGTTCTGAAAATGAACCCGAATCCATCGATGTTCTTTTGTATACTTTAACGTTAAATAATAAAGGTTTAGTTGGCAATATACCTGGGTGTGAGGCATTGTTTTGTGGAGCATAGCATACGTTCAAAAATATGTTCCCTTATTTTTTGAAATGTGTATTTAATAAATATCTCACTACCACGTATTTTAATTCACAGCACAAACATTTCAATTACAGACTGTAATGCATTCTTCTGTTCAGTCTGCGTATGTCCTGTGCATTTTCTGTTTAAAATTACCGAGCGTAATGGTTATGTGGTACGTGCTGTGAAGCTGTAATCTTGGACTCGGAAGGTGGTTTTCCGTAGTTTCCTAAAATCTCTTTACATGAATTCGCTGTGTCGTTTCTTGCTTTCTTCCGATCACTTTCTATCAGATTTCTTTTGTACTTACTAATGATCTAAAGGCTCCGCGATTTCCTATTATGTCTTTTATGATATTCATTTCTTCTAGGTTATCCTTTGTTCCTTCCAGCCATTTATTATTATTATTATTATTATTATTATTATTATTATTATTATTATTATTATTATCATCGGTGACTATTCAGAAAAGGAATGTTTTCTCTCAAGAAAAATGTTCACATTTTACGTTGTTCATCCGGTTCCGAGTTCCCTCTCCAATTGACATTCCTAAAAATTCTAAAGCAAAACAAGGCTTGATGTGACTATTGATATCGCGATCCTAGCCACGGTACACTCATTTCTACGTTGAATGCTAACTTTAAGGGCGTGACGTTCCGTTTCAAACATCTTATTCTTAGGCCGAGATTCCAACCGCGGCCAATTTATAAGCCAATGACGATTCCACATGGATATCACGCCCCGACCTACAAATTCTTCTAGGCTTAAAGCTGTAATGGGGATGTCTCTAGAACGACCTCTTTAAAATTAATAGTCACTATCCATGACCAACGCACCAAGCAATTACCTCTGTCTCGCCAACTTTGCTGCCAGTAATTAACTTGGTACGGTACTCATTTTTATTGTATGATGATTCAGCCCTAGGACTTCTTCAAAAATGGAAGTCTCGTTTCTAAATTTCTCTCTTTCCCTATGGGTTTTGAATCCACGTCCTTCTGGATAGAGTTGCCATATGTCACGGATTTCAGAGACAACGTACAATTTTGTAGTGAGCCAGAGCCACAAAGGTCTACTATTTTTACAAGTTCCGAAGCATTCTCGGCTATTTAAATACTGTATTTCCGTCATCATCATTGGGAAAAGTTCCTTACAGCGCTTCATGATCATTGACTACAGCGATCGTTGACGATGTCGATTTGATAGCCAGTCATCTATGGTGAAGTCTATGCTTACAGACCTTTAATTTTTGTTTCCTTGTGTATCGTATTCCTTACCTTGCCATCACTTTGAGTCTTCGCAGTGGTACCACATTCCTGTCCATATGCCTGTTGAATTTCCTAACGTGTAGAGTGTGTTGCAATTCTACTTGTGACAAAATTATTATTGACCTGGCCTTTAACAAATTGTTTGTTTTTCAGGGTGTTTCAGAAGTATAGCTACAAACTGAAGGTTTGCGTTCAGGGCAGTGAAACTAGGAATAAAGTCATAATAAACGTAGATTCAGATTAATACTACTATTACTACTACTAAATGTTTTCATTCCTCCACTGAAGAGGGAGGCAGGCCTCCTAGACGGTAACGCCGTTTCCGAGGCCAGGAGATCTGTTACGGTGAAGGAGAAACTCAGAGAAGGTGAGGGGGTTGGCGGCTGTGGCCTATGTTAGAAACTGTCCCGGCATTCGCCTTAGTGCAGGAGAATGGTAAACCACGGAAAACCATTCTCAGGACAGCCCGCGATGGGGACCAGTCCCGCTCCGTCTCCGGAATACAGAGGCGTAGAGCCACGTAGAGCCGTGGCCACCCCTCCTCTTCTCGGTTGGTCGGTCGGGGTGCAGAGATGTCAGACCACTTGTGGGCCAAGACCAAATCTGAAGAGATCCAGAAATCAACCGTTTCCGATATATGACATAATCATATCTGTAACCGTGAAAAGGTTGTTTTGCTTTATGCTTCACATACCAGGTATAAAATTAGATGTCAACAGCGTCTTACATTTAGCGGCATTTACAGTAGTTAATATGACACTTCATACGATAGAACAAGAAATATTGTAATTGGAGCTAAGATAGGGTCGTCACCTCCCACTCGGAAGGCTAGTGCACGAACGAGATTGAGAGTACCACTTACTATACACCGACGGTAAACCATTCTTAACCTCAAACTTTCATTATTAGAGAAGTCTTGCTCGTAAGCAGACGAGATTTTCTTCGGAATACACAGAGGAAAGTTATCTGTGACACGGCAAAAGTCCATGTCTACTTCACACGTTGTCACATACATACATCGAACGGATGTCGGGCATCTCTTCGTTAGAAAATATGTAAGGTACCATAACACCTGCTTCAAATGCCGTCACAAATACAAGACGTTGTTGATATCTAATGTGGAGCCTGGTACCGTGAATATAAAGCACGAGCAACGTTATATCCAAGGCTAGGTGTTCATATACCGGAACTTTCAAGTGCACAACGGGGCTATAGACACCAGATGGCCAGAAAGAGGGGGTTACCCTCTATGTGTGCCGCCTGACCCTTTGCTGGTAAGGAATGAAAACATTTCATGGTTATGACTCGCATAGGGGAGGAAAGGGAGTGAGTAGAGGGAAATGTGAACACATTAATGATACACTGACGGTACTGTGTCGTACACCCCTCCTTCACTCTGTCTCCGATATTCCGAATGGAAGTTAATCCATAGTCTTTGTTTTGGTGTATAAACACTTAGCCCTGGTTATAACGGATGCAGATGTGACTACGATAACTCGAGAACTGTTCGTTTCCCGACCTATATTTATTCGGATATTTCTTCTCGTTTCACAGTCCTTTACTTACCGCTGCAGTTTGTACCTACAATTCTAAAACACTCTGTATAGTACGTAGTCATGGAAACTATAGAAATACCGAGCTCGATAGCTGCAGTCGCTTAAGTGCGGCCAGTATCCAGTATTGGGGAGATAGTAGGTTTGAACCCCACTGTCGGCAGCCCTGAAGATGGTTTTCCGTGGTTTCCCACTTTCACACCAGGCAAATGCTGGGGCTGTACCTTAATTAAGACCACGGCCGCTTCCTTCCCACTCCTAGCCCTTCCCTGTCCCATCGTCGCCATAAGACCTATCTGTGTCGGTGCGACGTAAGGCAACTGGCAAAAAAAGGAATGAAAAACTACAGAAATAATGTGCATATTTATCTTGAACTCTCTTTGGGGTGTGCAGCTGTGAGCTTACATTCGGGATAGAGTGGGTTCAAACCCCACTGTCGGCAGCCGTGAAGATAGTTTTCCGTGGTTCCCTATTTTAACACCAGGCATATCCTGGGGCTATACATTAGTTAAGGCCACAGCCGATTTTTGCCACTCGTAGCCCTTTCCTATCCCATCGTCACCATAATACCTGTGTGTGTCGATGCGACGCAAAGCAAAATTGCAAGATTTTCGTTCTTGTCCGAACAAGATTAATTTAAAATCGCTGTCCTCAAATCGACGGTGTTGATTAAAGTTACATGCTCGTGAGAGTATTTAGTAGCACATTCCGTTCCTAGATATGCCGGGCTGAGTGGCTCAGACAGTTGAGGCGCTTGCGTTCTGACCCCCAGCTTGGCAGGTTTCATCCTGGTTCAATCCGGTGGTATTTGAAGGTGCTCAAATACGTCAGCCTCGTGTCGGTAGAATTACTGTCACGTAAAATGAAATCCTGCGGGATTAATTTCCGGCACCTCGGCGTCTACGATAACCGTAAAAGAATTTAGTAGGATGTAAAGCAAAAACATTATTATTATTCTTCACAGATGGCATATAATAGCAGTTCCGTTATATTTTTCACGAATCGAAAATGCGGTGCAGGATATAATGTACCACATACCATGTGTTACAGCTGCCCCTATTCACTCAGTTTTATGCAACACGCAGATTAGCGCCTAACCTAAACATATTAACCTTGTTTACTCGCAGCAATGTCTGCTCTTACTACGCTTTCTTCTCTCTTCTTCTCTCTTAATCTGCTTACCCTCCAGGGTTGGTTTTTCCCTCGGACTCAGCGAGGGATCCCACCTCTACCGCCTCAAGGGCACCTGGAGGGTGAGACATTGGGTCGGGGGATACAACTGGGGAGAATGACCAGTACCTCGCCCAGGCGGCCTCACCGGCTATGCTGAACAGGGGCCTTGCTGAGGGGTGGGAAGATTGCGACAGGCAAGGAAGAGGGAAGGGGGTGGCCGTGGCCTTAAGTTAGGTACCATCCTGGCATTTGCTTGGAGGATAAATGGGAAACCACGGAAAACAACTTCCAGGATGGCTGAGATGGGAATCAAACCCACCTCTACGCAGTTGACCTCCCGAGGCTGAGTGGACCCCGTTCCAGCCCTCTTACCACTTTTCAAATTTCGTGGCAGAGCCGGGAGTCGAACCCGGGCCTCCGGGGGTGGCACACTAACCACTACACCACAAAGGCGGACACAACGCTTTCTATAATTCGTTTATTCGTGTCAACTAAATCAGCATTAATGATAAAATACCGAATGTTGGTAAAGAATCGTGAAAATTTTGTATGAGAGAAATGTCGTGTACAGAGAATATGATAGCTGAAGGGCTAGAAGTAGTATTGACATAACAGTAGTAAAAGACAGCTCGTGATATCCGAGCGTGCCAAAAGTTAGAGGAGGAAACCGGTGGCCGTTAGTCGGTGGTTCGAGTCCGTGTAGAACGAATATTTTTATTTCGTTGTTAATGTTCGTGTGAGTCGCGTTGTCGATGACAAATCTAAATCATGATCAGTTCTTGTATTGCAGGTACTCTCCTGTGTTGTTCTTAAGTAGCTCTTAAAGGAGGGAGTTGCAGTAAATTAAAATGTTACCGACAGAGATGCAATGTGCTTGTGAATGGCCACTCAATTAATGAAGCAAATGTTCAAAATGACCACTTCCTTCGTTAATGCATATCTGAACACGGTGGAGGAGAGACATTCTTGCTTGCTGCAACATATGTTGTGGGACCTGTCTGCAGCCTTCAGTGATCAGCCACCGTAAATGATTCCGGATTTCTGGCTCTTCATAGACTCTATTTCTCAAATAACCCAGAGGAAAAATTCTACTGCAGTAAGGTCAGGTGATACGGCCGGCCATGTGACAGGACACTCTCGTCAAATACTTTCGTCCTACCCATTGTCCTATGCAAGTGGTTCCGTACTGCCAACGATCAGTGTGGAGGAGCTTCATCCTGCAGGAGCCACATACTCAACCGTGTATAAGTGGCACATTATCCAATAACAGCGGGAGTTATTCACAAAAAAACTGTAGATAGCGTCGTTCCGTGAGGTTTCCTTCCAAGAAATATGGTGCAATTATCTTGTCACCTATTATCCTACACCACACGTTGACACCGCATTGTACCTGAAATAGAGCTCCCCTTATCCACTGAGGATTTTCGACGCTCCAGTAATCGAAGTTGTGACGATTAACAGTTCCATTATTGTGAAATCCGGATTCGTCACTAAGGATAATGTCCGTTATGAAATCCGCATAAGCTTCAACTCTTCGCAATATCCACTGCGGAAATTGTATCCGATTTTGAAAGTGATCTCCGTGAAGTTCCTAGTGTAGTTGTTGATGGCAGGAGTGGAATTTATTGCGGTACAATATGCACAGTACAGATACGTGACTGATGTTCAGTTCATTTCAAATGTCCCGTGAACTTGTATGCGGGTTGTACGCAATTGCATTTTGAACATCTTTGTTATTTCCAGACGTCACTGGAGCATCCCGAAGGGGGGAGTGGGGGTAATGTATGAAATGGCCCCGGTGCACGCAACCGCTTTTCAACACTTCGAAATGTGTCTGCATTTGACAGTCTTCGTCCAGGAAATCGTTCTTGATACAAGCGGCTGGCTTCCCGTGAATTCTGTCTTGCTTCCCCATAAAGTAGTACCATATTGATGTAATCATCCCGTGGATACATAATTTTTTATTTTGCGCTAACCGTACAGTAGGTGTTCTCACTTAGCTGCAATGATTACGATGTGCTGTTTTATGTGCCCTACGTACGAAGTCCAGACCGCTGTTAGTCGTCCTTCGAGTCGAAATTGCGCAGTTGCTTCCTTGAACGGGTGTGTCAAAATGTTGACAATATGTTCAGTGCACTTCATTCGTTGTAGCCGTTTGTCAGATGAAAGTCGCGTGTTATTTCTTATATATGCTTTCTTCTTAAAGGTGAAAAATGACTTTTGAAACATAAGGAAGTTAAACCTTAATTACGAATGCCTTTACGAGTATAATATATAAATAAAACTGAAACGCTCGTAACTAGGTTGGAACTCCGAATCCCTGGAAACGATCTAACGCTGGTTGTGATTAGAAACATGTAGCCATTCCAGAGAGTAGGTCTCCTAATACTGTACTGTATTAGTGGAATAATCTACGCCATCGCTTCGACACTGATATCGTATGTGCAGGCACGTTTACCTTGCTGCATACATCACAGTGTGGTAAAGAACATTGTCTCCCTTAAGCCCAGATAGTTGCAACTATTCCCTACGCGTAGAGTATGAACCTATGTTTCAGATGGTATTTCCAATGCATTTTTCCCTTGTCGGTGCTTACATGGCGTTATTTTTGTATGTTTGTTATAACTGTCTTAGAGAAATATCTGAGACTTCAGAAAAGTCAAGTCCTCGTAAATGATGTCTAGGCGAGAACGAAATGAAAATTAAAAAGGTATTACACAAGAAGAGTTTAACCCTCGCTGCTCCAAATAACATGTCCAGGTACAACCACCAAGCATAATTCCACGCAGCTACTTTCAACGTGAAAGTTCAACACTTATAACTCTGTATTCACGAGTAGAGCGAGAGTTCTCGCTCAGAAAAGTTACTGATGTGCTACAGTCTTATGGCCCGATTTTATGCCTTTATTGAACGCTCCAATGGTAGTAATTACATGGCGTAAGCTATCACATCTATTGCACAGCATTTGCGTGCCGTAGATTATAAAATACTTTGGAAAACACGTTTCTATCAATTCAGATGCGATGAGGCTATGTCGTTGAATTAGCATGTCTGTTTATCCTAACCTATCACGTATTCCATGATAACGCGACCGAGCTTTTTTATCAAGGGAAAATAATCTCTTGGACCAATCAGGTGAGCAATTCGCTACCGACAGCTATAGGAGCGGCTATGGTTTGTACAGTACAGTAACACTAGAGTATTGGACTCCGCTTTACATAAAATGGTTCAGTGTTTTTCAGATGGGCCTCACTTTCTGCCACTTGTACCGTTTTACCATTGTGCGGGGAAGTCTATATCGGGCTAACAGTACATAAAACTGCTGTCAGGTTTTGTGTAAGATAGGACTAAGGGACATTTAATTCCTAGCCGGTTGCATATTTTCGGGAATAAATAGGGGCAGCTGTACCACCCGGTATAATTGTAGGGGAAGGAAATGCCAAGAGAAGATGAAACCGAAGAAATGGTCAATGTAGAAGGCGATATAAACAACTCTGATACAGAAATTGATGAATTAGGAGGATACTGCGCATGTGTTTGTAGGCTATGTATTGTAACTGTTTTTGAGCATGGCTAAATCGTAGCGTTTTGAATAAAGCGTTTTTAAGTCTAGAGCAGGGCTTTGTAATGAAAATGACGATACGCGATACAATTTATCACACCAAGAAACAATATGATAGCTGTTGAATTTGTTAGTAGGTGGCATAAATGACTTAATGTGTATTTGACATTAGGAGAGGAACAAATAGGCTGAATGTACTTTTTAATGTTTTCAGTATGCGTACTGGTAAATAACATAGCAATACTTGTGCAATATTTAGAGTATATGAATGCTGAGAGTGGAATATAAATGTAGAATACGGCACCCTTCAAATGGTGTATTACGAGTTGAAATGCACTGAGTAGGTAA
The DNA here is from genome assembly GCF_040414725.1 of Anabrus simplex. Classification (NCBI taxonomy): domain Eukaryota; kingdom Metazoa; phylum Arthropoda; class Insecta; order Orthoptera; family Tettigoniidae; genus Anabrus; species Anabrus simplex. The sequence goes on along the minus strand of NC_090266.1, from coordinate 816,308,533 downwards.
AGAGCAGGAAGTTCTTGACAAGCAATAAATTTGCTTAGATTTTGGGTATAAGTATGAAAGATGGTGTTGGGCCTGAGAATGTTAATTGCTTACCACACGGCGCGGTAAATCGAGAGTCTCAAGATGGCAGCACTGTTGCGTCACACGCTGACGTCGAACCGAAGTCAGACTCTTGTTTTCCTAACCCTCAACGGCCCATAGACAGTTCCGAAACTAGACACGTACAATACGTCGAAAGAACTAAAAGGATCTGATATGGGAATCATTTTTCTCACTGCTATAAGGAAGGTTCCCCTGATAGCCATGAAGCCTGTATCCACCGCTCTCATACAACGATTAAGGCCTGACATGATAATAATTCACTTTCAGAGGACGAGGACCTCATACCACAGACATCAAAGGGAAACGGCTGTTTATTGCGCACGTGGGGTGGGAATGCAGGTTCATTCTCAACACCCTTTCCATTTTAAATGAAGTCATTCAACCGGACACAATTGCACGTGAAGTGTGTCTGAGGACAGCATGTGACGCAATGGTTCCCTCCTGTTTTGTAACAGAGAACACAACTCCTTACAAAGTTTTAACACGAGAAATGTTGTTTATTGTTGTTGTTCTTAATGTTTAATTTTCGGTGAGATGACATACAGCTTGTTCTGACAGAAGACATTCCTGGGAGTACATTAATTTGTACACAGATTTTTATCCGTGTGAGAACGACGCGAGTTTCATATGGAAAATCTATCTTGTCCTTCCCGCATGATGTGAACTTCCTGCCAGTATGTGATTTGTTCTTCCAGGTATATGCGTTAGTGGTGTTTTAAGTAAGGTAACAAAGACTTCCCACATGGTTTGTACCTTATTTCGTTCTAGTTTCCCAGCAAACCATGGCGGGGAGATCACCGCTTTCCCCAATGACCATTAGATCTCTCCTCCTGAAACACATACTGACACACCGTTTTCCCTAATGCCCATTAGACTACACCTTACGAAATACATACCGGCACAAAATCAATTGAAAGGTCGCGGGGTAAGAGCAAAAATTGTCAAACATTGAACTTCGAAATTTGATCAGTTATTTGCACATCAGGGCACATCTCCACCCGTAAAAGTCGGAGAAAGCTATCTGCGGAGCAGTGAACAGCACCCGATCGTTTTACGATAACACTAGGCCACACTGTGCCAGCCTTACTATTATTGAGATATATTGAAATACTTTTTCCTGACCTAACATGGCGTCGACAGGTATCCATCTTTCTTGGACTGTTTAAAATGCACCTGTATGAAAGAGGATTAGGAATCTACTATGAAGTTCAGTGAACCGTCAAGCATTGAGGTCAATTGCTTAACCCTTTCTTCTTTACAGGCGTACCTACCTTCGTATACCGTAAAGACAAATGCATAGACAAGTGTGGAAATATAGTTTTGATATAATCTCTACCACGTACATTCTCTGTATTGTACGTGTTTGTAAGTTTGCCTAACTACACTCCATGAGAAGTCTTGTTACTACTCTTACAGGGTCACCTTCGTATTTACCTTCATTTTTATTTTGAAACACTTGGTGGTAGAAGTGGTAAACATAAACGTGCTTACTACTTGTGGATCAGTGCTACCTCGACGTGTCGTTGATATTCTTATTTACGTCGCATTTTACACTTTCGATGTTTCCGACTGTGCTAAAAGACATTTTCCTTATCCCATTAATGTCCATACGAAACGTCTAAATACGTTACTAACGCACATCACATTTACTTTCACAGTTCGGGATTTCTATAAATTTTCCAATGGGAAATATTTCAGTCCTGCTTGTAGTACGGAAAGTGATCACCAATGGGATTAAACATGACATGTTTTTATTTTCTATGACATTATCTCCTTCTACAAGGGCAATGCGCGAATGGATATTGTGGAGGAATATGTACTTGGTTCATCTGGTGTCTCATAACTGGTCTCTATATTCCCCCTTCCTTCGATAGAAGTGATACCCACTTCAGAGGTGGAATGTAAAGGCATTGTTCATTATAGTATCCTCTATTTCTTGTCACGAGTGTTTCCAATCATTTTCCCAGAACGAAGGCTATATCACGTTGAAGGGGAAAATATTCGTCAATCACTTCACTAGCACTGGAAGCATTTAAAAAAATAGAGTTTATCAAATCTTTCGCACCTTCACGGGTTGTGAAATTCCTCAGTGGATTGACTTTTGAGAAAATGTTCACATTAACTATGCTTTCTACAAAGTTTCGTTTTGGCCGATTATCGACCACGTTAATTCGAATTCATAGACTACAATTACAGTTACACGAAAGTCGAAGACCTCATCAGAGCACGCCTAACAATAGCGTCAACGTTAACACGCACCAAAACATTCCCCAATCTTCACTATACTAAATTAAATCACATATCAAGAAAGCAACACAATTCATCATAAATTATATAATTAACTAGCAAGATACCCGTGCTTCGCTACGGTATTATACTGAAATTTATAATTGAATGCTTATTGTTTTAGATATATAATCCGCCGAAATTCGCGATCTGACTCGTTTTCGGCGAGAATCCACCAAAATTCCCGATCTGACTCGTTTTCTATTAGATTTCGGCATGTTTCCTCCCATTTTTCAATCTTCCTTTCCAGCAATCGATTTCGTACTTCCCGGGCTAGGCTCAGGTATTCCTCCCGGTCAGTTGGGTCCCTAAATCTTTGCCATATTTTCCTATAATCATTTTTAATATGGATAAAATCCTTCAGGAGAACCGGCGTGGTGTCATATTGGTGCCTTGGCAGCACTAAACCCGCGGCCGGACTGCATTCTTAGTCATTACCAGTCCAGGAGCCGTTTCCAGCGCAGTCCGCACAACAGACGACGGTCCGGAACATTATTATTATTATTATTATAATTATTATTATGTGTTGCTGTAATGGCTGATGACAGGGAAAACCGGAGTATCCGGAGAAAAACCTGTCCCGCCTCCGTTTTGTCCAGCACGAATGACACATGTAGTGACCGGGATTTGAACCACGGAACCCAGCTGTGAGAGGCCGGCGCGCTGCCGCCTGAGCAACGGAGGATCCTTATAAGTACATTAAGAACAGTAAAATCAATAGGTTTCACCTCCTTCTACACCCCACCACCGTTAAGTTTATTTACCGCCACCCACTCTCCTCCCAAAAAAAATTAAAAGAAGGCTTGTTTCTTTATGTTTAAAGGAGATTCCAAACACCAATGTTCACGTCTTTTACCTTCAGTTTTGAGATATAAGTATCCCCATAAAAAGAATTTATTTTTTCACTTCATTTCACACTACTCCCCCCCCCCCACCCCCACTAAGTGAATATTCCCGCAAAAAATACGTGTTTCTTTAATAGTAAAGGATCTTCTAAATACCAATTATCACGACTCTAACTTCTTCAGTTTTTGATTTATGTGTCCTCATGAAAGGAATTCAACTCCTTTACACTCCCGCCCTCCAAGATGGTTTCCTCCCAAAAACGCGTTTTTCTTTGTTTTTAAAGGAGATCCAAATACGAATTTTCACGTCTGTAACAGCTTTAGTTTTTATTAGATGTATGTATTCTCATACAATTAAGTCAATTAAATTTTCAATTATTTCACACACACACACACACACACACACACACACACACACACACACACACACACACACACACTCATTGGATTTTCCGAGAATACGTGTTTCTTTACTTTTAAAGCAGATTGCAAATATCAAATTTCACGTCTGTAATTCCTTCATTTTTGAGATATCAGTAGCGTAATTAAAAGAATTCAACACCATTTTCAGTCACATTTACCCCCCCCCCTCCACCCAAGTGGCATTTCCGAAAAAAAAAATACACGTTTTTTTTATGTTTAATAGAGATAAAAATACCATTTTTCTCTTCTGTAACATGCTAAGTTATTTTAGATATACTGTAAAAATTCTCATTTTAAAATTTCTCCCCTTTTGAGTTCCCCTTAAGTGGAGTTTCCAAAAACATATCACCTACGTTTCTTTACATTTACAGGAGATTCCAAACACCCACTTTTTACGTCTGTAACATTTTACGTTTCCAAGATATTCTGTAGATATAGTCTTTCAAAAAATTCACCCCAATTTGTCACTCCTGTTTAACCGCCATTAATTGGATTTTCCAAAAACTAAAAAATACGTGTTTCTTTATTTTTAAAGGAGATCCCATATACAAATTTTCAGTCCTGTAATACCGTTCGTTTCGGATATATATGTATCCTCATTAAAGGCATGCAACCCATTTTTCACCCTTTTACACCCCTCCTATTAGGATTTACAGGAAACAAAAAAATTCGTGTTCCTTTATTTTTAGAGGAGATTCTAACTACCAATTTTTACATCTGTAAATTTTAAAGTTCTAAGATGTAGACACACTCATTTTAAAAAATTCACCCCCCCCCCTTTTCATCCTCCAATATTTGGAATTTTCAAAAACGAAAAAATACGTGTTTCTTTACTTTTAAAGTAGATCCCAAATACCAATTTTCAGGTCTGTAATATCTTCAGGTTCTGAAATATAAGTAGCCTCATTTAAGACATTCAACCCATTATTGACCCTTTTACACCCTTCCTATTGGGATTTTCCGAAAACAAAAGAATACGTGTTTCTTTATTTTTGAAAGAGATTCTAAATACCAATTTTTACATCTATAAACTTTAAAAGTTTTGAGATATAGATACACTCATTTAAAAAATCACCCCCCTTTTCATCCCCCCCCCCATTAATTGGATTTTCCAAAAACAAAAAATACGTGTTTCCTTATTTTAAAGGAGATCCCAAACACCAATTTTCAGATCTGTAATATATTCAGGTTCTGAAATATAAGTAGACTCATGAAAGGCGTAGGACAAATTTTTCAGACTTTTCCACCCTTCCTATTAGGATTTTCCGAAAACAAAATATACTTGTTTCTTTATTTTTAAAGGAGATTCTAAATACTAATTTTCACATCTATAACCTTTAAAAGTTTTGAGATATAGATACTCATTTTAAAATATTACCCCCTTTTCACCCCCTCTTAATTGGATTTTCCAGAAACAAAAAAATACGTGTTTCTCTATTTTTAAAGGAGATCCCAAACACCAATTTTCAGGTCTGTAATATCTTCAGTTTCTGAGATATAAGTAGCCTCATTAAAGGCATTTAACCCTTTTTTCACCCCTTTTCACTCCTCCTATTGCGATTTTCCGAAAACGAAAAATACGTGTTTCTTTATTTTTAATGAAGATTCTAAATGCCAATTTTTACATCTGCAAACTTTAAAAGTTTGGAGATATAGATTCACTCATTTTAAAAATTCACCCCCTTTTCACCCTCCCATTTATTGGATTTTCCAAAAACAAAAAAATACATGTTTCTTTATTTTTAAAAGAGATCAAAAGTACCAATTTTCAGGTCTGTAACATCTTCAGTTTCTGAGATATAAGTACCGGTATCCTGATTAAAGGCATTCAACCCATTTTTCCCCATTTTCACCCTTTTCACCCCTCCTATTGGAATTTTCTGAAAACAAAAAAATACGTGTTTCCTTATTTTTAAGGAAGATTCTAAATACCAATTTTTACATCTGTAAACCTTTAAAGTTTTGAGATATAGATACACTCATTTTAAAATTTCACCCCCCTTTTCACCCCCTTAGAGAAGGAATATCCAAAAATCCTCTCTTAGCGAGCACCTACATCTTAATATGAATATATCCCCAAAATTTCATTTCTTTATGTCCAGTAGTTTTGGCTCGGCGATGATGAATCAGTCAGTCAGTCAGGACAAGTTATTTTATATATATACTAGCAAGATACCCGTGCTTCGCTACGGTAATATACTGAAATTTATAATTGAATGCTTATCGTTTTATATACAACGCGCCGATATCGTGATCTGACTCGTTTACTGAGAGATTACGGCAACGTTCCTCCCATTTTTCAATCTTTCTTTCCAGCAATCGATTTCGTATTTCCCGGGCTAGGTCCAGGTATTCCACCCGGTCAGTTGGGTTCCTAAATCTTAACCATGCTTTCCTATAAGCATTTTTAATGTGGATCAAATCCTTGAGGAGATCCGGCGTGGTGTCCTCTTAGGTGCCTTGGCGGTACTAAACCGGCGGCCGGACTGCAATCGTAGTCATTACACGTCCAGGACCCGTTTCCAGCAAGGTCCGCACATGTTGACGACGGTCCAGGATATTATTATTATTATTATTATTATTATTATTATTATTATTATTATTATTATTGATGTTCTGGACCCCACAGCAATATGCAAGACCGCTACTTGGCGGTAAGATACATCTGCTGCCATTGTCATTGCTAACAATGTGACCAGCACCATTGTTGTGCGTAGGCAAGTGTGCGGAATTTCTGGCGATACGAATGACATACCTCCGTGTATTATTGACCTTATTATAGAGGTGAACAATTTGACGGCCAATCTCATTCCTATCGTTTATTTCAAATGTGTTTAAATTTGTATTTTTATGCCAGGAGAATCTACTCTAATCTAAGAGCGTTCTCCGAAGGAAAATATGGCTGTTGAAAAAGAACCCAGGAAAGATTAAAAATGATCGGTTTATGATCAGAATAAGTACATCGCAAGTCTACAGCCAGTTTCCTATCATTCGATAGGATCAGTGATGGAATGAATAAAGTCCCATCTAGCGGCGACAATAGAAACTGTGCCGGCTGCCGAAGCTCCCCTCTGGGGCAATGATCGATGAGTGACAAATGAAATGAAATATTGGACAGTGTTGCTGGAATGAATGATGACAGGGAAAGCCGGAGTATCCGGAGAAAAACCTATCCCGCCTCCATTTTGTCCAGCACGAATGTCACATGGAGTGACCGGGATTTGAAACACGGAACCCAGCTGTGAGAGGCCGGCGCGCTGCCGACTGAGCAACGGAGGCTCCTTATAAGTACATTACGAACAGTAAAATCAATTGGTCTCACCTCCTTTTACACCCCACCGCCGTTAAGTTTATTTACCCCCACCCTCCAAAAAATTAAAAGAAGGCGTGTTTCTTTATGTTTAAAGGAGATTCCAAATACCAATGTTCACGTTTATTACCTTCAGTTTTGAGATATAAGTATCCCCTTAAAAATAATTCACGTTTTTAACTTCCTTCCATACTCCCCCCCCCCCCTCCCTCACAAAGTGATATTAAAGCAAAAAATACTTGTTCCTTTAATAGTAAAGGATCTTCTAAATACCAATTATCACCACTCTAACCTCTTCAGTTTTTGATTTATGTGTCCTCATTAAAGGAATTCAACTCCTTTTCACTCCCGCCCCCCCCCCCCAAGATTGTTTACCCCCCAAAACGCGCTTTTCTTTGTTTTTAAAGGAGATCAAAATACCAATTTTCACGTCTGTAACAACTTTAGTTTTTATTAGATGTATGTATTGTCATACAATGAAGTCAATTTTTTCTATCCTTTAAAACTCCAAATCCCCTTCATTGGATTTTCCGAGAATACGTGTTTGTTTATTTTTAAAGCAGATTCCAAAAATAAAATTTCACGTGTGTAACATCTTCATTTTTGAGATATCAGTAGCCTAATTAAAAGAATTCAACACCATTTTCAGTCACTTTTACCCCCCACCCCCACCCCCCACTACCCAAGTTGTATTCCCGAAAACTAAAAATACACTTTTCTTTATTTTTAATAGGATAAAAAATGACCATTTTTCACTTCTGTACATGTTAAGTTTTTTGAGATATACTGTAGAAATTCTCATTTTAAAATTTCACCCCATTTTAGTTCCCCTTAAGTGGAGTTTCCAAAGACAAATCACCTATGTTTCTTTACACTTACAAGAGATTCAAAATACCCACTATTTACGTCTGTAACATTTTACGCTTCTCAGATATTCTGTAGATATAGTCTTTCAAAAAATTCACCCCAATTTGCCACTCCTGTTTAACCGCCATTAATTGAATTTTCCAAAAGCAAAAATATACGTGTTTCTATATTTTTAAAGGAGATCCCATTTACAAATTTTCAGTTCTGTAATATCTTCAGTTTCTGGGATATATGTATCCTCATTAAAGGCATTCAACCCATTATTCACCCTTGTACACCCCTCCTATTGGGATTTAGAGAAAACAAAGTAATACGTGTTCCTTTATTTTTAAGGGAGATTCTAAACACCTATTTTTACATCTGTAAACGTTTAAAGTTTTAAGATGTAGACACACTCATTTTAAAAATTCACCCCCGTTTTCACCCCCCATTATTTGGATTGTCCAAAAACGAAAAAATACCTGCTTCTTTATTTTTAAAATAGATCCCAAATACCAATTTTCAGGTCTGTAATATCTTCAGGTTCTGAAATATAAGTAGCCTCATTAAAGGCATTCAACCTATTTTTCACCCCTTTTCACCCCTCCTATTGGGATTTTCCGAAAACAAAAAAAATACGCGTTCCTTTATTTTTAATGAAGATTCTAAATACCAATTTTTACATCTCCAAACCTTAAAACGTTTGAGATATACATGCACTCATTTTAAAAATTCACCCCCCTTTTCACCCTCGCATTAATTGGATTTTCCAAAAACAAAAAATACGTGTTTCTTTATTTTTGAAAGCGATCAAATGTACCAATTTTGAGGTCTGTAATATCTTCAGTTTCTGAGATATATGTATTCTCTTTAAAGGCATTCAACACATTTTTCACCCCTTTTCACCCCTCCTATTGGGATTTTCCGAAAACAAAAAAATACGTGTTCCTTTATTTTTAATGAAGATTCTAAATACTAATTTTTACATCTCTAAACTTTAATACTTTTGAGATATAGATGCACTCATTTTAAAAATTCACCCCCCCTTTCACCCTCGCATTAATTGGATTTTCCAAAAACAAAAAAATATGTGTTTCTTTATTTTTCACAGCGATCAAAAGTACCAATTTTGAGGTCTGTAATATCTTCAGTTTCTGAGATATAAGTAGCGTATCCGGATTAAAGGCATTCAACCCCTTTTTCACCCTTTTTCACCCCTCCTATTGGGATTGTCTGAAAACAGAAAAATACGTGTTTCCTTATTTTTAAAGACGAATCTAAATACCAATTTTCACATCTGTAAACTTTTAAAGTTTTGAGATATAGACACACTCATTTTTAAATTTCACCCCCCCTTTTCACCCCGTTAGCGACGGAATATCCAAAAATCCTCTCTTAGCGAGCACCTACATCTTAATATGAATCTATGCCCAAAATTTCATTTCTTTATGTCCAGTAGTTTTGGCTCGGCGATGATGAATCAGTCAGTCAGTCAGTCAGTCAGTCAGGACAAGCTATTTTATATATATAGATAGATTAATGCACTAATACTCATTTAAGATACATACATACATACATACATACATACAAACATACATTATCATTATAGACTGTTATGCCTTTCAGCGTTCAGTCTGCCAGCCTCTGTGAATTTACTAAACGTCGCCACAATCCTCGATTTTCAGCTAGTGTTGTGGCCTCATTTAGTTCTATACCTCTTATCTTTAAATCGTTAGAAACCGAGTCTAACCATCGTCGTCTTGGTCTACCTCTACTTCTCTTACCCTCCATAGCAGAGTCCATTATTCTCCTAGGTAACCTATCCTCCTCCATTCGCCTCACATGACCCCATCACCGAAGCCGGTTTATGCGTACAGCTTCATCCATCGAGTTCATTCCTAAATTAGCATTTAACTCCTCATTCCGAGTACCATCCTGCCATTGTACCCACCTGTTTGTACCAGCAATCATTCTTGCTACTTTCATGTCTGTTACTTCTAACTTATGAATAAGATATCCTGAGTCCACCCAGCTTTCGCTCCCGTAAAGCAAAGTTGGTCTGAAAACAGACCGATGTAACGATAGTTTCGTCTGGGAGCTGACTTCCTTCTTACAGAATACTGTTGATCGCAACTGCGAGCTCACTGCATTAGCTTTACGACACCTTGATTCAATCTCACTTACTATATTACCACCCTGGGAGAATACACAAACTAAATACTTGAAATTATCGACCTGTTATAGCTTTGTGTCACCAATCTGACATTCAATTCTGTTGAATTTCTTACCTACGGACATCAATTTAGCCTTCGAGAGGCTAATTTCCATTCCATGCTCATTGCACCTATTTTCAAGTTCCAAGATATTACACTGCAGGCTTTCGGCACAATCTGCCATTAAGACCAAGTCGTCAGCATAGGCCAGACTGCTTATTACATTTCCACCTAACTGAATCCCTCCCTGCCATTTTATACCTTTCAGCAGATGATCCATGTAAACTACGAACAGCAAAGGTGAAAGATTACAGCCTTGTCTAACCCCTGTAAGTACCCTGAACCAAGAACTCATTATACCATCAATTTTCACTGAAGCCCAATTGTCAACATAAATACCTTTGATTGATTTTAATAATCTACCTTTAATTCCATAGTCCCCCAGTATAGCGAACATCTTCTCCCTAGGTACCCTGTCGTATGCTTTCTCTAGATCTACGAAACATAAACACAACTGCCTACTCCTCTCGTAGCATTTTTCAATTACCTGCCGCATACTGAAAATCTGATCCTGACAGCCTCTCTGTGCTCTGAAACCACACTGGGTTTCATCCAACTTCCTCTCAACGACTGATCGCACCCTCCCTTCCAAGATGCCAGTGAATACTTTGCCTGGTATACTAATCAATACCGGACAGTCGCCAGATAACAACACTGCAAGTCCACCTTGTCACTGACAGCAGTAATTAGGCCGAACCTCGACTCACTAGCATACTTTGGAGAAGTGAGTTACATAACAAGCCAGATGATTAGAGCAAGTGTTAGAGAATACTGTACGTGGTTTGTCATACAAGAACGGAATGATATCCGAGTGTTAATATCCAATGTTTAGAAAAGGAGAAAGACTCACTGAAGCAGAGAACGTCAAATGCAATGGCAAACTACTCATGAGGGCTACCAATTTTAAATATCTAGGTATCACAATCCAAACAATGGGAAAGAGTTTCAGATTACATATAAGATCTAGAGCAGTAACGGTCACTAGAGCTACGAATGAAAGAAACATCACACAACTATCGATCAGCACAGCTATGTACCTGTTTAGGTTGAAGATACTACCTGTTCTACTTTCTTTCTCCCACAAGCCCCATTAATATTGTTCTGACGTATGGCCTAGAATTGGTGGGAGAATACCTCTCACTTACAAACAGCTGGAAGAATTGGGGCGAGTAAAGGCTAGATACCCGAAGAGAACTTTAGGAGTCCCGCAGAATGCAAGATTGAGGCTAGTGTATGAGCTTGCCAGGTAGACCTTCTTAATAGAGGATCTGAGATGCGAGCTCATACTTCAGCTAGTACCAGCTTCAGACAGCTTATACAAGATCTGCATGAGAAGAAGAACAACATACCGAAGGACTTCTATGCAAGACAGGATCTGGATGGAAGCTAATCGTGATGTGCGACACGTGACGACGAGACTAGCGATCCATGGTTTTCACCACAAGGTGTGCTGCAACAAATTATTTCACGAACCAAATGACGCATGTGTGTGTGAGTTATGCTTGGAACTCTGTGATAGATACCATATTATAAAATGCAGGAGTAGACAGAAATCCATCGTAACTTATAGCAAATAAAAGTAATGTAAATGTAATGTAATGATTTTCTTTCTTGCGCGGCATGTGTGCGCTTTCAATAATTATATCCAATTGATTATGTATCTAAGTGCCTTTTCCCGCCAAATATAATTTTAATTAGTTTGTTAGCACTACAAGACTGTGTATCATGTGTAATCATCAAATCATGGAAACCACCCTATTTGGATATTTCGCATACATTAAAATGTCCTGTGCATTGGTAAGGCATACATAAGGCTACTTGAACTTGCAAGTTAGGCTAATTGAAGTAGCATAATGTCCTATTATGTCACTGGGAGAGTGTAGAAAGGGATGATGAGAAGTAATAATAATAATAATAATAATAATAATAATAATAATAATAATAATAATAATAATAATAATAATAATAATAATAAAGACTGTACCGTATTTTCAGATCACGTTTAATTTGATATAACTGGGAGAATTTTCTTTTATGTTGTGTGGACCGGATATCAATTTTCTTGTGGTGGTAGCGTGTGCGATGTCATTGATTTTATTGTAAATGAGGAAATTGCCATGAAAAGATTATCCAAGTCATGGTAAGACTCAGAGTTTCAGTGATAATGAAGCAATCGGCACTGAAATTAACTGACGTCCTATATTAGTTATTTAAGCAATTCAGTATGCTATATAATGTAAATAGGTTAACGCTTGAATTCTCATGTGAATAAATTTGCGATAGGATGTCTCTTTATTTCAGTTGTGTTCGCATCTGTTAGAGTGGGTGATGTTTGACTGTGATTTCCCAGTTGCATAATTGTTTGTGTTTCTTTAAGGTGGATGATTTTACCCAACATTGCTCAGTAGTGTTTGATAAACTCGACAACTTGCATTAAATTAGTTACACTAAGTCTTTGATTCACTATTAATACTCATGCAACAAACACAACAAATAATCGGCTTTGAACAGCATATCTTATTTTGTATAATTTATTCATGTGTAAAATGAGGGCAGACTGATCACGGATTTACAAGTGTTATTTATGGGTAATTATATGTGTTTAAGTATTTTAGATCCCCGTGAGACATATATGATCAACTCATGTCGCTCAGTATGTAAACAATGGCTGTTCAATTGACCAGGTAGTAAAAAGAAATAGAGGTGATTGACCTCATAGATTAAATGGTCCACACGGTGTTAATAATGTCAAACTTGTGAATTTGTAATGAAGGTAATCCGTAGTCATGGCAGTAAATTTTATAATGTATTTTAATATTGTCAGATGGGGACATTCAGCTAAGGCAGACTACTGTAGCCATGTTAATACCATAATCATTGAATCATGTTAAAATGTAGTGGGAGCGACGACTTCACAGAGCGATTTGTTCTGAGGTAAAAGAGTGATCTTACATCCAATGAATGTGCAGCGTTAAAATATTAATTAAAGTAATCGTATTTAATCACGCAGTTACATTTGAATGAGTTACATAGGTGATAGATCTATGTATAAGTCTATCAGTGTTTTAATTTATTGAATTTAAGTGGAGAGCAGTTTGAATGCTTGTCTGACAATTAAATTAAGCCTTTAATTAACACGTAATTACACCAGTATGAATATAATTGATAGAGAAGGAGATCCTACTTAAATATAACAATTCCTTGATTGTAAAACTTTGTCACGCTAATATACAGTGTATTTTGCTTGATTAAACTTCCTTCTTTTTATTATTCTTCAGTTAATTGATTCGGTATTTTGCTAATACACAGGTATTTTAAACCAGTCTGAGTCAAATTTTCATTTACTTTGTACATTAGTTAGCCTAGTAGCTCGATATTCAATTAAAGCACCCTCAAGACAATCCACCGAACGTACTACGCCCACGAGAAGAGAGTCGCCTGCGGTAAGTACTTTTTACAGAGAAGCAGAGGAAACAATGAGAGGTGAAGATTCCGCATATCTTGCTACATAATGGGTGCACTATCTGGACCGACTTCTTCTAGGATATGAATCATTGTTTCCCTTTCTACGGAATCGTACGCCTTTTTGAAGTCCACAAATGCGAGCACGAATTTCATGTTTCTCTGTTTCTGGTTCAGGATCTGTTCCGCACATGACCTGCTCTTTCTAAAACCTCCTAGATACCAATTTGTGGCTCGAATTGTTTTTCTGCTCTATGCAGCAGTGCCTTTGAAAATATCTTATATGTCTCAGGTAGTAGCCGTATTCCTCTGTAGTTGTTAACATCACTTCTGTCTCCTTTCATGTGAAGTGGATGTATCAACGCTGATGTCCATCCACCTGGCAGCTTCTCCTCTTTCCAGATCTTGCTCAGGATTCTTGTCAGTTCAACGATCGCTCTAACATCGGCATATTTCCAAAGGTCCGCAATAATCCCATCTTCTCCAGGTGCTTTATTGCTCTTCAGGGTCTTGATGATTCTCCTGACTTCTTCCACAGGTGGAGGTTCCAAGTCCGGATATGGTTCTTTGTGATTGTAGTCAAATTTATTGGATAGTTGTTCACAATGAAGGAGTTTTACAAAATGGTCTGCTAGGATCTGACTTTTCTCTACATCGTAGAGGGCTACTTTCCCTTCTTGGTTTCAGAAGTTCAGACTTGGTGGATCATATCTACTTAAAGTACACCTGAATATTTTATAAAAGTCCCGGGTGTTAATTTTCTGAAATTCCTGATCGATCTGGATCAAACATTCTTTGGTTGGTTGGTTGTTGGTTACAAGGATAATGTCCAGATAGGGAATGTGAGTAATACTAAAGAAGTATTAAAATTTACCTATGGTAACAATGACATTTACAGTAAGATACAGAAGTTGAAAACTAGGAAAGCAGCTGGAATTGATAAGATTTCTGGGGATATACTAAAGGCAAGTACCATATCTGAAATACGTATTTGATTATTGTTTGGTTGAAGGAGCTATGTCCGCCTCTGTGGTGTAGTGGATAGCGTGATTAGCTGCCACCCCCAGCGGTCCGGGTTCGATTCCCAGCTCTGCCACGAAATTTGAAAAGTGGTACGAGGGCTGGAACGGGGTCCACTCAGCCTCGGAAGGTCAACTGAGTAGAGGTGGGTTCGATTCCCACCTCAGCCATCCTCGAAGTGGTTTTCCGTGGTTTCCCACTTCACCTCCAGGCGAATGCCGGGATGGTACCTAACTTAAGGCCACGGCCGCTTCCTTCCCTCTTCCTTGTCTATTCCTTTCAATCTTCCCATCCCCCTACAAGGCCCCTGTTCACCATAGCAGGTGAGGCCGCCTGGGCGAGGTACTGGTCATACTCCCCAGTTGTATCCCCCGACCAAGAGTCTGAAGCTCCGGGACACTGCCCTTGAGGCGGTAGAGGAGGGATCCCTCGCTGAGTCCGATGGAAAAGCCGAACGTGGAGGGTAAACAGATGATGATGATGATGATGATGATGATGATGATGATGAAGGAGCTATACCAAATGAATGGAGAGTTGCTATAGTAGCCCTTGTGTATAAGGGAAAGGGTAATAGACATAAAGCTGAAAATTACAGGCCAGTCAGTTTGACATGCATTGCATGTAAGCTTAGGGAAAGCATTCTTTCTGATTATATTAGACATGTTTGCGAAATTAATAACTGGTTTGACAGAAGGCAGCTCAGCTTGTAGGATATCAGCAAGATATAGCAAATATCCTGGATTCAGGAGGCCAAATGGACTGTATTGCGATTGACCTATCTAAGGCATTTGATAGGGTAGATCATGGAAGACTACTGGCAAAAGTGAGTGCTATTGGACTAGAAAAAGGAGTGACTGAATGGGTGGCTATATTTCTAGAAAATAGAACTCAGAGAATTAGAGTAGGCGAAGCTTTATCTGACCCTGTAATAATTAAGAGAGGAATTCCTCAAGGCAGTATTATTGGACTTTTATGTTTTCATATATATATCCATGACATGTGTAAAGAAGTGGAATCAGAGATAAGGCTGTTTGCAGATGATGTTATTTTGTACAGAGTAATAAATAAGTTACAAGGTTGTGAGCGGCTGCAGGGTGACCTCGATAGTGTTGTAAGATGGACGGTGGACAATGGTAAAAGGGTTAAAAGTCAGGTTGTGAGTTTCAGAAATAGGAAAAGTCCTCTCAGTTTTAATTACTGTGTTGATGGGGTGAAAGTTTCTTTTGGGGATCATTGTGAATACCTAGGTGTTAATATAAGACCTTCATTGGGGGTAATCGCATAAGTATGATTGTTAATTAAGGGTACAGATCTCTGCACATGGTTATGAGGATATTTAGGGGTTGTAGTAAGGATGTAAAGGAGAGGGCATATAAATCTCTGGTAAGACCCCAACTAGAGTACTGGTTCCAGTGTATGGGACCCTCACCAGGATTACTTGATTCGAAAACTGGAAAAAATCCAAAGAAAAGCAGCTCGATTTGTTCTGGATGATTTCCGACAAAAGAGTATCGTTACAAAAATGTTGCAAGGTTTGAGCTGGGAAGACTTGGGAGAAAGGAGACGAGCTGCTCGACTAAGTGGTATGTTCCGAGCTGTCAGTGGAGAGATGGCGTGGGAGGACACCAGTAGACGAATAAGTTTGAGTGGTGTATTTAAAAGTAGGAATGATCACAATATGAAGATAAAGTTGGAATTCAAGAGGACAAATTGGGGCAAATATTCGTTTATAGGAAGGGGAGTTAGGGATTGGAATAATTTACCAAGGGAAATGTTCAATAATTTTCCAATTTCTTTGCGATCATTTAAGAAAAGGCTAGGAAGAAAACAGATAGGGAATCTGCCACCTGGGCGACTGCCCTAAATGCAGATCAGTAGTGATTGATTGAGATTCTTTCTCATACTTCCTCCTGAGATTCCTGATGATGTTGGCAGTTCGCTTCCTGGTTTCCTCGAACTTCTGGTTTTCGGCGTTTTTCTACAACACCAATTCAGCCATGCCTTCTGGCGTTCTTCAGTTGCCTCATCACCTTCAGATGTCCACCCGACATGTTGTGGAACAGAGGAACAGTGTATTTTTCAGTATCAATCACAGCCTCTTTTAATTTTTCCCATCCCTAATACTGCCTTTTGTTAAATTCTCTTGTGAAATCTGTGTATGTTCTCAACTTTTCATTGTCGATCTTAGTCCTTTGAACTGTGTTCCTGCTTTTTCGGGATCTTGGGATGATCTTGACTTCGATCTTGGAGAACAAATGATCTGAATCTAAGTCTGCAACCCCTCAGGATTTTTACATTTTGTATCTCCTTTTCTTCATGTTTAGACACTGCTAGATGAACAATCTGGAACTCCCCTAGGCTGGGGTTGGGAGATATCGACGTTTTCTGTTCTCGAGAGGTGTCTGAGGCTGTCGATTTCATGACCAGATTGAAGGTCTTGCATAATTCTATGAGTCGCTGTCCATTTCGATTCGTCCTTTTGTGGGCTGGATATTCCCCAATGATGTTTCTGAATTTCGTTTCTTTTCCCAATTGTGCACTAAAATCCCCAACGATTATGATCACATTGTTAGTTGGTACTGTGGATGTTGTTTCCTCCTAGTCTTCCCAGAAGTTCTCGACTTTATCTGGGTCTGTTTCGTTGTTCTCTTTCGTGGGTGCGTATGCATTGACTACCGTGCTCCTTTGAAAGAAAGGGTGAAAATTCTGCCATTTCGGGAAGTGAAGTCAGATATTGCCCCTAGGTTTCGTTTATTTACTATGAATCCCGTTGCCAGATGAGGTACGTTTTTCATCACTCTCTTGCCCTGTTTTCCTTTCAAAATTCTCTAACCTTTTTATTAAAAAACCTGACTCGTCAGTGAACCTAGTCTCCTGTAATGCTGTTATTAGGATATTTTGTTAGGGCAAGGTATCGGCGAGATGTTTGAGTTTTTCAACGAACATAACTTTCTCGGCGTCTCCCAGCTTTTACTGGGGTAGCTGGACCATCCAGGTGCATTTTGATTTTAGCTGGATGTTAAAAACTGGATGCCCTTTTTGACGCCACTTGATTTTTGAGATAGAAATCTCTACCCAGAGTCGACCGACATTTGAACTTCTGCCTTATGGGTGGTAAACACACTCTAAGCCAATAAGCTAATCATGACCCAATTTTATTTATTTATTTATTTATTTATTTATTTATTTATTTATTTATTTATTTATTTATTTATTTATTTATTTATTTATTTATGTATATATGTATTTATGTATTTATTTATGTATTTATTTATTTATGTGTTAATTTATTTGCACACATAATTTTCTGGGAAGTTATGGTATTAAGCACTTAGTAAATAGGAATTCTGTCATTTTATAATGCGTTCTGATATTTCTGACCGGCAATGTAAAGTTTTTGCTATTTTATAAGATCTAACCCGTCATGAAATGGTAAAATAGCTAGTCATTCATATCCGCAGAGTTCTTACTCTTCTGAAATGAAAATGGTACCAGAAGCGGACAATGCGCCCATACATATATGGGACTCGGTGGGATGAGCCGGTGGCTGAGGGCAGTGTTGTCATGGGCGGGAAATGAAGAGCTTATCATGCAGAGCGCAAGGGAAAGGAGAAATTAATTGAAATTTTTAGCTTCGTCCTTCCCTCTTGACATCGTTTAACGGATGAGTGAGTAACGCGTTCATTCTACCCACTGCTGTCAGTCAGAAAGAACCTGTTTAACTTTGTTTCCTTGCAGCTGTGTGCGGCAAATTCAGACAACATAAGAAGTTCAAGAGTAGTTCGAAATGAAAAATATAACCTCGATAATTTCTTGGCTGTAAAGTAATTAAAAATTAATACAAATCTCCTCAAACAAATTTATATTTTCGCTAAGCGTTTAAAATGTGCAAGAAATTCAACCATGCACGTCCCCAATTTACTGCATGCTCTTAGGACAAACATCAGATAAGGTTTCGTTTGGAGTTTATTTTTCATGACAGCGTTTGGATTCCATGCTACAATTCCCAAAGTTACAACCGTGTAATACTTCACACATCGGAATATACACTTTACTGCCCACAACTGGTGTCAAAAACTGGTACACCGTTTGACCCAGTGCCTTAATAATGCCATGTACCATTGCTGACCTTGTGGTATGTGTATATCCAATGTCAGTAAGATTACTGATGTGCATTAAAAGTGAATGCTATAAATTGAAATGACTGAATTACTGAGCTGCCAAATTTAATATATCTCACCCACGTAGGTGATTTTGTGAATTTCTATCCAGTCCTGGACGTGGATGAAATGATTCGCGTCACCCAGCCTAGTTAAGGGTTTGCCCATTTAGCATCCAGAATTGGATTTTACTCCCTTCCACCTCCTTCAATAGGTCATGGTTACTTACCGAAGTAAAAACAACATCCAATGATCCTCAGTTTTAGAAATTACTGTTTTATGAATGCTGCTAAAATTAATTCTCTCCGTGTGTAAAAAGAATTCAACAAGACCGTGGGGTAAAATTCACAGAATTGATTGCAGATCCGGCCGTGAGGTTTGAACTGTGTTCAGACCAGCCACAGGAGGTTGACAATCAGAAGAAAGCTATCTAGGAACCTACAGTGCCCTACTTTAAAAAAAGTACAACCTTGAATGTATTGAGGTGGATGGATGTATGCTGGATGCTCGTGGAAAGATACCGAGCCTTTTTGTAAAGATCTGCAGAAAGCTAGGCATCGTAATCTGTATATATAAAATAACTTGTCCTGACTGACTGACTGACTGATCCATCATCGCCTAGCCAAAACCAATGGACATAAATTCGCTAAGGGAGGATTTTTTGATATTCCGTCGCTAAGGGGGTGAAAAGGGGAGGGGGAAATTTTAAAATGAGTGTATCTATATCTCAAAACTCTAAAAGTTTACAGGTGTAGAAATTGGTATTTAGAATCTCCTTCAAAAATAAAGAAACACGTATTTTTTCGGAAAAACCCATTAGGAGGTGAAAAAAGGGTGAAAAGTGGTTGAATGCTTTAAATGAGGATACTTTTATCTCAGAAACTGAAGATATTACAGACCTGAAAATTGGTATTTGGGATCTCCTTTAAAAATGAAGAAACGCGTATTTTTGTTTTTGGAAAATCCAATTAATGGGGGTTAAACAGAAGTGAAAAATTGGGGTGAATTTTTAGAAAGACTATATCTACAGTATATCTCAGAAACGCAAAATGTTACAGACGTAAAAATTGGTATTTGGATTATCCTGTAAAGGTAAAGAAATATAGGTGATTTGTTTCTGGAAACACCACTTAAGGGGAACTAAAAAGGGGTGAAATTTTAAAATGAGCATTTCTACAGTATATCTCGAAAATATAACATGTTACAGAAGTGAAAATGGTATTTTTATTTCTATCAAAGTAAAGAAACATGTATTTTTGGTTTCCGGAGAAACCACTCGGGTTAAAAGTGACTGAAAATGGGGTTGAATTCTTTTAATCAGGATACTGATATCTCAGAAACTGAAAATGTGGTGTCTGGAATCACCTTTGAAAAAGAAACACGTATTTTTGTGGTTTTGGATAATCCGATGAATAAGGGGTGAACAGGAGTGACAAACGGAGTGAATTTTTAAAAGACTATATCTGCAAATTATCTCAGATACGTAACATATTACAGGTTTGAAAACTGGTATTTGGAATTTCTGTAAACGTAAAGAAATATAAATATTATTTTTCGGAAAATCCACTTAAGGGGAACTGAAAACGGGGGTGAAATTTAAAATTAGCGTATCTACAGTATATATCAAAAACTTAACATGTTGAAGACGTGAAAATTGTTATTTGGGATTTCCTTTAAAAATAAGGAAACACGTATTCTTTGGTTTTCGGAAAAACCCTTAAGGGAGCGGGGGAAGTGATTGAAAAATTAGTTGAATTATTTGTATGAGAATGTATATATACCAAAAAAACTAAAGATGTTACTAACGTGAAAGCTGCTATATGGAAACTCCTTTAAAAATAAACACGCATGGGGGGAGGGGTTATCAACTTGGTAGGGGGGGGGGATAAACGGAGTTTAATTCTTTTTCTTTTTTTCTTAGTCTGCTTACCCTCCAGGTTTGGTTTTTCCCTCGGACTCAGCGAGATATCCCACCTCTACCACCTCAAGGGGAGTGTCCTGAAGCTTCAGACTCTGGGATAGGGGTTACAACTGGGGAGGATGATCAGTACCTTGCCTAGGCGGCCTCATCTACTATGCTGAACAGGGGAGTTGTGGGGGGATGGGGAAATTGGACTAGGAAGAAGGAAGGAAGGAAGCGGCCGTGGCCTTAAGTTAGGTACCATCCCGGCATTTACCTGGAGAAGTGGGAAACCACGGAAAAGCACTTCCAGGATGGCTGAGGTGGGAATCGAACGCACCTCCACTTAGTTGACCTCCTGAGGCTGAGTGGACTACGTTCAAGCCCTCGTACCACTTTTCAAATTTCGTGGCAGAGACGGGAATCGAACCCGGGCCTCCGGGGGTGGCAGCTAATCACACTAAGCACTACACCTCAGAGGCGGACCTGAATTATTTTTACGAGGATAAATATATCTCAAAAACTGAAGAATTTACAGTCGTGAAAATTGGAATTTGGAAGCTCTTTTAAGGAAATGTGTACTGTTTGTTTTTGGGAGATTCACTTCAGTGGGGAGTGTGAAAGGAAGTGAAAAAAATTGAAGTATTTTTCTGGAGAAACTTATATCTCCAAACTGAAGGTTACAGAAGTGGAAGTCGGTATTTGGAATCTCCTTTAAAAATAAAGAAGCACACATTTTTCGTATGGGGGTGGGGAGTCAACTTAACGGGCTGAGGTGAAAAAGGAGTTGAATTCCTTTTATGAGGATAATTATATCTCTCAAACTCGATGCATGAACATTTGTATTTGGAATCTTCTTTCAAAGTAAAGAAACACGTGTTCTTTTTCTTCGGAAAATCTACTTAAGGGGGGTGAATGAATTGAAAAATTAGTTGAATTCTTTGTATGAGGATACTTATATCTCAAAAACTAAAGGTGTTAAGGACGTGAAAATTGGTATTTTGAATCTCCTTTAAAAATAAAGAAACACGCTCTTTTGGGGGGGGGGAAATTAACTTAACTGGTGGGAAACGGGGGGGGGGTGAAAAAGAAGTTGAATTACTTTCATGAGTATAGCCTACTTATACATTAAAAAAACTGAAGATGTTACAGACCTGAAAATTAGTATTTGGAATCTCCTTTAAAAAAAGAAGAAACACGCTTGTGTTTTTATCGGAAAATCGACGTAAGAGATGTGGGGTTGAAAATAAGTAAATAAGGATTTGAAATATGTTTATGAGGATACAAGTTGGTATTTTGAATGTCCTTTCGAAAAAAAAAAGAAACATATATTTTTGTTTTGTTTTTGAAAGTCCACTTAAGGCGGGACAGGGGTAGAAAGAAGTGAAGAATAAGAAGAAGAGGAAGAAGAAGAAGAAGAAGAAGAGGTTGAATTATTCTTATGAGTATACACTTATCTCAAAATTTGAAGGTGTTACAGACGTACAGACAGGAAAACTGGTATTTGGAACCTCCTTTAACAATAATGAAACTCATATTTTTTAGTTTTCGGTAAATCCATTAAGGGCAGAAAAGAATTGGAAAAGCGGGTGAATATTTAAAATGAGTACCGGCATATCTACATTATATATATAAAAATTAACATGTTAGAAACAAGAAATTTGGTATTTGGAAAGTCCTTTAAAAATAGAATGACATGTACCTTTTTGTAACCGGAGAAGGCACTTAACAAGGGGGCGGGGGGAAGTGAAAAGAAGTGAAAATTAGTTGAATTATTTTTATGATGTTACTTGTATCTTAAAAGCAGATGATGTTACAGACGTGAAAGTTGGTATTTGGAATCTCCTTTAAAAATAAAAGAACATGTATTTTTTTTCGAATAATACACCTAGATGGGGAGTGGAGGTGGGGGAAGGACGAATCAAGGGGTTGAATTATTTTTATGGGGATACTTTTGTATATCTCAAAAACTGAAGATGTTACAGATGTGGGAATAGGTATTTGGAATCTCCTTTAAAAATAAAATAAAACATGTATTTATTTTTTCGACTACAGAGAAGGCAGTTTCTCACATGTACAGTTCTATGTCGCATGGTCGTCTTAGCCCCAAAAGGTAATACCACAAACATGGTTTACAAAGTATTTCGGGGGTAAATGAAACTCAATTTTTGGGTAAGATTTATACTTCAGGAATTTTCAAATAATGTCTCTATTCAATGCCGAGGAACGATTCCTTGATCAAATTACGAAATCCCCGCGAGCGAAGCCGCGGGTAATTGCTAGTAACACCATAAAAGGCATAGCGGTCTCGGCAGTTAATGGATCTGTCGCGATTTTACGAAATCACTTATATGCAACATAATAATGTGTTATTGTCCTTAATGTCTTCTACTTATTTCTATCATCTATTTTTGTTTGTTTACAAGTTGCTTTACGTTGCACTGACCCAGATAAGTCTTATGGCGACGATGGGGCAGGAAAGGGCTAGGAGTGGGAAGGAGGTGGCCATGGGCCTTAATAAAGGCACAACCACAGCATTTGCCTGGTGTGAAAATGGGAAAACACGGAAAAACATCTTCAGGGCTGCCGACAGTGGGGATAGAACCCACTATCTCCCGAGCTCGGTCCTAACTTTCATCAGCAATTCTGTAACCATATTTTGTGTCCTTGTTATGCTTTGTCCTTGTGGTAGTCTTGATAATTTACAGAGAGCTAATAAAATAAACATAATGTAGAGGAGCAAAATAAGTTACATCAACGTGGATCCGGAAAATATTAATTTCTCAGATAGCCAACTTTCAACTATGACCTTGCTGTATTACAATATGGCTAATTGTTAGAATTCTGGTACACTCACATTAAAAACCCAACCCCATGGCACTACAACCCTCAAGGGCCTTGGCGTACCAAGCGACCGCTGCTCAGCCCTAAGGCCTGCAGATTACGAGGTGTCGTGTGGTCAGCACGACGAATCCTCTCGGCGCTTTCTAGCGCGTGGCCGCTATCTCACCGTCAGATAGCTCCTCAATTCTAATCACGTAGGTTGAGTGAACCTCGAACCATCCCTCAGAAACAGGTAAAAATTCCTGACCTGGCCGGGAATCGAACCCGGGGTTCCCGGGTAAGAGGCAGACACGCTACCCCTACACCACGGGGCCGGGGCACACTTAGATACATTCCCTAAATCAGATGTTCAAAATATACACTTTCTGCCCGAATACTGAGGTCAACTTCTCGCCTCATCGAGTTACGCGCACCGACATTTCCGGCGTAGAAGATCATACGCAGCCGCCTCTGTGGTGTAGTGGTTAGTGTGATTAGCTGCCACCCCCGGAGGCCCGGGTTCGATTCCCAGCTCTGCCACGAAATTTGAAAAGTGGTACGAGGGCTGGAACGGGGTCCACTCAGCCTCGGGAGGTCAACTGAGTAGAGGTGGGTTCGATTCCCACCTCAGCCATCCTGGAAGTGGTTTTCGTGGTTTCCCACTTCTCCTCCAGGAAAATGCCGGGATGGTACGTAACTTAAGGCCACGGCCGCTTCTTTCCCTCTTCCTTGTCTATCCCTTCCAATCTTCTCATCCCCCCTGCAAGGGCCATGTTCATCATAGCTGGTGAGGCCACCTGGGCGAGGTCCTGGTCATCCTCTCCATTTGTATCCGCCGACCCAGAGTCTGAAGCTCCAGGACACTGCCCTTGAGGCGGTAGAGGTGGGATCCCTCGCTGACTCCGAGGGAAAACCGACCCTGGACGGTAAACAAATAAAGAGGAAGAAGATCAGAGGCTCCACAATTTCCTCACGGAATTTTACTGTAACAGGCAAGACAGAATCACATTACAACATATCACTGTCTTGGATATGAAAATTAAAGTATACAGCCTGTTTGCAGTCATTTGACCGGATCAGGAATGCAATGAATGAAGCCCCTCTCTAGTGGCGAGGATAAGAAATGTGCCGGCTGCCGAAGCCTGTCGCACTGCCCTGTCGTAACGATTAATGACTGACAGACGGGATTAAATTATATTTAAGAATGTTTCTGGAATGAACGATGACAGGGAAAACCAAAGTACCCGGAGAAAAACCTGCCCCGCCTCCGCTTTATCCAGCAGAAATCTTACATGGAGTGACCGTGAACTGAACCGCGGAAACCGGTGGCGATATCTTGGATATGATTTCAGCGAATAAATGTATTGGTGGACACTGAGATCATACTTGACAGTCGGAGAATTCGGAAACGAAGTATTGATATATTTATAGCCCATGATATTTTATTGCTATTGGTTTAACATCGCCTGCCTCGCTATCTAGGGATACCGTACCTACCTTTCACTCGGAGGATCCGGGTTCGATTCTCGGCCAGGTCAGGGATTTCTGTCTGGATCTGAGGGCTGATTCGAGGTTCAATCAGCCTACATTATTAAAATTGAAGAGCTATCTGACGATGAGATGGCTTGCCCGGTTTAGAAAGCCAAAAATAACGTCTGAGAAGTTTGATCGCAGTGACCATGCACCAGCTTGTAATCTGCAGGCCTCTTCCTTCTGGCTCTTAGCCTCATTAATTAGTGATATCACGTTGGTAGTACTGTAGTTAATCCCCCTGGTGGTTGGTTTGCGAAGCTCCCATTCACTGGCTTGAAAATTCCGCCGGTTGAAGCTCATATCTCCGCTGCATTTAGAGCTCACGTTTCTCTTTCTATCTAGTGGAAGCGTACCGTGACCTATGTATATTTCGCAACGTCCGCTCGGCTCTTCCACGCATACACCTTGGCGGCATGGTCCTACTCCGACTTCTCAACGTATCCGGTCTTCGTCGGAGCAATACTCTTCCCATTTACTTTATTCACGGATCCTTATTTAATTCCCAATGACTTATGAATCCAGTCGGTTTCAGTATCTTTCCCATAACATAAAATTTTAACAATTGCCAATGTTTTATTTTCCAGATCTCGATAGAGACATGTCTCTCTCGTTCCAAGAGAACTTGATTCGTTCTCTGGTAACACGAGCCATAGTTATTTTTCATATAAAACCTCTTTAAGCTCTACTAAATATGCAGGTAGAGCGCTGAAAAGAAATGAAAACTCGATTTCTCTTGGAAATAAAATACAGATTAAGGTTTTTATTAATCCCAGACACGGTCAGGAAGAAGGACACGGGTGAAAAATTACGAATGAGATGAAATTTAATTTAATTTATTCAGTTTCAGAGAACGGGTGCAAGTTAGTGTGATGGACAGAGCTTATAGTCTGTACAGTAGCATTTCTTTGATCTTATTTTGCCACAAGCGCAACAGGGAATGGAAATCACTAAAGTAAGGAAGCATGGAACCTATTTTAAGTGACCAGTACATCGCAAATACGAACTGCGATATCTGAATCTGGGGAGATGAAAATGTTACTGAAATAATTTTGTTCAACATAATTTTACGCGATCAACAGCTGAACATCTGAATTGCAAAGAACACTGGCCTTCTATAAACATGGCGCAGAATTTCAACCGTCCATCATAGTTTAGAACGGAAGCGCGTAGATAAGAAACATAAAGTTCATTTCTGTATAACTAGAGAGTGGTGCACGAAAAAGGCGCACATACGTTGCTGATACGAGTAAGTCAGCTAAGCACACCCGCACAGTCGGGCGGATTTTACGTGCGCCTGAACCTGCATAGAAGAGCTTTTGATTTGTTCTGATTTGTTGTTCAGCGTCATAGATGACCCTAATACCTTCTTCGAGTTAGCAAATGAAATAAGACACATTGACATCATGTACGACTCTACTTCGCGCTAGTGGTGAATCTTCCTTTCATCCTGAAGAACTACAAGTACTAATGATATCAAATAACTACCGACTAATTCCATAGACAAGTATGGGGCCGTGACAACCGAGTGTCAACGTGACTTGCTTCTCATGAAGATGGAATTGGTTCGAAAGCGACCAATGCATGTAGAATTTTAAAAATAAAATGCCACGTCCTCGTGGTTCATGTGATTACGTTCTTCAGAATAATGTGGAAAGCGGAACATTGCGATACTGTAGTTACCTCCGGCACTCAGCTTACACTTAAATGAAAACATACCATCAAAAACCATTTTCAGTGCATGATTGCATGTAAAATAGTTACTTATACTTTCTAGATGGCTACACTGCGTAATGATGGGCGAGTCAATCCATCGTTCGATGGATTCTTGAATTACATGGATTCATCCATGCATGGCGTCGACTCTTTGGGTGGTTTGCCCTGAACTGAGCATACTGTGTTCATCATAATATTAATGAAATTAAAATAAATAAAGTAAACAACATTAATTCTGTCTTTCATTCTCAACCCGTTCACCCTTCAGGGTTGATTTTTTCCTTAGATTCAGCGAGGGAACCCACCTCTCCGCCTCAAGGGCAGTATCCTGGAGCGTGAGACTTAAGGTCGGGGGATAAAACTATGGAGGAGAACCAGTACCTTGCCCAGGCGGCTTCACTTGCTATGCTGAACAGGGGCCTTTTGGGGAGGGATGGGAAGTTCGGAAGGGATAGACTGAAGTGGGAAGGAAGTGGCCGTGGCCTGAAGTTAGTTACCTCCCGGCATTTGCCTCAAGTAGAAGTGAGAAAGCACGGAAAACCACTTCGAGGATGGCTGAAGTGGGAATAGAACCCCCATACTCAGTTGACTTCCCGAGGCTGAGCGGATCAGCGTGAAAGTTGCCGATGACGCGGGCAACATGTCCAGGTGATAGCAGCCAATAAGAAAATTGGGGATTCATGACCACAGGGTCAACATACCTGCCAAGAAAGCACAGGAAATAGTTTTCAATAAACCTGCGACATGAACATACGCAAAGGGTGAACTTATGCTCTTCCAGATTGAAGAACTACTTGAATTTGGAGCAAGTTCAATAAATGACGAAGTTGATAAAAAAAAAGAGAGATACCGGGATTTAAAACGTGTGAATATAAATGTATCTTCAAACTGAGAGTACGTTCGTGTGAAGCATGAACCAGTATTCACACTTCGTAAGTTCAAACCCCCTTCTCTGCGTGGCACAGATGTTATACTTAGCTATGGAAAACGGAAATTTTGTTCCATAAGTTCAGAGCATGGTACCTTAGGATACGAGTACCCTCATACTGCTGTGTACCAAGATACGTGTGTGTGGCTCGCTACCGATCAGAGTCCATAATGTCCGCGTCTATGAGTCAACTACGGAACTTTCCACAGCGTCGCCAAGTTTCATGTGATGTACTATCAAATGAAAAACCTATGGATGACTCATGAGCCACCCCGTTATACATAGTCGTAAATTCTCTTTTAGAAACAATGATTAGGCTAATAATAATAATAATAATAATAATAATAATAATATAAAATCGATCTAGTTGGCTGCGCAGTTCGGGTCAACGAGCTGTGAGCTTGCATTCGAGAGATGTTGAGCTTGAACGCCACAGTCCGTAGCCCTGGGCTGTACCTTAATTAAGGCCACGATCGCTTCCTTCCCATTCCTAGTCCTGTCATATTCCATCGTCACGATATGACTTGTCTGGTAAAACCGATAGGAGAGAAATTAGTATTATTCAGTGTGATTTGAAACATATGGAGATGTTTGGGTGATTTGACGGATCATGTTAATATTTATTTAACGAAGTCCTTTAATTTGGTTCGGATATTTCAACGTCTTGTTTGTATTTGTTCCTAAACTTCTGAAAAGCACTTTTGCATTATATTTCTTGAAATGCTGGTAGACTTCTTCTTAGGCGCTTAAAATTTATTTCTGTCGCTACGATAAAGTAAGTGCTAAACTAGCAGTGCTGGTCCATTTCATGTGCCAATTGGCCATAGTTGAGTAAATGTGTGGTATAGAACGTCAGCAAATTATCCGTGCAGTTAATTTATAATCGAAGCTATGCGGGTGGTTTAATTACCCAAATATTGCGCACCTGGTGGAATGTATTAAATGAGTCTGTAAAGGCTGAGCAGCACCAAATGACATGTAATGAATACTGATTACGCTCAGAGCTTT
Source organism: Anabrus simplex (assembly GCF_040414725.1). Lineage (NCBI taxonomy): Eukaryota > Metazoa > Arthropoda > Insecta > Orthoptera > Tettigoniidae > Anabrus > Anabrus simplex. The sequence goes on along the minus strand of NC_090266.1, from coordinate 816,279,901 downwards.
TGCGGTCGTGGTTACTAAGGCAATAGAGTGGAGTTATGGATAGCAAAAATAAAAAAAATAAAAATAAAAATGTTCCCTCTGCTGTTGTCCACTGAGGTATCGCAATAAATCTTCATTATGCTAATTTGTTTCGAATGAGACTAGTTAGTTAACTGAGATAAAGCGATAACCAGTATATCGATTCCCTGGCAGAATTATTTTACAATATACCGGATCACAATTTCAGCATCAGTTTTGTAGACACCGAAGCATCTTTGTGGCTTCGACAGTTTCACCACTGCGTTCATTTTTCGGGAATGTTATGCTGGACAAGGTGGCACTCCCGTTTCACCTGACCTTTCCATTTAATTACACTCAATAATCATTGTTCATTATCATGGAAGTGAGTGGCAGGCTTCAGTAACTTGCTGCTACAGTAGTTGTTGTAGTTGCATCTGGTAATAGGTATGAGATACTGTAGTTACCGAGCGAGTCGGCTGTGAGATTCGTCCGTGTAGCTGAAAGCCTGCTTACGGGATGGTGGGTTAAAATCCCGCTCTCGGCTGTCCTTAAGATGTTTTTTTTTGTGGTTTCCCATTTTCACACCAGGCAAAGGTTGGGGCTGCACCCCTCATTTGAGACCTTTCCATTTCTAGCCCTGACCAATCCCATCGTTGCCATAAGATGTATTTGTGTCGGTGTGGTGTCAAACCAGTAGCAATGTATATACTCCTTCTTGGGGAATGATTGTTTAGTGATATATATACTAGCTTCTCACCAAGGAAGTGGTGGTTCGAATTCCATCCATTGAATATGGGACATTTTGAATGAAGTCACATCTTCGTGGTTCAAATTCGACTTAACACTGTAGGTCCTTTGGCTATGAGCACGATATCACCGGTCACGTAAAATGGCGAGGAGAAGTTGGACAACAGGCACAGTTCTTTACATAATTTGTTGCACCAAGGTATCTCGACTATCTGTTGGAAATGTGAACTAGTACACATCGAATCACAATAAGGAATGAAATGGATATTCAAGTGGAATACTCCCAATAAATTCATTTTTAACCTGTAGGTTCGGCTGATCCCCTCAAACTCAGCGGAGATCTCACATTAGTAACACCGTTAGTTGGTATTCCATAACTTTAAACACACACAGAGTATAGTCTACAAATGGTAGGTGGATTGCCACTTTGGAAGGAGGCGCCGCACCGTGGACTTAGGTACCATCTCGGCATTTTCCTGGAGTTAAAAGGAGAAAAACATCGAAAAACACCTCTAATATTTCATGAGGCTGAGGGGACCTCGTTCCAGGCCTCTCGTGGGATTTTACATCTCTGGCAGAGCTGGAATCAATCAGGGATACAGAAGTTTCAGTAGTCGACAAACTCTAGTACAGCGAGGACGGGGTTTTAAATTAATTTTGTTGCTAGAAAACCATTCTCAGGACAGCCGGCGGTGGTGTCGAACCCACGTGCCTCCCGAATGCAGAGCTTGGCTCCATAGCCGTAGCGAGTTAACACGCATGGCTACTCCGCTCAGTGGGTGTTGATAATGGTAAGTAGTTTTATTAAATGGTTATTTATAATATATGTATAATTTCGGTAACATTCTATAATTGATCCACAGCAGCGTAGCTCTTCTGCTGAACTAAAGAAATTGGTGCCTCCAGCAACTAACACCAAACTGCATAAGTGAAGGAAAACTAACGATTAAAAACTGATGACGAAAAATTCCTTGAAATAAAGAGAATAAAATTACACTTACTTGTCGAAAGTGCCGTTAAGGACGGCAGCGATTTCCAATTTTTGGTAAGCCTCCTTCCACATATGAAGAAGGTTCCTGACAAACTGGCTACGGGAAGTAAGCTCCAGAACATTTTTAAAGAAGGGGATGAATTACGTCAAACTTCTCTGCACATGTCGTCTCCGTATAAATACGCACGATCCCCGTCATCCTGAACCATCAGTCCAAAACAAGCCCACCTAACGACACTCTTCAAGTGGAATCTGGCCCTATAGATGTGGGCTTACGACAATTGTTTGGTAACATTTCAGGTGCGTCGTAACAAACACAATGTTCAAGTGATATGTATTGTGGAGTTCTTGAGTATTATAGAGTAAAAAATAAAAGGGAAATGGTCGTAAAATTTTAAAAAGTCATATTGTTTTCAATTCTCTTGATATCGCACCTCACGAATAGGTCACGATGGGATAGTAAAGGGCTAGGAGTGGGAAGGAAATGACCGTGGTCTTTAAGTACAGCATCAGCATTTGCCTGGTTTGAAAATGGGAAATCGTGAAAAACCGTTTTCAGGGCTGCCGACAGTGGGGTTCGAACAAAACACAGCATGTAGAGACTGTTGAAATTAGAAATAAAGGTTTTATATTTCTGTTTAACTCCTCTTGCGTGAATCTTACTGATGGGTATGTGCCTCCCTTATTTTTGTATGTTGCACTGATATCTTAAATTACAGTACATACTTAATTCTTGATTCTTTAAAAATTCGAAGCTTTAAAAAGTATTCACGTTTCAAAGGCGTTATTGTCTCTCTGAAGTGTGGTATTTTGGCTATTCTTGGTCAATTGCATTCAGAATGTAGTTTCTGAATGTTTCTGGACGCATCCAATAATAACCAAAGAACTCCTGGCGGTCTTTGTTCAAATCATCGAACAGATGATATCAGGGGCGTAGGGTAGAACACCCCCTCCCCGCATGGGTATTTTACAAAAGAAAATAAACGGACACTGACCATAGACAAGTGAAAGTCCACTCAAAGTGTTGGCTCTGTTGAACATTCACAGTCAGTGTTGTAAAACCAAGAGATCTCTTGAATCTATTTTTCTAAGAAGCCTCGAAAGTTGGATTTTAGATTGTAATCTGAACCTACCATTCGCTGTAAAACTGTTGACCGTGATCATATTGTTCATGTTCTGTATGTTAGTGTAATATTTTGTAGCGTACTGCAATCTGAATTCACTTGTACCAGTGTCCCTATAGTGACACTCACAAGCACCTTCATTATGTTCTGTCATAGTTTTATAACTGTACCCCCCACCCCGGTTCACCGTGGCTACGCTACTGGCTAGTGTTTAACTCCGATGTCTTATTTTGAGATTTTTTCTCCGATGCCTCATCAGGTAGTAAATCTCAAAGAAGTAATCTACAGCCTTATCATCCATCTTACAGAATCTTTAATGATCTTAAAAACCTGACAACGCCTACTACAGGAACTCACACAGGGCCGATGACATAGATGTTAGGCCCCTCTAAACAACAAGCATCATCACAGGAACTCGCACAGACTGACAGTCACGGGAAGTAGCCTGGAATGGACGACCCAGTCACGAATAGTCGCATGAATCCAAGTCGCCTGTAGTCGCCTCATCTCGTAATCGCGCGCAGCCGCTAACAGTGGACAAACAGCCTAAAGCAGTGACATGTCTGTCCCAATATAGCAGTAAAGAAATATTCATTAGTTGATGTTATAAAGAAAATAGCAGCGACTTTATTCTACGTAATTTGACTTTGTGGGCGTATTTCCAATTTCCACGTTTGAAATTATTTTGAAATTATGTTTAGGTTATGCTTACTGTAATTATTATTCCTACGTTGTTTTCCGATAGTTACGAGTATTAAACGAGACATTTCAGATTTTAATATTTTATTACGTCCAGCTTTCCCGTTATGTCCTAATTAATTGAGCTCTGGAGGACACTCATACTTGTAAACTCATATCACCCAAGAGCCGCCGGTATATCACTACTACTACTGGTCTGTGTACATGTACATTACGAAGGAATTTCTTCTTATGCGAAGTAACATAATATTTGTAACATTACGCCTCATTCAAAATTTAAATTTAAAACAACTCTATTACGCACGGAAGACTAACGGAATGATGTCCAAATTCACAGGTGCTAGAGTACCAGACGAGTTCAGTTAAGGGTTAAAGCTTGTTTCTCTTGGAGTGTAGCAAAATCCACTTCAACTAGTACGTTACGCAAGACTGACATCATCAGTCACGAGTTATGCGTACAACAGAACTATTCAGTGCGAGAGAGTCCTCTCAGGATGAAATGGGTGGCTAATTTAATGGAACTCAATTGCGATAAGGGGAGAAGGTTGGTAGGTTGACGGACGCGCTGTGCATTTGTATTCTTATTCATCACAGTATAAGACAAAGCTTAAGTAGGGGTAACCTCGATCATCTTATACGGCAAAACGTTAGTGTAATTAATATTTATGTAAGTTAGTCCAATTTACACGAAATCTTAGGAGTTCATTAGTATATTTTTAATTATGAAAACTTGCATTTTTTGTTTAAATGTAGGAAATATTTCCGATGTGATTTTATATATTGAAAACAAAGTTTCCTATTTTCATAATGTCACAGGATCAAAAGTTTTGATGTATTATTTTGAAACTTACGAGGCGAGGCCATTCCTAGCGCTTTCCTACCCCATCGTCACCATCTTTGTCGGTGCTACAAGTATACACTTTAAAATCTGTTTTGTCTTCGTCTATGCAGGCTAGGTAATGCGCAGATTAAATATAAGCTGTATCATAAACCTTTTCACTCTCACCGAGCGACTTGGCATGCGGTTAGGGTAGCGTAACTGTAAACTTGCATTCGGGAAATTGTGGGTTCGAATCCCACTGTCGGTATCCCTGAAAATGGTTTTCTGTGGTTTTCCATTTTCACACCAGTTAAGTGCTGGTGCTGTACCTTAATAAAGGCCACGTCTGCTTCCTTCCCAATCCCAGCCATTTCCCATCTTTGCGTCGTCGAAAACATTCGTTCACTACAGCTTCGTCTCGCTATTCATGGCTTGACGAATCTTCACTTTTGCTGTTATTTAATAACTGCTGCAGTTATGATAAGAGATGATCAAGGACTGTGATACTATTCACATTTAGAACAAACAATTGGTAAATGTAAAATCGAAAGCACAGATGCTATGAATTGCTTTGAGAATATTTTAATTACAGTCTTAACTGTACAAATTTGCCGTGTGTTTTCTCGGCATTTACATAAGACAGTGCCATTTATTGTTGAATTAATCAGTGTGGTTTATCATTGTAAGATATAACGTACATATGTGTGACCTTCAAACAAATGCACTATGAATTATACATTTATTAGAACGTGATCATATTTTTGTTTTGTAATTATTATATATTTCACCGCATAATAACAATTAGTACCGGTACTTTTCAACGAATACCAGCGTTTTTCAAGTCAGTTAAGGAAAGAAAAAATAATGCTGATATTCCTTAATCCTGAGACGCCCACATGGATGTTACGGACGCTGACCATTGGACAACCAACTACTGCACATATAAATACACGGAAATTGCTGAATCCAGGATCTTAAGATAAATGTACTATTTTTCGGTAAATAAGGGACAGTCCGCCTCTGTGGTGTAGTGGTTAGCGTGATTAGCTGCCACCCCCGGAGGCCCGGGTTCGATTCCCGGCTCTGCCACGAAATTTGAAAAGTGGTACGAGGGCTGGAACGGGGTCCACTCAGCCTCGGGAGGTGAACTGAGTAGAGGTGGGTTCGATTCCCACCTCAGCCAAACTGGAAGTGGTTTTCCGTGGTTTCCCACTTCTCCTCCAGGCGAATGCCGGGATGGTACCTAACTTAAGGCCACGGCCGCTTCCTTCCCTCTTCCTTGCCTATCCCTTCCAATCTTCCCATCCCTCCACAAGGCCCCTGTTCAGCATAGCAGGTGAGGCCGCCTGGGCGAGGTACTGGTCATACTCCCCAGTTGTATCCCCCGACCAAGAGTCTGAAGCTCCAGGACACTGCCCTTGAGGCGGTAGAGGTGGGATCCCTCGCTAAGTCCGAGGGAAAAACCGAACCTGGAGGGTAAACAGATGATGATGATGATGATGAAATAAGGGACAGTGGCATGATTACTGGGAGACGTGTTTATTTTGGACGTAGGTTAACCTCCCAAAGTTTGAACGAAAGTGGCATGCCTTTGTTAGTTACGTAGGTTAGAGAAATCAGAGGATTAAATTGCGGTATTATTTCTGGTTTCAGTGCGGTCCTGATATTCTCAACAACATTTTATGAATATCTAATCATGCATCCTAAAGATTTGGTTTATTACTTTATGCTCGACGATGCCAAAATTTAAATATTATATGCCAGAAAACTGAATTTAATGAGGCTCATTATAGTTCAAGTTTCATTATGATACAGGTTCTCCACCGATCGGAGTTCAGATTTTCATTATGATAAAACTCTTTGACCATTTAGATAAGGATAGCATCACATCTGCGCTCAACGCACTAGCATCGCACTTGTTTCCAAAATCAAACATGTCGGACACACATATTAACATCAATCCACCTTCTACTTCCAATATTCCACAACCACACGGCACATTCAGGCAAACACACTTCACCAATTGTATAATATACAATTTCTATTTGAAATAAAGCTAGGTTATTATAACCTTCTATCAATGCTTTGAAAACATATGCCATTGTCCAGACCGGGCGAGTTGGCCGTGCGCGTAGAGGCGCGCGGCTGTGAGCTTGCATCCGGGAGATAGTGGGTTCGAATCCCACTATCGGCAGCCCTGAAGATGGTTTTCCGTGGTTTCCCATTTTCACACCAGGCAAATGCTGGGGCTGTACCTTAATTAAGGCCACGGCCGCTTCCTTCCAACTCCTAGGCCTTTCCTATCCCATCGTCGCCATAAAACCTATCTGTGTCGGTGCGACGTAAAGCCCCTAGCAAAAAAAAAAAAGACATTGTCAAGGTCTCTGATCCACTCACGGAAAATCAGGAACCCAGCGCATGCCCTCTGCGCCTGTTCAGTAAACTCAACTGTCAAGCGACATCTCGACAAAAAATTATTAATATGTCAAAATAGAGTTATTATTATCGTCTAGCATCAACAGTCGTATACAATTCGCCTATAATGTTTTCTTTTTTTGCTAGGGGCTTTACGTCGCACCGACACAGATAGGTCTTATGGCGACGATGGGATAGGAAAGGCCTAGGATTTGGAAGGAAGCGGCCGTGTGAAAATGGGAAACCATGGAAAACCATCTTCAGGGCTGCCGATAGTGGGATTCGAACCTACTATCTCCCGGATGCAAGCTCACAGCCGCGCGCCTCTACGCGCACGGCCAACTCGCCCGGTGCCTATAATGGTAATTAATACACGAGTACGTTTATAAAACGAGCGAAGCGAGTTTTATTCGCTCGTTTTATAATTTCCATACGAGTGTCTTAATTATTGCCATTATAGGCTTGTTGCATAATGTACTATTAACACATTATAGCCTATTTCTAAAAGTTGCTACTATTAGAGAGGATAAAGAAAATTATGGATGTTGTAGCAGGGAATGAGATACACAAGATTTAATAATAATGATGTTAGTTTTTCGTCCTACTGACTACTCTTACGGTTTTCGGAGACGCTGATATGCGGAATTGTATCCTCCAGGAGTTCTTTTACGTGCCGGTAAATTTAGTGACACCGGGATGATGAATTTGAGCACTTTTGTAGAAATATATATCATCGGGCTAATCTGGAAACGAACTCAACAACTCGGACTCAGAAGGCCAGTGCTCTACCGTCTGAGCCATTCAACTCATTTTCTGTACAGGAGACCACTCAGTTTTATGTCAGGAAGGATACCATACATGCGTACATATATACATACATACCATACATGCATATACGCATACATAAAACGTAGGGTGTGGTTGGCTGCGATGTGCAGTCCACGCCATTCAACCTCATTGTTCTTTGCTGGAGACTACAGTAGCCTCATTGACCCTATTCTCCGAGCACTAAAAGCAACACGATCTGAGCGGTAACTGCACTCCACTCGCTTCCCCGCTTCGGCAAGCCCAAATCTTGTTGTAAAACAAGTCAGAAAGCTGAGAGCACCATTTTACGAGTCTTCTATGGCATTTAGATGAGCCTGAAAAATATCTCGGCTATTTCCCGGTTGAAGAGAAATGCGCACCCACTCATAACACAGAGTTGCACGTTTCTTCTGTTTAGATTGTGTGCGATCATCCACTTCAGTGGAATGCTGAAATGTAGCCCCGACCTCTAGCATGTGGCTAAGTCAAATTGCCTTTTGATCCACAGAGATAACCGTACAACATGGAGCAGAATACGAACACGATCATTTCTTTCTTATCAATGGAATGTTGCAAGGATATGTATAACATGTCGTTTTAGGTTTGAGGACTACTTTTCAGTTCAGAAAGCACTGGTGGTATGGTTGTAAACATACCTGGACCTATATAACAAAGACGAAGGCCTAATGAACAATAAAGACGAATACCGTAACATTGATAGGTTGTTATTTAAAATGAAAACTTTGAATAGGATAGGTATGATATGGAATCAGATGTCGCAATTACACAATATGTTACGTATTACGGTATTCAAAAGAACACAATGACTTCCTTTTTCTTACTGTTCTCCTTGGTCTCTCCCCAGTTAATTGGAGTCATTTCTCGTTGTGGATAAGCCCCGTTTTTATGGTCATATACCCTTCCTAACGCCAACGCTATGTGGAGAGATGTATTCACTACAGTGAGTGTGTGTAGTAATTTACTGAGTGATTTGTTGCACGTAAATGAATATGTATATTAAGATGAACAGAAACATGCAGCCTCCAAGATACAAGAATTAACCATACAAGGCTAAAATCCCCGACATGCCCGAGAATCGAATGCCTCAAACTCTAGACCACTACACTGACCATTCAACCAAAGTGCCAGATAATTGCTTTCCTTTCATTTTCTCAAAAATATTATTTTGCTGTCAGACATTTTGACAATCAATCCATCAAAGTAATCCTAGTTTTTCAACATTCAAGAAATATGTTGATAGCAGCAGAGGAAAGCCCTGTAACATTTATACACTGCAACGAATTCAGCTCGGTCGCTTCTGGCACAAATAATCTGCCCGCCTTTTTGTTCGGAGGTCTCCGAGCTCACTATCCCCGCGTGGCGATCAGCATAATCTACATCACCTTCGACATGCTGTTATTTCTAAGATGAGACAGAGACAGCGGGAAGGATTGGGAATATGTTGTACAGAAGGAAGTACCTGTCTGTCGCCATGCTCTTCATGCTACCAGGCCAGATGAGGTAATGAAGTATCATAGCGGTGTAATCGGATAAGAGGGTCGGAACAAAACCACATAGGCAGAAATAGAAAAATGCCTACATGTAAAATCTCACTTGTCTGCCGTATAGGTATAGTCACAGCGAGTCCGTAATCGTACGATCGTGAATTTACGAGAGGCGTCAATGTTGCAACTGAGAGGCAGTTCAGAGCATTCTGGACTATTTCCGAGGAAACCAAACGTTACACTTGTCTTTTACTAAAGGTTTAACGTTGCACTAACACATCAAAGGTGTCCCAGCGTTACGCAATGGGGAAGGGCTAGTACTGGGAATGTAGTGGCCGATACCTCAATAATGATAAAACCTCAGCATTGGCCTTGTGTAAAAATGGAAAACCACGGAAAACAGTCTTCACAGCTGCTGACCCTTTGGCGGGTTGCCTACCTGCCCCACAGAGATCAGTTGTAGACTGGATCCTCTTTCCAATAGTCCGTTACAGGGAGTAAAAGAATGACACTTGTCGACTCGGTCGATAAGATACAGACTACCTTGAGCTACATTTCATGCTTTACCGGTTGACGAATTGTCCACCCCTAGTATATCCTATATTTTAGTAGCACTTTGACAACATGGAACAAATTATTGACGCTGAGAAATGTATAGCCGGACTGACTGCCTCAGACGGTTGAGGCGCTGACCTTCTGAATCCAACTTGGCAGGTTCGAACCTGACTCAGTCCGGTGGTATTTGAAGGTGCTCAAATACGTCAGCCTCGAAACGGTAGATTTACTGGTACATAAAACAACTTCTGCGGGACATCATTTCCGTCACCTCGGCGTCTCCAACAAAACCCGAAAAAGTATTAGTGGGACGTAAAGCAAATAACATTATTAGAAATGTATAAATTGGACCTGTTACTCGCACAAGAGAACTTCGACTTACCTATATTACATGCACGGTAGAACCACCCATTCAGGGTGATGAATGAAAATATTCCATAATATATACGATCGTATCAAACAAGAATAATTAAGATTATATAAAGAATAGAGTAAAGCATAGGGAAGGGAAAGAAAACTTAGCCAAGAATCCCTATTTTCCTCCCCTCACCATTCGCAAAATTCAACATTCCTGCTACAATTTTTATTAACCGTTCCCCTCTATCATCACATTTTCCACAACACTCCAATATCTCATGTCCAGAGAGAGGATGTTCCCCTTTATGTGGTTCACTCTACCTCCCTTAAGGTCGGGAATTAATGTATGGTATGAAATCATATTTCCACATTGTGTTACATGTTAGAGCAATGGTGGCAGACGAGACAATCTGTGAGTTTTTGGAGTAACATATGCAAATATATGATCATTTGTCTGATAATATCGCTGCGTTATCATCCCACATATACCTAAAAAGTTTACGTTATCTTTTACCGAACAAAAAGCGGCTGATTCTTATCTATCCTACTCTGCCATGGCAATACCGAAATTCTTCCAATGCATTACCGCTTAAAATAACTGTGCTGTTCAAACATGCATCAAATCGTTTTATGAGTCCGTAAGTAATCCGTTTACGTATCGAGCAGTCGATAGTCTTCTCTGAATCATTCTTTTATAAACTTGAAACATCTACAACCTGTTTTCCAGTCAGTGACCGGGTCAGGGATGAAATGACTGAAGCCCTATCTTGCGGCGAGGATAGGAATTGTGCCGGCTGCCGAAGCCTGTCGCACTCCTCTGGAGTAATGATTAATGACTGACAGATGAAATTAAATGATATTGAAGTGTGCTGTCGGAATGAAAGATGACAGGGAAAACCTGAGTACCAGGAGAAAAACCGTTCCGCCTCCGCTTTCTCCAGCATAAATCTCACATGGAGTGACCGGGATTTGAACCACGGAACACAGCGGTGAGAGACTGACGCTCTGCTGTCTGAGCCACGAAGGCTTCTACAATAATCTTATCTGAAGAAAAAGGAAATAAACGAAAAAGATCCAAGGTCCAAACCTCCGCAGAGATATTCCTGAGCCGGAGTTTACTTGCGGTAGGGTGGCCAGTTCCTTTCCGCTCCTCCATTCCCTTACCCCCCACTAACAGCGCGTGGCAACCCATCCAAATCCTGACGACGCCCAATGTTGCTTAACTTCGGAGATCTCACGGGATCCGGTGTTTCAACGCGGCTACAGCCGTTGGCCCACTAGCAAAAAAGGTAGTAAATTATTAGTGACTCCATTTAGCAGTAGCGAAGCTGGACTCCTAGCCTTCTCTAACACGTAGTCGTTTCACTCACAAGATAAGAAAAGGAATATTAATGACTTAATGCTCAATTACAAAATCATAGACAACAAAGCTTAGCATGAAATTGGAGAAAACATAAGACAGTAAAACAATGCTCACACAAAGAAAAGGAAATAAAAGCATTCTAGTGAAATGAAGAAAAAATACACGATAATGAAAACAAGTAAAACAGAATATTAAAACGTAAGCCATTGCAGAAAACGGCATACAATACATAATAACGAAAAGAGAAGACAAATGCGGCGATATTCATTAAATGTAAACCTATCGAAAATGGAAAGGAACATATTTGCATGTCGTTCGACAATTGAACTAAGGTTTTAAAATACACCGTGAGTTTCGAATACCGCCTATGTCAATTACTAGTAATGTAATTAACTTTCGACCTTTGTACCATGTATATAAACTTATATTCCTCTTTATGAAATAGGATCATGGCACCAGAGAAAAGTATAGATTCATGTATAAATACAGTTAATTAAGAGAAGTTAAGTCGTCACATTAAAAGAAGCAGCAGGCAGGTGCAATTGCTCGCTCTCGCAAGGCGTCCACGTTTCGAATCATTCTTGAAGTAGGTGTTTCGTTCTGAAAAGAAAATCACAGTCCAGTGATGTGACCGTAACTCCGTGCAACGTGATCACATGGACGGGGCTAATAATCACAATGTCCCAAGGTCCTTAGGCCTGGAAGTAAGTGGGACAACTAAAACAACAATCCTTCATTAAATATAGAGGCCAATCGTCAATTTTATTTTAACACATTTTAGTTATGTTTAAGACATGAGGCCTGATAATCACCAACTTCTCCTTCATCTCCTTCTCAATCTTCTCCCAATTACTTTGATGTCGGCACTTATTGCAGATTTCGCCCAGGTTTACACCAGGATACCCTTCCTGATACGAACGCTATGAGGAGGGATGTATTCACTATTGCTTCTATTTGTAATGATTGGTAGTGCGGTATGGCGTGTATAAATGAAGAATCTGAGCAAGATGGCTATGCGGTTTGAATCGCGGGAGTGTAAGCTTGCATTTCGGAGAGGTTGGGTTGGATTCGAACCCTGCTGTCGTCAGCCCTGACGATGGGTTTCCGTGGTTTTCCATTTTCTCACTAGGAAAATGATAGGGCTGTAAGGCCAAGGTCGCTTCCTTCCCAGTCCTAGACCTTTTCTCTCCCATAGTTGTCACAAGACCTCTCTGTGACTGTGCGGCGTAAAACAATTAACAAAATGAATGTAAATGAACAGGTGTGTATTAATGTGAACACACACACACCCAGTCACCGACCCCTTAAGAATTAATCATACGCAGTTAAAATCACTGACCCAGCCGGGAATCGAACCCAGATCATCTGAGTGGGAAACGACTACTGCTACTACTACTACTTCTACTACTACTACCGTAATAATAAACCAAACCAAATCCCATGGCGCAACATCCCTGAAGGACCATGGCCTACCAAGCGACCGCTGCTCAGCCCGAAGGCCTGCAGATTACGAGGTGTCGTGTAATCAACACGATGGATCCTCTCAGCCGTTATTCTTGGCTTTTTTTAGACTGGGGCCGCCATCTCACCGTCAGATAGCTCGAACCAGCCTTCAGATGCAGGTAAAAGTCCCTGACCTTGCCGGGAATCGAACCCGGGGCCTCCAGGTAAGAGGCAGGCACGTTACCCCTACATCGCGAGACCGGCTAATAATAATAGTAAAAATTATAATAATAATAATAATAATAATAATAATAATAATAATAATAATAATCCAAACCAAAACCTATGGCATAACAGCCTCGAAGGCCCGAAGTCTACTAAGCGACCGCTACTCAGCCCAGAGGCCTACAGATTACGAGGTGTAATGTGGTCAGCACGACGAATCATCTCGGCAGTCATTCTTGGCTTTCTAGATCGGGGCCGCCATCTCACCGTCAGATAACTCGTCAACTTTGATCACGAAGGCTGAGTTGACATCGAACCACCCCACAGATCCAAGTAAGACCCCCTGACCTGGCCGGGAATCGAACCTGGGCACCCGGGTAAGAGGTAGGTATGCTACCCCTACACCGCGAGACCGGCGAATAATAATAATAATAATAATAATAATAATAATAATAATAATAATAATAATAATAATTGTATCGGAGGTACACCAACTCCGTACATTTGAAACAAGCGCCTTTTAGAAGGCCATCTCTAATACGAACAATAAAAACTCTAGTGGAAAAAGTTTGAACGTTTATCGTCAGATGTCTCCCCTGCCGATTTATGTGCTCTCGCTGGTGAGAGAATGGACAATTAATTACACCAGCCAACATGATTTTGCGGTAAAATAGAAAATATGTAATTCTTATGGAAATCGCTGCCCTGATTCCGAAAATGATGCTATTTTTTCCTATCACGTCTAGTTTTGACGCAATTCAGTGTTTTAGTATCTGCATGAATTCGTAAGATGTAATGTTGGGAGATGTTCTCGCGCAACTATTTTTTGGAATACAATTATGTGATATGATTTGTTATTGTTTGCGTTTTATTATAGGTTTATTGCTGTCTGAATTTTCATTTTGTAGTTGGGGGTTTCCTGGTAAATTCATAACAAACTCCCGCAGATACGCAATAGACCAGGAGGTATGTAGGATTGAAGATAAGACAGTTGAGCGTTTGTCTTTCATCTTAGACCACTTGAATAACAAGACGTGTTAATTTTCCTGTTTCCTGTGCGAATGGGATAGCAGGGCATGGGATAAACATTGGGATACAGTGAATTGACCAGAAAGGAAACAAGTACAACCAGGATCCAAAAATGGCTTGAATGTAAGTCTTATTGACCATGAAAAAATTCTACTTCCACCCTTGCACATCAAATTAGGATTGATAAAACAGTATGTCAAGGCATTAGATAACAGTAGCCTATGCTTCCAATATTTATCCACTAAATTTCCCTCATTATCAGATGCAAAAATCAAAGAAGGCGTATTTGACGGACCACAGATTCGTAAACTGATGAAGGAAAAAATATTCACGGACACGATGACCAAAATTAAGAAAGAGGCATGGAACGCATTCAAAGATGAAGTGACTAAATTCCTTGGCAACATTGAAGACCCTCAGTAAAAAGAAGTTGTAAGGAAAATGTTGGTAAAGTTTAAGGAACTCAGTTGTAATATGAGCCTTAAGCTTCATTTCTTAGCTTCGTATCTGGATTATTTCCCTCCAAATTTAGGAACTGTCAGTGAAGAACAAGATGAAAAGTTTCACCAGGATCTCAAAGATGCAGAACGACGCTATCAGGGACGTTGGGATGTGAATATGATGGCCAATTACTGTTGGCGAATTGCACAAGACGACCCTTCTAGAGATCATTCGGGAACTTAAAAAACCAGGAAATTCCACTGAAAACAGGAAAAGACGGAGGTGTGAATCTAACCTGCACATAATATAAGTAAAAAAACTATGCATGTTTAACCATGTAATTTTATTCAAGGTACGGTTATATTAATTTAAAAGCAACTGTACAGCCGAAAATAAATAGGCGCTTTATGCTTCAGTTTCACGAATTTCAATATACATTAAAAATATAATGCAAACCACCTACTTGCTTACAAAGCAGCATTTATGTGTATTTAATGCATGCAAAATATGATTATGTTTTGCAAGCTGAAATTTACATTAATACATCAAATTTAATCAATACTAAGTATTAACAATTTTACGTAAGAACAAAATAACATTTTGTAAAATTGCCACTAATCCAGACGTGATACGCCAGAACTATTTTTTTCTCGAATTCTGCGTTAAGAAATTCATAAAACCCACCTATTTTCGTTTTTACCGCACAAAAAAGGTTTTCTTTTGCAGGCTAGTGTTATCTAAGAATTTCGTAATTTTGAGGTTTTCTGCACAAAAGTATTGTAATTTCTTTTTTGTGTTCTTAGGTTATTAGCACTGCTATCCCTTCCGTGTTCTTCTAAATGTTTGACCAATCAGGAACTTTTGATATTTATTTGATTATCCAATGGGAATTGTGGGTGTGTCCGGGGCTTTGGCCCAGAGAATTCTGGAACCTTCCTCTCCGCTATAAAAGGTGGAATCTTTTGGGCCATGATGTCTCTTTATCGCTCCAGTCCAGCAGTAGAGTGCGTTAGTAGAGGAGGCAGGAGAGGGCTTGCCTCGTCCATCTCCGGAAGGTCCACCAGCTCAAGGTAATGGCAGTCATACTTTGATCATGTAATAGTTTCAGAAATTCGACTCGAGGGGAAGGTTTCAAGATTCTTTCTTAATTTAATCTTGCAATGTATATTTTTAATCTGGTTGAAGACCTTAACCTAACTTAGGGAATAAAGACTGGGAACCCTCTTGCATTCCCCTTCAACTTGGTTTCGAGGTGACTATGATTTCGTAACTTTTAAAATTCATCGTTCTATGTTGTTCAAACCTTCTCTCCATCTAGTCACCTCCGTAGTATAGGCTTACCCTCTGTAACTTAGGGCCATCAGCCCAAATAGGGTTTTAGGTATTTGTCAAGTGTATTGCAAAGGAGTGCAGGTGTTCGCCTCCTAACATTTTGATTTCCGGCGAATAACTTTAACTTTTTCTTTATACTGAGGCCAGGTAGAATGTTAAATATTCTTATTCCATTTCCTATCTAATGCAATGTATACTGTCGAGAGAGAAGGACAGTGGAAACTATTTGTTGCTTACCTTATGTAATAGTTGAATTGTGCCGTTGTAAGGTTGGAATCTTGTAAATATTGGAGAGGCTTCTTCTAGAGAAGCCGGCCCCGTGGTGTAGGGGTAGGGTGCCTTCCTCTTACCCGGAGGCCCCGGGTTCGATTCCCGGCCAGGTCAGGGATTTTTCCTTAACCTGAGGGCTGGTTCGAGGTCCACTCAGACTACGTGATTAGATTTGAGGAGCTATCTGACGGTGAGATAGCGGCCCCGGTCTTGAAAGCCAAGAATAACGGCCGAAAGGATTCGTCGTGCTGATCACACGACACCTCGCAATCTGCAGGCCTTCGGACTGAGCAGCGGTCACTTTTGTAGGCCAAGGCCCTTCAAGGGCTGTAGTGCCATGGGGTTTGGTTTGGTTTATTATCCTAGAGAGGAATTTGTATGTGAAAAAAGACGCTCCTTTTTGAATGTAATGTATTTTGGAGCTCATTATACTTGAGGATTTACTGAAGGAGTAATGGTGATCTTGTAAGGTGTGTAATTTGGAAGCTTCAAGCTCATTTTGTTAAATCGTTGTTGTTTGGTTGTTCTAGGCTGCTCTAGTACTGTTTCTCGAGCTCACGAGCTAACCTTTGTCCTATTGTTATTTGTTATTATCCGCGTCAGTGGTGTAGTGGTTAGTGTGATTAGCTGCCACCCCCGGAGTGCCTGGTTCGTTTCCCGGTTCTGCCACGAAATTTGAAAAGTGATACGAGGGCTGGAAAGGTGTCCACCCAGCCTCGGAAGGTCAAATGAGTAGAGGTGGGTTCGATTCCCACCTCAGGCATCCTCGAAGTGGTTTTCCATGGTTTCCCGCTTCTCCTCCAGGCAAATGCCGAGATAGTACCAACCTTGAGGCCACGGCCGCTTCCTTCTCTCTTCCTTGCTGTCCCTTCCAATCTTCCCATCCCTCCAGAAGGCCCCTGTTCAGCATAGCACGTGAGGCCGCCTGGGAGAGGTACTAGTCATACTCCCCAGTTGTATCCCCCGACCAAGAGTCTGAAGCTCCAGGACACTTCCCTTGAGGCTGTACAGGTGGAATCCCTCGTTGAGTCCGAGGGAAAAGCTGACGCTGGAGGGTAAACAGATTAAGAAAAAGATGAAGTTGTTTGTTATTGTTTAACAAGGTTTAAAATTTGAAAAGACAAAAAGCCCTAGGAAAGAAACAAAATTTTATATTTTCGAATTTTAAATTAAAATTTATCTTTTCTCTATCCACCCTTTCATGCCCGCACCTTCCTACAGCTCTGCATTCTACATAATCTCCGGAATAATAATAATAATAATAATAATAATAATAATAATAATAATAATAATAATACACTGAGTGACAGAGCAAATGCAACACCAAGAAGGAGTGGTTCGAAAGGGATGAAAGTTGGGGAAAAAACAGAGACGGCACGGACGAATAATTGATGTTTATTTCAAACCGATATGCAGGTTACACAATGCGCACGGCATCGACTCAGTAGGATGTAGGACCACCGCGAGCGGCGATGCACGCAGAAACACGTCGAGGTACAGAGTCAATAAGAGTGCGGATGGTGTCCTGAGGGATGGTTCTCCATTCTCTGTCAACCATTTGCCACAGTTGGTCGTCCGTACGAGGCTGGGGCAGAGTTTGCAAACGGCGTCCAATGAGATCCCACACGTGTTCGATTGGTGAGAGATCCGGAGAGTACGCTGGCCACGGAAGCATCTGTACACCTCGTAGAGCCTGTTGGGAGATGCGAGCAGTGTGTGGGCGGGCATTATCCTGCTGAAACAGAGCATTGGGCAGCCCCTGAAGGTACGGGAGTGCCACCGGCCGCAGCACATGCTGCACGTAGCGGTGGGCATTTAACGTGCCTTGAATACGCACTAGAGGTGACGTGGAATCATACGCAATAGCGCCCCAAACCATTATGCCGCGTTGTCTAGCGGTAGGGCGCTCCACAGTTACTGCCGGATTTGACCTTTCTCCACGCCGACGCCACACTCGTCTGCGGTGACTATCACTGACAGAACAGAAGCGTGACTCATCGGAGAACACGACGTTCCGCCATTCCCTCATCCAAGTCGCTCTAGCCCGGCACCATGCCAGGCGTGCACGTCTATGCTGTGGAGTCAATGGTAGTCTTCTGAGCGGACGCCGGGAGTGCAGGCCTCCTTCAACCAATTGACGGGAAATTGTTCTGGTCGATATTGGAACAGCCAGGGTGTCTTGCACATGCTGAAGAATGGCGGTTGACGTGGCGTGCGGGGCTGCCACCGCTTGGCGGCGGATGCGCCGATCCTCGCGTGCTGACGTCACTCGGGCTGCGCTTGGACCCCTCGCACGTGCCACATGTCCCTGCGCCAACCATCTTCGCCACAGGCGCTGCACCGTGGACACATCCCTATGGGTATCGGCTGCGATTTGACGAAGCGACCAACCTGCCCTTCTCAGCCCGATCACCATACCCCTCGTAAAGTCGTCTGTCTGCTGGAAATGTCTCCGTTGACGGCGGCCTGGCATTCTTAGCTGACTGTCGGCTGAGAAATCACGGTACGAAGTGGGCCATTCGCCCACGCCGTGTCCCATTTATCGTTCGCTACGTGCGCAGCACAGCGGCGCATTTCACATCATGAGCATACCTCAGTGACGTCAGTCTACCCTGAAATTGGCATAAGGTTCTGACCACTCCTCCTTGGTGTTGCATTTGCTCTGTCAGTCAGTGTAATAATAATAATAATAATAATAATAATAATAATAATAATAATAATAATAATAATTGGTGTGTAAATGCACCGTACGCACTCCCTCCTTCTGGGCATCGTCTTTTGGGGATATTGATTCTCGTATATTGAAAAGAACAGATATAGTTTTAATTCGCGAGTGCGTGATTCTATCAGTTTTCCTTCAGCTTTTCCACATATTTATAAAATAGAGGGGAAACAAGAACGAGAAGTAAGAAAAAGGAAAGATGAAATTAAATGCCTTTAACTTTTAATAAAATTCATAAGTTAATATAGGCGTGATTAAGATAAAGAAAATGAAATGGCGTATGGCTTTTAGTGCCGGGAGTGTCCGAGGACGGCTCGCCAGGTGCAGGTGTTTTGATTTGACACCCGTAGGTGACCTGCGTGTCGTAATGCGGATGAAATAATGATAAACACGACACATACACCCAGCCCCCGTGCCAGCAAAATTAACCAATGATGGTTAAAATTCCCGACCCTGCCGGGAATCGAACCCAGGAGCTATGTGACCAAAGGCCAGCACGCTAAGCATTTAGCAACGGGGCCTGACGTGATTAAGATATTAGCTTAGTATGGGCGAGGTTCAAATCCCAAGGAATCCCGAGGCATAATTTTCACCTGAAGTACCTAGAGGCAAAGGGAAAGGTGTCCAGTTTTATACTATCGATCAAAACTCATGATTAAAATAAGGTTGTCAATTTCATGACTTAACGTTACTTGCTCTACCCTTATCGCCTTCCTCGCTCGCGTACATTTAGGGCCAATTGAAGCCGGTTCTTCTGTACCAGAACATGTGCAGCATGCCAACCGCGCACTGCCTTGCCGTGTATCACAAGGATGGGCAGTCGCGGGCCATATCATACGACTGGTGCGGTAATCGCTGTGCAGCAGTGGGGTTTCCGGCCGATGCTTTTCGGCTTCTAAATGTATGCATGCTATGTCTTTAAGATAAACAAACTTTCTTGGACTGCAGTACACAATATGGCGCAAGGTATCCTGCATTAAATCCTTGGCGTTAAAATAAAATGATACCATCAAATCGAAGGAAGATGGAATATTTTTCAACATTATCTCGCACAGCGTATGAATCGACACAAATGCAAAATCTTGTCTGAACCTTTTCACCGTTGGAGTAAAGGTTTTGTGAATTAAACTATCTGGACACGAATTTCACAATCTTTGTCGTTTCCTTTGGTCTTTTCGCTGTAGGATAGACGTCAGCACTGTGTTACAATGGGAATTAATTGATTGGAGGTAAAACCGCGAAATTCCACACATGATCATGTTTGATATGGTTTACCGAACGATTTTCTTAGGGCCACTTTCCATTATTTGCTAAATTACCAAGAAAATTGTTATAACCGCGCGATTGGCTACGCGTTTGCATTCCGTAGCTGCGAGCTTGCATTCAGAAGATCGTGGGTTCGAACCCTAATGTTGGCAGCCCTGAAGGTGGTTTTCCGTTGTTTCGCATTTTTCAGAGTAGGCAAATGCTGGAGCTGTAAATTAATTTAGCCCTGTTATATCCTTGCGTGTCCGTAAGACCTATCTGTGACTGTGCGCGTAGCCTATAAAAAATAGCAACATTGTTTTGTCTGTTCGATTCCACATACATAGACAAACTATTATTTCTGTAATATAATTTATCGGGACGCGTTTTAGGACTCAACTTAGAGATTTTCATCTTAGCTCCGCTTCGCTATTGACATAGTAGGTCGACATAGATAGTTATTAAGAAGATACTTGAGCGACGATCGAGGCATTATTATCATTTATTTTGAAATATTATGATAATTAGTGTAACATGGTATTTTTTGTTCTTTCTTCCTATTTGTTATTGGTGAAATTTAAATTCGTGTCCTCGGTCCGTAGTGGTGGTGCAGCTCTTTTCAGGCACATCCCCATACCCGTCCTCCTGCTGATCATAAATCTCTGGGAGCACCAAAGATCAAACCCGGGCCTCCGACAACGTCAGTTAATAGTGCCAATCATTACAACACGAAGGTGGGCATTTGTTACTGGTGATTAGTTTCCTTTAATTTTTGTTTGTGCTTACAAGTTTTCGGATTCAGTACAACTGAATACAAAATTAGTTACATTCAAGTTTTCGTGCACTTCCTGACACAAAACGTGGTCGGCTGAAAAGCCTGGTTCCCGAGTACAACTACGACTGGAAAGATGGGGCGCACTATCATGCAGATTTCTTGACTAATTATTGATGATAAAAATTTTAATTTCGTGTGGCTATTTCTAGCCGAGTGCAGCCCTTGTAAGGCAGACCCTCCGATGAGGGTGGGCGGCATCTGCCATGTGTAGGTAACTGGGTGTTATTGTTGTGGTGGATAGTGTTATGCGTAGTGTGTGAGTTGTAGGAATGTTGGGGGCAGCACAAACACCCAGCCCCCGGGCCATTGGAATTAACCAATAAAGGTTCAAATCCCCGACCCGGCCGGGAATCGAACCCGGGACCGTCTGACCGAAGGTCAGTACGCTGACCATTCAGCCAACGAGTCGGACAATTATTGATGATGATGCTTGTTGTTTAAAGGGGCCTAACATCGAAGGTCAGTGGCCCTGAAAAATTCTTCTTCTTCTTCTTATTTTTATTATAAAGAAGCTTATCCTCACTTTGAGAATAAATCATTGCATCACTATGCATTTGGACGAGTATGCTGTAGGCCCTAAGTGATAACATTCGCTACAAATTGTTGTTAACGCTGCATGGGATTTTAGTAATAAAAATGTCCTTGGCTTTACGTCCTAATAATACATTTACGGTTTTCGGAGACGTCGAAATGTCGGAATTTAGTCACGCAGGAGTTCTTTTAAGTGCCAGTAAATTTAACTTGTTACTTTCCTCATGCAATAGAAATACTTTTTTTTTTTGTTTGTTTGCAAATTGTGCATTGAACAGGTGAATATTAAATAATAAGAACGACCATAGCACGGAGCGAGGAATGCAGAGCTTGACACTGATTCTTCTGGACGAGATTTCGGTTAATTTTTGGGTCAGAAATGTTAAATTAAAATAACACAATATTTTTCATGATTATGTAACGTCCCTTAGATTACGTTAATAAATTTGTCTACCCCTGCAAGTCAAAGATAATGTATTTCTTGCATATTGTGAAGAGCAGTTGATGTGTTTAAAATGATAGGATTTACGTGTGTGACATTGTGAAAGAACGAAGAATCCTGCCAGCATTCACTTTACTATTCATGTACGCTCTACTTCAGAGGACCAGTTTCTGATCGATATCGTGACAGTATATTTATTTATTTATTTATTTATTTATTTGTTTATTTATTTATTTTTCAGTAGCGAATTCATCATCATCATCATCATCATCATCTGTTTACCCTCCAGGTTCGGTTTTTCCCTCAGACTTAGCGAGGGATCCCACCTCTACCGCCTCAAGGGCAGTGTCCTGGAGCTTCAGACTCTGGGTCGGGGGATACAACTGGGGAGTATGACCAGTACCTCGCCCAGGCGGCCTCACCTGCTATGCTGAACAGGGGCCTTGTGGAGGGATGGGAAGATTGGAAGGGATAGGCAAGGAAGAGGGAAGGAAGCGGCCGTGGCCTTAAGTTAGGTACCATCCCGGCATTCGCCTGGAGGAGAAGTGGGAAACCACGGAAAACCACTTCCAGTTTGGCTGAGGTGGGAATCGAACCCACCTCTACTCATTTGACCTCCCGAGGCTGAGTGGACCCCGTTCCAGCCCTCGTACCACTTTTCAAATTTCGTGGCAGAGCCGGGAATCGAACCCGGTCCTCCGGGGGTGGCAGCTAATCACGCTAACCACTACACCACAGAGGCGGACAGCGAATTCATGTAATGTAATTATAATATTTTCACATCATATTCTTCGGTGTTAACATCAGTCGCTTGCCATGCTTTTAATGGATCAGTGTGAGGGATAACATGAATAGCATAATTTATGAACTTTGAAGTATATAAGTGACTACAGAAGATATCAGTTTCATTTCCTGATGACTAATTACAAATATAACGCTCTGTTGAAGAAAATTAAAAAGGCACTTTTGTTGCAACAAATACTCTTTCAACATGATCGAAAAAAATAAATTGGCAACAAGTATCATTCATAATGTTTGTTGCACTGTAGTAATCTGATTAACTGTGTTAGAGAGTTAGAGAGACTATGAGCTAAATATTTATGGACTGCGGGTACTGTAAGAGACAGTGGTTAAATTATTGCGCTTTAGCTCTTATTAATTTAGCTTCCTATTTAGTATAACCAAATTTGATGTGAAGAGGATTTTGAATACATTAATTTTATTAAAATTAAGCAATAGAAATGGACAAACATATGAAAAATTCAAGTCATATGTTGGAAGAATAGGAATATATAAGTATAGAGACAATGTCAGGTCAGAAGGGAAAGAGGAGACGTGAACATACATGAAAACACGAAAGGACACGTCTTGGTACACTGTAGTCTTCACGTAGGTGTTGCCGGCTCTCAGTCACAGTTCATCTACATGCTTTTCTTCTCAGCCTCCAACGAGCTCTGTTTCTGCTTCCGAGGAGAACGGGCTTCAACACTCATTCAGAGGCCTTCTTGATATAATCTTGATTTTAAGAATTAAGTACATATTACTTCAATCAGTATCGGATATGTTTCAATCTTTTGAATTTAAATATTCCGAAACAAGAGCAAGGGGAATCGAAACCAGGATATTACTAAATGTTTAAACAAAAATAATTTAGTACTTTTGAATAATTCTTTTCACTAGAAGTGAACTATAACTTCATGATACACACGGGTTAAGGTTAGCATATCTGCATTTAACTGGAACCCCTGGGTTCGATTCCTTCCTCGTCCAAGAATGAGGGCTGGAATGCAGTTGTCAGACTCGTGAGTCCATGAAAGGATCAGCCAGATATGAGAGCCAACGAACTGAGGAAATCATATGATGACCATGGGACACTCCAAAATTGCATAGACTATATACCTGGAGAGTGGCCATCTTGGGACGCCCAAAGTTCTTACCGGGCTGTGCGGTCCACGAGTTATAGTTTCTTTCGAGTTATAGTTTCTTTTGTAAGATTAGATGGATAGTTTCTGACATTTACTGGCTTACATGAATTTTATGAGGATTTCTAGCCTCCTAATTCCCCCATAACGGTGAATGTGCGGTTGATAACGGTAGTATCTGCAGTTCAATAGCGTAGCCAGGAAAGGCCCAATTTGGAGGGGGGGGGGCGTGTTGTACTTACAAAATGCTGATAGAACATAATGAAGATGCTTGTGCGTGTGGTGTTCGCATTCATGACTTGTCATTCAGATTGCAGTACACTACAAAATCTTGCATTAAAATACAGAACTGTACCATCAAGGTCAACAGTTTTACAGCGAATGGCATGTTCAGTTTACAATCTAAAATCCAACTTTCGAGGTTTCTTAGAAAAATAGATTCAACGATCTGTTGGTTTTACAATTCTGTTTCTGAATGTTAAACTAGTTTATTGTTTATTTTCTTTTTGTAATATTTCAATGGTGGATTCTAACACCTAGTAACCCCGCCTAGCTACGCCCCTGCTACAGTTTACTGCCCTTTATCCTTTTCAGGCCTCAGACCAGACTTAGTGAAACCAAAAATATTTTAATATCTTTCTTGACACTTGGGTCTAAGGAATTCTACTTTAGCATTGGAGAAGGTATTCATTTTACTGGACTGTTGTGGCAGATGTTCCACACCCGTTACAGTGTTAAGCTAGTAGTAAGTCATTATACTGCGAAATCTATTGTAGGTGGTAGTGTTAAGGCTCTGGACATATTTCAGCTGTGTGTGAATTTATATGCGATTGCGTTGTAGCTATTACTCTTGCTCACTACTTTTAATGGAATATTTTGTAAATCTGGGCGAATTTCTAAGTGTCCACGGTGTAATTATGTTACGCTATATATGAGAGAATATTTTGTTATTTTCCAAAAAAAAAAATATATATATATATATTTGCGATTGCTTTTAATTATTAGGTATATTGTACCACTCGTACGTCATTTTTAATTGTCAAGTCCTTTTATTCTTGTTTTACGGTACCTTCCTTTTATTCTTCTTTTATTACTATGAAATTTGTTGTGGCGATATAATTTATTGTAATATTTGGATTTCATAGAATTGTTTGTTGTCGTCATGTAATTTTCATGTTTTAATTTTAGTACTTACTACTGTAAGAAAGCATTCCTACTGTATATCTCCCAATATCAATATACTTATTAATAATAATAATAATAATAATAATAATAATAATAATAATAATAATAATAATAATAATATACCTCTATATTTATATTGAAACACAATATTTTGGGATGTAATATTGAAACAGTTCAGAAATAAGTGCAGTCATCAAGTCGAAAGGTGTGAGAATAAAATATTTGAAGGTCACAACACCCAAAATAGACTAGATACTGTACAAACTAATCAAAAACATCTTATTTATATCTGCCATTTTGATATTACTGAATATTCCTCTTTAGTATGCTCCTACTCTGGTGTAGATTACTACTACTACTACTACTACGAAACGTTTTCATTCCTCCCCTGAAGGGGGAGGCGGGCCTCTTAGACGGTTACGCCGTCTCTCAGGCCGGGAGATTTGTTACGGTGAAGGAGATGTGCGGAGAAGGTGAGGGGGTGGGTGGCCGTGGCCTACACTACGAACTGTCCCGGCATTCGCTTTAGTGCACGAGAAAGGAAAACCACGAAAACCATTCTCAGGACAGCCGATGGGCGAGGCCAGGCGAGAAATGCAGCACTGTGCCCCAGGCCCGTCTCCCGAATGCAGAGGCGTAGAGCCACAGTAGAGCCGTGACCACCTCTCCTCTGCTCGGTTGGCCGGTCAGAGTACACAGCTTATGGGACAACAACCCACTCTGCATCTACCGGCGTGGTGTAGATTTTATGAACACAGGCTTTCACATATCTGTTCATGTTCTCGTACTTCGAGTAGTGTGGACAGCCACAGAACAAATAATTAAGAAGTGGAGGTGCATCTTTGCTTACATGTGATTTGAAGAGGCTAGTCATTTGGAGTAACGAGAATACGGTTGCTGATAATTAAACTGTAACATATGGAAGAACTAATTCTATCGACTAGACGTGTTCGGAATACGGAGGTCATTGGAGAACAATGACATGTTTAATAGCTACGCATCACGTGTGCCAGTCATGATTTCAGAAAAGAGAAGACAAAGGGCCATTGCTATTATATATAATGGAAGTGTATTTGCTAGATGCTTGTATTCGTAGACGACCTAAATGTTCCTCATCGAAAAATACGACATCCATACATGCAAATTTCCAGCTCTGGTCGCGGGAGAGTTGTGGCATGTCGATAATGCGGATTATCCTTCCGTAACAATGGTGCTCGTATTGTGCAAAAAGTAACCACAGTGATACGAGTGTAAAATTAATGGGTAGGGGGAGGGACGAACTCACTGGCGTGAAGGATCTCAACGGCCTCGTCACACCATCGAATGAAAAGACCGATATTTTGCACGTACTGCAATCAGGGATCGTACACTTTAATCCCAAATACATTATATGCCAAATATTTGTAGCATTACATTATGACGCTCATTAATGCGACTCCTTTCGTCTAGGGCTGCACTGGGGAGTAAATTCTCGGGCATGAGGAATGACTGACATTTAGTCGCATTTCTCCGCTAGTCTCACTTCTGTCTGTCGAATCATGATGGCCACGTTCGTGCCTAGCGGGTGCCCGAACCTCGTGTTATGATAGGGGATGACATTCGATTCCAATCACACGCGTGCCTAGTACGCATTCCTGCTACACTGACCAGCTACCCCTACAAATTTGAGGTGTCTGAGTCTTGTCTTCCCTTACATTAATAGCCTGACTACGACAATTGATCAAAATGGGCTGAATGGCTCAGACGATTAAGGCGCTGGCGATCTGACCCGAGCATGGCAGGTTCGATTCTGGCTTAGTCTGGTGGTATTTGAAGGTATTCAAATACGCCAGACTCGTGTCGATATATTAACTGGCATGTAAGAGGACTTCTGTGGGAGAAAATTTCGGTACCCTGGCGTTTCCGAAAACCGTCAGAAAGATAGTGGAAAGTAAAATCATTATTATTATTATTATTATTATTATTATTATTATTATTATTATTATTATTATTACCGGGCGAGTTGGCCATGCTGTTAGAGGCGCGCGACTGCGAGCTTGCATCCGGGAGATAGTGGGTTCGAATCCCATTGTCGGCAGCCCTGAAGATGGTTTTCCGTGGTTTCCCATTTTCACACCAGACAAATGCCTACTGTGCCTTAATTAAGGCCACAGCCGCTTCCTTCCAACTCCTAGGTCTTTCCTGTTCCATCGGCACCATAAGACCTACCTGTGTCAGTGCGATTTAAACCATTAGCAAAAAAATATTATTATTATTATTATTATTATTATTATTATTATTATTATTATTATTGATAAAGAGGAAAATGTGTGATCACAGCTCAAACAATCAAGTTCTGAGATAAATTATCATAAAGTCTCTCGTAGGGAAATGCAGAAATCATCTATGGAATAAAGAGCAAGTGGTACCATATGGCTTGATAGAAGTTCAGTTAATAGGAATGTTACTTCAAAATTGCTCCTTCATTCCCCTTGTCTTAGACGTTTTGAGATGTGTCACTATTGCTGCAATGTTTCTTTCATAGATTACGTTGGACTGCCTTTGGAGTTTGCAGCTTATAGTAATGAAACACATTGATGGGCAATGCTAGAGTCTGCAATAACTCTGATTTCGTATTTTTTTATTTGTGCCACTAATGCAGCACATAAGCGATATGATGACACAATGGCGGGTAATTCATGGATGGTCACTACGTTCCACTTCTTTCTTGGCCTGCGCGCTCATCGGATCTGTCGCTTATTGAACACATCTGGTTCTTGATCGTACTACGATTAGCTTACAATAGACCATCCACGACCATAGCATATGAACTTGGACAACATGTCGAAACTACGTGGATTAACATAACATAGAAATCTAACGTCCCTTCTTCTCCCTGACAAGCCGGTGATGGCTGCCTTGGGATACTGATTTCTGTACATTTCAGTCGTCGAATCGTCGAATCGAGTTGTAAGCATTATTTAATCCGTTGTAACATAGGGTATAAAAAAATTACCCTCAGGCCCTTACCATTCTTTATGTTTCAAACTTTATGCCAAGCATTTTACATTTTTTGTCTGCCATTTAGAATAAAATAATTAGTTCTTGTTGTCTTTAAGAAATGACCATTCCGTGGCTTATTCATGTGAACAGTGTACTGCTGTGTCACGTACTGCCCAGTGCCTACACTTCACAGGTGAGTTACTTGACCCAGCAGCGATGAAATACGAATGAACCACTCTGGGATTAGATGACCTGAATTGTGTGGCAGAGGGTTTGGAAAATGCATGACTAAGATGGGAAATCCTTGTATCGGTTGCCACTTGTGGACCGTTGTAGCCGCGCCAGTGTCTAAATGGAATTTCGTTCCTCTTCTCAACCAAAACCCGGATGGAGAGATAACATCACATTATGTGGCTAATAAATAGCTCTTACTATAGTCAGTCCACCGCCGTGGTATAGCAGTTAGCGTGGTAGCTTCCGTCTGGCAGGTGTGGGTGAGTGTTCTGGCTTTGATACAGTGTAAGACTGCATTAATCATATAGAACTTCGACTCGCAAGCACAATTGGAAGAGAAGTTGGTTAACATTCCATTCTTGGGCATCCCAGACCTGCTGGGTAGCTCATACAATTAGCCACTCGCCTTGAATCGAATCTAGTTTAAGTTGGTGTTTAAAATGATCACGTTCTAGAAGTTAAGGAGGCAGATGGTAGGAGAAGGAACATATATCGCGTTATTACTCGACTACCCGTTGTTTTCCACACCACAACTCCTGGTGTGTACTTAAATGACGGAAGAACTCATCACTAGGGGTTATGATGCTTCAACCAAGTTGTAGTTGGAATGGAACAACACTACTCGGAGTTTTCTTTCTCTTCCACATTTCCCGCAATTTAGTTGTGGCGGGTAAACGTTCTTCAGCTTATCCCAGTTGTTTTCTGGGCTCGCTGGAGTCATCCAGGCTTATTTTGGTTTTGACCGGGGATTTAAAACCGGTTGCCCTTCCTGACACCATGTGATTTTTTTAGGTAACATCAATAATAACGATCGGGATTCGAACCTCAGCCTTCCGGGTGGGGAGCCAGCAGCTGAGCAACTGACCCCAACCCCACCCACTACTCCGTACAAGTGACATAAATTATTTGACACGAACACCCTCCTACTGTGTTTGTTTTACCGTGAAGACACTCACGACGACCAACCATGGACGATGCTGTCCATTGTTTCTTATCCTCTTCTCACCTCAGCAAACAATCAAATTATGCGCCATATTATCAGTGAGTGTAGAGGACTCTCTGACAGCCTCTGCACGGGCTATACAGAGATGGGAAAATATATCTTAAACTTTCTGACCTCCTATGTCATCCGTTGCGCGGAAAGGGGCCTAAAGTCGGATTTGTCATTTATTTTTATCGTTCCAAATTTGGCAAAAATTACTGAGCATTTTTAAAAGGATTTTATGATTCTAGGTGCAATACTTCAAAAGATATTGTTACGAATAAAACTCCGTCTGTTTTATGACTCTAAATTTATTTCAGGTTGGCCCACTAAATGGACACACACACATACACACACAATTCAAATTAAACAAGCATGGACACACTTACTATTTGCTGTCTATTTACAAGTCCCTCTTCCTTACGGCACAGCAGGCGGTCCGGCCCGTTGCTATACCTGCTGATGGTTAATCCTTACTTTCACTTCCCCAAATCCAGTCACCTCATACAGCAGCTGTGTGTAGAGTACTGAATCTGAACGCAGGTCTACGGGCCACTCGACACACGATGACTGTTCGTTGGTTCGACTCCACAGACAGTCCAGTAATTCACACAGTCACACGCAGTGAACAACTAAACAGCTCAACAGTATTACAAGATATTAGAATCATTCCGTATTGACGGTTTTCACCTTTCACCTCAGTAAAGCTCAACAGTATTCAACAGCAAGACAATACTCACAATAGCGAACATTAACACATGTTCATTTACCCTCACACTCGCGATTTCGGCTCCCGTCGCTGACTCACGGCGATTCTCAGTCCAGAGAAATGCGCGCACACACACACACACACAGTCCTTCGTTCCGTAGTCTCCAGCCCGCCTACTCACCGAATTCTCCGACACCACAACCACAGTTCGTGGTTCGAACCTCCGTGGGACACTAGCGACAGCCAACACATCTGTCGCCCTCTGCCAAGCCACTGAATCGTAACACACTGAGTCTCTCACTGACTTCACCACGGAGTCCAACACTAACCACGGAGCCCAGCACTAACTATAGCTCCACCACGGAGCACGACACTGACTGACTGTCCGCGAGTAGCCTCCCTTTTTACAACTCGAGTGATGGGACCAAAAAATTCGCGAGATGGCTGGAGGTGGAAGTACCGAAAAGGGCTACCACGGGCCTGGCACGTAGAAATAATAACTATTTACTTTTACTATTAAGAAAATTGTACAATTGATAAGAAAATTAGAGAAAGCTGTAATTTTGATTTCTCATAATACAAAGTTTTCACGACATCGAGTGGCGAAGATTAGAACTGCTGCGTAACTTGAATTGCTAAAGGACACATAAGCAGCACAAGAAGTCAAAACATAGAAATATTATTTTTACACCACAGACAGGTTTGTTCAGCCCAGCTGTGAAATTTCCATTACCGGCTTTGTGTCTCTTTCCGCGCAACGGGTCGCCTACGAAGGCTAGTTGTCGTTTCAGGGCTATTACTTTGTATATAAAATGGTACATACAGCATTTCCTTTGCTAATTTTCGATTAATTGTCATAACCTAAAATGTATTTCACCGAGCTCGATAGCTGCAGTCGCTTAAGTGCGGCCAGTGTCCAGTATTCGGGAGATAGTAGGTTCGAACCCCACTGTCGGCAGCCCTGAAAATGGTTTTCCGTGGTTTCCCATTTTCACACCAGGCAAATGCTGGGGCTGTACCTTAATTAAGGCCACGGCCGCTTCCTTCCCACTCCTAGCCCTTCCCTGTCCCATCGTCGCTATAAGACCTATCTGTGTCGGTGCGACGTAAAACAACTAGCAAAAAAAATGTATTTCACATCTAGGTCCTTCTCAAACCTAGCCCCAATTAACGAGAAATATACACACTAGTACAGACACCAGAGTCATACAGGTTATCACACGAACTTCAAATAACTCTCCGAGGCCTTGGCTGAATCTGACATTCCACTTATTTTTGACAGACTTCTCTTGTTCATCTTTCTTATGTGACCTCTCTTGGGTAGCGCTTGCTCTCTTCTGGCCCCGATGGTACTACATTTACGAACCACTGGGAGTCTTTCATTTTCTCTTAATTTATGACTTGCTTCCGTGGCTGATCGGTCAGCATCTTGGTTTCCGGGGCTAGGAGACTTGGGTTTGTTTCCCTGCCGGTTCGTGTGATTTATTTCTGAAACTCCTACACCGCGCACAACACTACCACCTACAGCCCTAATACTGTATCAGTAGACGCGAATCACCCTCACAGTATGGTCTGCATTACAAACGATACACTAATCTAGCAATAATCATATAATAATAACTTCGAATAATCCCGGGATGAGTGGTTCAGACGGTTGTGGCATTGGCCTTCTGACCGCAACTTGGCAGGTTCGATGCTGGCTCAGTGCGGTGGTATTTGAAAGTGCTCAAATACGTCAGCCTCGTGTCGGTATATTTACTGGCACCTAAAAGAACTCCTGCGGGACAAAATTATGACACTTCATCGTCTCCGAAAATCGTCAGAGTGTAGTTATTCGGATGTAAAAACAATAAAATTATGAATAATAATACGTTTTTGATTCCTAACTTTTTTTAAACGATAACGTACCTTCGTTCATCGAAATGACGTAATTCTCATTTTGTTGCAGTACTGGTATGAGGAGCCGATAATTCATTTGTTTTGCACCATGAGGAAAAACCGTCCTCACCACAGATTTTCAAGTAACCAAGTACAAGGGCCTTGTGACAATATTACCGCACTGAAACAGACAAGAGTAACATAACAACAGAAGGAATGTTAGTGGAACCTCCGTAGATAACTAAGTGAGTAACAATAAGAGTTAAAATGGAGATTACATAGCTGCGAATAAGTAAGCACCAAACTCATGCAGTAAAATGCGAACGCTGCATATCTCCAAGTTCAGGGTCGGCAAAACGCTGTACAGGGTGCAAATCCGCACAACTGCACGCCCATTCTAACACATGTGCAAACGTTTGCTGCGTACGATGATGAAGTGTGCGGAGTATTTGTAGAAAGTGCGAGAAAATGTGAAATATTACGTCATGTTATGTTGTATTACCTTCTTTATTGTCTCTTATATAACGTCGCACAAATTTGAATTTTCGGCGTTGGTGGAATTAGGAAGTGGTAGAACAGGACATGAGGCAGATGATTGTGGCCTTTGGCGTATCCGAAAACCGTAATAATAGTTAATGGGTCGTAAAAACCAATAATATTAAGCTTATTGTGGCCTTCATCACAGCGCAACCTCGACGTATTCCTGCTGTGAAGAAAGAAAAAAAAAGAACACGGAAAATCATCTTCAGAGCGGCTGACGGTGAGGCCAAACCTACCGTCTTCCGAATGCAAGCTTACAACTACATCAGCCGCACCACGTAGCCATACCACTCGGTTCATATTATTGTAGAATATGATGTAATAACATCTCGTGATTTTACGAAATCACTTAATGTGTTATTGTCCTTAATCTCTTCTACTATTTTTATGATCTTTTATCAGCAAATTGTGTAACCGTATTTTATGTCTTTGCTATGCTTTGTCCCTGTGGCAGCCTATGTTATGTTTCGTTATGTCCATTCTCTACTCATGCACGTGAATGAGAAATCTTCGTTACATATATGAAGCTCTAAAGGAAAGTAAGATTGTGGGCTCGCATTTCGGAATGTTCGTGCTTATTTGAAACTAAATCATTTGAACCTCACATAAACCAGACAGCTAATTTGGAAAACACGGAACGGTATTGAACAACATTTTGTAGTGCATTTCCTCTGGTGAAATGCAAATTCCAGTTTTCAATTATTTTTTTCAAATAAATATCATGTTGTACACATGTCGCAGAAAGGCATAGTGCTAGCAAATTCTCCAATTTGATGTCCAGAAAGTTGCGAACTTTGCTGAATCAAATATAAATTTGGGAGTTTCGGACATATTTTACTTCGGGTGAAGGAATTAACCATTTGTTTGTTATTCATCTCGAGCAAGCAGAGCATTAACATTCGGAAACTTGACTGAAATATCAAGGGAAAATGACATTTAATTCATTCAAGGTCAATGGCGACCACGAACTAACATTCGAATTTTCTGAACTAAAGAGTCCTAATTCTGCGCTACATCTACCCTTGCATTCAAGTACACCGGTTATGGGAATGGGCGGACGCGGTGAGATATGTTTGGGTAAAGACACAATCACACTTGTATAAGGTAGATTACGAGAGTAGGGTAAGTGTGAGTTCTAGCGACGGACAGCCCCACGTTGTGCAGTAATTAAGCTCAATTCTCACACGTCTTTGATATCTATCCATCATCAACGTGTTCAATCTCTTTGGAACACGTAAAGTTGATCGAGAATAGACGTTGCAATAATAGCAACTTTATAGCCGCAGCTGACTATTTTTTGCGATGTTTTCTGTTCTGCTTGGCAAATTAAAATTACCATTACATACTGAATTCGTACTGTTACTTATTCTTAATCTTCCACTGTTTTTCCTTTATCGTTGTGTGGTCGTGCGTTACGATCACTGTCTTGTTTTACGCCCGAATGCCCATCCTGACGCCAGCTTTATATATGGGGATGAATTCTATAAGCCCTATGTGTTTCCTTGGTGGTTGGCAGTATGGTGAATTGTGTGTAAATAAATGTGTGCATCTATTACCATACTATTTTCTTACGAAGTGACCGAGCTCGATAGCTGCAGTCGCTTAAGTGCGGCTAGTATCCAATATTCGGGAGATAATGGGTTCGAACCCCACTCTCTGCAGCTTTGAAGATGGTTTTGCGTGGTTTCCCCTTTTCACACCAGGCAAATGCTGGGGCTGTACATTAATTAAAGCCAAGGCCACTTCCTTCCCACTCTTATCCCTTTCCTGTCCCATCGTCGCCATAAGTACTATCTGTGTCGGTGCGACATAAAACAACTTGTAAAAAAATATTCTTACGAAGTGCCGAGTACATTACAAACATTAAATTTGCCGGGCTCAGTAGCACAGACGGTAGAGCAATGGCATTCTGACTCCAAGTTGGCAGGTTCGAACCTGGGTCAGTCTGGGAGCATTTGAAGGTTCGCAAATACGGCAGCCTCATGACAGTGGGTTTACTGGTACGTAAGAGAACACCTGCGGGACAAAATTCCGGCACATCGGCGTCTCCGAAATCCAAGAAAGTAGCTGGTGGGATATAAAGTATTAGCATTGTTATTACGAGCACTATCGTGAAAAAGTAATTGAAGGCAATTGTTTTTTTATTTTTTATAATCTGCTTTAAGTCGCACCGTCACAGACAGGTCTCATGCCGACGATGGGGTAGATAAGGATTGAGAGTTGGAAGGAAGCAAACTTATTATTATTATTATTATTATTATTATTATTATTATTATTATTATTATTATTATTATTATTATTATTAGTGGCCTCCGTGGCTCAGGCGGTAGCGCGCCGGGCTCTTACTGCTGGATACCGTGGTTCAAATCGCGGTCACTCCATGTGAGATTTGTGCTGGACAAAGCGGAGGCGGGACAGGTTTTTCTCCGGGTACTCCGGTTTTCCCTGTCATCTTTCATTCCAGCAACAACTCTGCACTATCTTTTTATGTCATCTGTCAATCATTAATCATTGCCCCAGAGGAGTCCGACAGGCCTCGGCAGCCGGCACAATTCCTATCCCCGCCGCTAATTGTTGGCTTCATTCATGCCATCCCTGATCCGGTCATTGACTGGAAAACAGGTTGTAGGTTTTTATTACTATTATTATTCTTAATATCATTATAGTGATTTGGTGGGCTGATTAACTCAGACGGTAGGGCGCTGGCCTTCTGAGCTCAAGGTGTCAGGTTCGATCCTGGCTCAGTCCGATGGTACTAGAAAATGCTCAAATGCGTCAACCTCGTGCTGGTTGATTTACCGGCACATAAAGGAACTCATGCGGGACAAAATTCCATCGCGTCGGTATCTCAGAATGTCGTAAACGTACTCGTATTTAATGAGACGTTTTATTATTATTATTATTATTATTATTATTATTATTATTATTATTATTATTATTATTATCTCGGCTGTCAGGTGCTCGTCATATTAAAGTGACGTTTTCCCTGCCATCTACGTGTGAAACGAGAATCACTTGTCACAGATCACACACTGCCCAGGTGTCTGCAGTAAGAGTCTTATAACCAGATTTGCTATGGGCCTAACGCTGTGATATGGAAAGCACGAGATTTGAGCCGTAATAAGCAGCAAGCCGATGGATGGTGGAGCTTACGACGAGTGGTGAGATTATCCGCTGTCGGCATTTGTCCTTAGAACTGGAGTTAGCATGCACCTTTTCAGTCGGTCTACATGCTGAATGGGGGAAAATTATGATTCTCTGTTCATTCGTCTCACTTAGCTTGTGAGCTTATCGTCTTCTCCATCCGAATGTGGTCCCTAATACCTAATACTAAATATTCAACATATCTATCAAGAGTATATTTTGAATGATTTTTGAATAACATTAAATGATAATTATGGTAGTATGGCGGACGTTACCAGTTGTAATTCTTTCACGCTGCCAGCAGTTGAAGTCCTTACATCAGTGTTGAATCCGGCCTCTTTCCTCCAGGGCCAGGAGATGTAAATTTCGTAGTAACGAATTGTTATACTAATGTGAAACAATACTAATATTGTAAAATTCTCCTACCATTGATGAATACAGAATTGTCACACTGGATATTCTCTAACAAATCTGGTGAAAAATTTAGAAATCGAATTTAGAGACCCTACACGATTTTGGCAGAAATACAACACTTTGAGCTGAGAGGGACACAGTGATCCTTGGTACCTCCCCTGGATTTGACACTGCCCTGTATCAGCTTCTCCAAAGGAAATAGAGAACTCTGCGGTATTTCGATGTGAATAAATTTCACCACAGTGACGACAGAAATAATAATAATAATAATAATAATAATAATAATAATAATAATAATAATAATAATAATAATAATTGTGCCGAAATATTGTCTTGCAGGTGATTTTGTAAGTGCCCGTAAATCTACCGACACGAAGCTGGCGTATTTGAGCACTCTTGAGCCTGGATAACTTTGGCTCTACGGCTGACCCTTTGAGCCAGGCGACGAGAGAATTATTTTAAAAACTGGCTTCTTGGTCATGGAGAACCTTGTATACCTCTGTCCTACAAAAGTACCGTTGTTGCCATGACAGGTATCGAACCCGTGATGCTAAAGATATATGGCTAGCACAGCATTTCTGAAGGACATTGAATAGATGCATTCGCGTATCCAGAGAAATAGCCAGCTGAGATTAGAAACCTTGTTCAAGTCCTGTTCTGAGGTGACATACATTTATTTTATTTCAAATCTAATTTATCTACCTTACCACCCAGGCTGACGATTACTTAAGATGATTACGTTTTGTATCAGAAAGACCTCTGAAGGCAAGGCTGTGAGGTTGGATTCAGTGCAGATATTTGATATTTGGCCTAGAAATTAGAATAGAAATATTCTCCCAGCTGGACAAGAGCTTCTTGGAACGCCGTACTAGTCATGCAGTTTTGCGTAACTGTTGGCGTTGTGATCATAGCCACGGGACCTCGAGTTATAGTACTATGCGCGAACTTTTTCTTGAGCCCGATTTTTACGGGGTGAGGAGTAAGGAGGGAGCGCTGACGGTTCCGGTTATACTGCCAACTGGATGGAAATGAAATCTGAATTGAATCGATAATATGATCGATCGATATGAATTCTCTAAACATTTATTATCTTACGCCAACAACTCTGTCACACATACATTATTTAACATTATATAACATTTCTCGATGCGAATCTTGTTCCTAGCATGAATTATATAGTTTGGCTTTGCTGTGTAAACAACATCAGTACTAGGTCGTAAAGTGTACGCCAGATGTCATACAGCGATGCATAGTTTGTGTTTCAAAGGTTGCCAATATGGATGTCGAAGATAACCGAGGTCTACCGATTCAGCACTAGGGAGATCAGGGCTCAAGAAAAGGTTCGCGTATAGTAGAATCCGAAGCGCAGGGCGTTACTTCTAATTTCAAAAATTCCACCTGCATTGACTAGGAATCGAACTACGGTCACTCTGGTGAGAAATCAGTAATGATTCCACTCAACTATCATGCCCCTTCCCCGTGGAAAGTGAGGGACGTCTTTCGAAGCATGACTGATACCAAAGGTCGAACCTCAGCTTTGCCAATTTTAGAACTAAGTACATTGTATATGATGTACCTATCCTTTTAATTCTAATGATATATGTATATTCACTTATGATATTACTAATGAACCAGAAGCACGGTATCGCAACGTTTAATTCAAATGCCAGGCAGATCAAAGAGGCTGAATATGTTACGGGAGAGACCCTCTTGAAAATAGGAAATGTTGAAAGACTTCTCGTTCTATAGCAGCTTCCTTGTAGCTTTAGGATGTTTCCGCTTTCCAAGTTTGAAAGCAAAAGTTTCTTATTCACCGCTGGCTGCATTTGAATCGATTTTGGAATCGTACGCAATGTGACGTAGAGATTGGCAATGGATTTTCTTCCTTGTCTGAGCAACTCTGGACCACTTCTAAATTTTAAAGTGACAGAAACTTCTCAATCCTTTATCTGTAGGATTCTAAAAAGACGAAATACTTCTTTACATCAGCATTTCAGTTAACTTTCCGAAGCATTTACTTGGTCTCAAATGTATCCTTGAAACAGAAAAACTAGCAAATCCATATCACTCCTAGTTACATCGTTCAATCCATACAAATAGAAAAATATTCATACCTTGGAGACCGATGACAGCCCTGAATGTACGAGTAACAAAACTCATATTAGGTTTAAAATTAAAATGAATGCCATACATACATACATACATACATACATACATACATACATACATACATACATACATACATACATACATACATACATACATACATACATACATACATACATACATACATACATACATCTTTATTCAGTGTTCAGTCTCGCAGACTCTGTGAACGTGTTAAGCGCCTCCTAAATATGGAATGGGAACATTAGTCAGAGTATCTCTCTTCAATAAACTGTCTAGAACAGAACATGTACTTGAGAGAAAAGAAATTACCAAATAAAAAAATTTAAGTGAAAAGAAAGTAAACTGCATAAGGATCATCCAAAATTCACATATTTTCTAAACTGACATTGTCTGGGTCAAATGTACTGATCACGGATATGGGCAAAGAGTTTCAGTAATTTCCTTCTGTAATGCTAGTTTGTAACCATTAAGTTTCATGACTGAAATTAGGAGTTAACATCCATAGACTATCTATGGACCATTATACAATATAAATTTCTTCAAATTATGTTTTCTCTCCGTGTATCTGACCTAACTAACCAAAAGAATTTTCACAGCGGATAATTTTCGCGTATGCTTTATGGTATACAATAATAGTAATTCAGACAACGAATTTACTAGGTGTGGTTTCAACAAAGGGAAATTGAAATATAAAGTTGGCAACTTACGTACATTAAATATAGGCCTACTTCCTTTGTAACTATATAGTAACATCCAAAATAGTGGAACACCTGTTCACTAATTTTGAACGTAGTGACCTCCTCTGCTGAGGACAATATTTTGTCAGAATCCGCATCCAGAGTCTATTTATGTGCTGTGTGCTTTCCTCTTTGTCTGCATTTATGCTTTTCACGCACGAAAACGTCGGTGAATTTATATCTTACCACCTTTCCAGCCGGGGTGTTGTGGTAATTAGCTGAAAACTGAGATGTCTCGAGTTCTATTCATAGCTCTGTCAAGCATTTAAAAGTATTCTTAAATACTGGTACGAGGTTCCCGAATCCAATGAGGATAATTGATAGCCCCTATAATATTTTCACGTACGAATTCTTGAAACGCTAAGTGTATATTAATAAATATTTCTTGTTTTGTTTCAGGTGAGTACAGTAGTCGTCGAGCGATGTTTTGACTGGACTATCTTGGCTGCGCTGTCCTGACTGTGGATATTTATAGCAGTAATTCAGTGAGTTATATAATGATTCGAATTTTGACATACATTGGATCGTTTATTGAGATCTGCTAGGTAAAAAAAAAAAAAAAATGGCGTATGGCTTTTAGTGCCGGGAGTGTCCGGGAACAAGTTCGGCTAGCCAGATGCAGGTCTTTTGATTTGACTCCCGTAGGCGACCTGCGCGTCGTGATGAGGATGAAATGATGATGAAGACGACACATACATCCGGTCCCCGTGTCAGCGAAATTAACCGATTATGGTTAAAATTCCCGACTCCGCCGGGAATCGAACCCAGGACTCCTGTGACCAAAGGCCAGCACGCTAACCATTTAGCCATGGAGCCGAACATCTGCTAAGTACTATCTCTTAACTCGATCCTCATTATGTTGCCACATAGGTCAAGAACTCCCCTTTCGAGTATTCTTAGTAAAGTACTAGAGCAAAAACAATAATTGTATAATATAATTCGGTATAGAGCTTTATTGACAACCATTTGTCAAAAGTATTTCTGAGTTCCTGTTAATCGCAGATTCTCAAATTTTGCACTTGATTCTTCTACTAATGTGTGAAGGAAACTCACCGTATCAATACCCCCTCCCCCATTGCACTACAGCCCTGAAGGGCCTTGGCCTACCAAGCGACCGCTGCTCAGCCCGAAGGCCGGCAGATTACGGGGTGTTGTGTGTTCAATACGACGAATCCTCTCGGCCGTTATTCCTCGCTTGCTGGTCCGGGGCTGCTATCTCACAGTCAGATAGCTCCTCAGTTGTAATCACGTAGGCTGAGTGGACCTCGAATCAGCCCTCAGATCCAGGTAAAAAAACCCTGACCTGGCCGGGAATCGAACCCGGGGCCTCCGGGTAAATGGCAGACACGCTGCCCCTACACCGCGGGGCCGGCCACCGTATAGATAAGGCCTTCAGATATTTACTAATACTAATTTATCGTATACAGTACTTATATATTACTAATTACCACAAAAATATTATAGGAGAGTATATCGAGTCCTTAGGCTACCTGTGTTCAGAGGTAGTTGTATAAAAATGATAAAAAGTAAGGTACGATACAGGGTAATGATGAATGAAAAACTCAAAGACGGACGGTTGTAGGCGAGATCGTGG
This sequence comes from Anabrus simplex, assembly GCF_040414725.1. Classification (NCBI taxonomy): domain Eukaryota; kingdom Metazoa; phylum Arthropoda; class Insecta; order Orthoptera; family Tettigoniidae; genus Anabrus; species Anabrus simplex. Next base: position 816,239,552 of record NC_090266.1, on the reverse strand, counting down.
GACACTCTTCGTCTAAACATTGAACATAATTTACACACCTGCCAATTTCAAAAATAAGGGCTGTAGTTTACTCTTAAATGGCATGGAGGTATTTGTTTCTTCTTCTACAAACAAGCAAATGATCAGTCTTTGAGATCATTGGATCTTTGAACGGTCCTTTTCGAGATATCAGCCGATTATTTTTCACCGATACTAACAAGGTCTGTTGCATAGTTATCCAATGAATCATCTACGAGGAATTAATGCTTGCTTGGAGGAAATAAAAATTCATTTTTCCACCAAACGAAGTTATTGTAACTGCAGTGACTTCTACATTTTCAACTATTCAATTGAATTTAGCTGATTTATATTTTAAGTTTGTAGGAGTATACAGTAGGCCTACACATTAATATATGGCAAAGTTAAAATTAAAAAATAGCTCGTAATATATCTTCAGTTTACAGCCGACGCCTTTGTGCTAAATCAATATATAGTACCACGTTTTAGGTAACATCATAATACACTTTCGAAAATTCGTCCCTTCTTAAATGGTGTGATTTTTTATTATATTTTATTCATTTTTCATATTTTATTATCACATGAAGGGTTTTCGTTTACCTAGAAAATATTACCGACGTGTACCGTTAGTTAAAGGATTAACGCTTCTATATATCGTCACTCCTATGCCAAAACCGCGAATATGATAATGATCTTCCTATCCATTAGTCTATTTCCCTGGTTACGCCTCCCAGCCACATATTGATATATAGTCCATCTGAACAATTTTCGTTGAGTTCATTGCGCTTTTGTAAAGGGAAATGAACCTTAAATATATCATAATCTAGGAGCGGGTAGGTATGTCATGCAAACATACATTCCTACAATACGGTACAGTAAGGTTCATTTTCCTTTACACATTAGCATGGGAAAATTAACTAAACGACGTTTGTTCTGATGGACTGCATATCAACATGTTGCTGGGTGGCGTGACCTGGCATAGGAGCGAGTGCTATTTTTCTCTGCTATGGGCTTTACGTCGCACCGACACAGATAGGTCTTATGGCGACGATGGGATAGGACAGGCCTAGGAGTTGGAAGGAAGCGGCCGTGGCCTTAATTAAGGTACAGCCCCAGCATTTGCCTGGTGTGAAAATGGGAAACCACGGAAAGCCATCTTCAGGGCTGCCGATAGTGGGATTCGAACCTACTATCTCCCGGATGCAAGCTCACAGCTGCGTGCCTCTACGCGCACGGCCAACTCGCCCGGTAGTGCTATTTTTAAGCCTGAAAATCAGACACATTAATTTGGGGAGTGTTGTACCAAACAATATTATTTTCTCTAAGATATTTGCTCTATTAGCAGATAGTCATATAGTCGGGCCCCGCGGTTTAGGGGGCAACGCGTCCGCCTGTCACCCGGCGGCCCCGGGTTCGATTCTCGACTGGGTCAGGGGTTTTTAATTGTAAATGATTAATATCCCCGGCCTGCGTCGTCCTTAACGTTCCTTTTCTCACATTCAAAACTCTACACTTCCTCCATTCCAATTACACGCAGGTTCATATCACATGGCGCAAGTACAATAGGGGCAAAAGATCTCTATAGGTCGACGCCCCGAACAAATAACCAAAAAAAAGAGATAGTCATATAACTACTTTAACCTTTGCGAAAAAATGACATTGTATTAATTGTCCGCCTCCGTATCCTAAATGGTTAATGTTATTAGCTGCCGTCCTCGGGAGACCGGGTTCGATTCCTGCTATTGCCAGAAATTTAAGAGTAGCAGGATGGCTGGTATGTGGGTATAATGGTACATGCAGCTCACCTCCACTGGGGGTGTGCCTGAAAAAAAGCTGCACCACCTCGGGATGAGGACACGAGTTTGCATTGTATTAATTAGGGCTTATTAAATTATTCGGTCTAAAAAGCCAAGAATAACGGCCGAGAGGATTCGTCGTGCTGACCACATGACACCTCGTAATCTGCAGGCCTTCGGGCTGAGCAGCGGTCGCTTGGTAGGCCAAGGCCCTTCAAGGGCTGTAGTGCCATGGGATTTGGTTTGGTTTTGGTTTTATTAAATTATTACTGTGGCTGCCATATTTTCGATCTTGGCCCTTTCTTACACCAGCGTCGCCGAATATCTCCTTACATAAATGCGACGTTGAAAACGTGGCACAAAAGGAATCTATAGAAGAACTGTGATCTCTGCTTTGGACGAGATAGAACGCTACATCCAAAAACACAATTTTACCTGCAGTACTTACAGTATAATAACAATAACGGTGATTCGCAATAAACGTTAAAATTCTACTAGGACCATCTTTTATTACCATAATCGAGAATTTGTTATTTTATATAGTCGCATGCCAAAAATGATAAATACTGACGAGAGATCGAATGTTTATAACCTTCAGAGCACTATAGTTGTGTGACATGGTTACTGGTTTCTCACCAAGGTGGCTGCGGTTCGAATTCCGGAAGATGCATACGGTAAACGTTTCAGTGAAATGATACGTACCTTTGATTCTACTTATTACTCGAGGACCAGTGGCTATGATTACGATATCAAGTCTCTACATTCTTGCTTGCTTTATAGACTTAAAACACATGAAATAAAAGTGGATATAGAGGACAAATATAACAGTGCTTTGTTACTGAGTTATATGTGACGAAGTTACAGGACGTATAGTGGCCACATCTCAGGAATTGATCAATGTGTCCGCGTTGACTGACGAGCCCGCTCGAAGATAGCTGGGCCCTGTCAAACGGCTTCAGCGGCGTTATTGTTAAACTATTCCAGGCCGTTAATTTCGTTAAACAGAGTAGCGTACACCACGGTTTTCACGTGTCCCCAGTGATGACAGTCCAGTGGATTAAGGTCAGGAGACGGGGAAGGCCAGTGCACTGGATCTCGAAGCCAGATCCACCATCGTAGGAAGTTGTTGCCAAAATACTTCCGTACTTGCAAACTGAAGTGCGCTCGAGCCCTATTATGAATGAACCACATGGCGTGGCGAACTGCTAGGGGCACATGTTTCAATAGTACAGATATGTCCCTCAAGGTTACGTACGTTGGTCCATTCAGTCGTCGGATAACATGTATGGGCCGATCAGTCGATATTCTTCCGGCTCTATGACTAAATGGTGCTGGCCTTTGGTCACAGGGGTTCCGGGTTCGATTCCTGTCAGGGTCGGGAATTTTAACCGTAATTGGTTAATTTCGCGGTCACAGACGCTGGGTGTACGTGTCATCTTCATCATAGTTTCATCCTCATGACGATGCGCAGGTCGCCTACATGCATCAAATCGAAAGACCTGCATCTGGCGAGCGGAACTTGTCCTTGGACACCACACTCCCGGCACTAAAAGCCATACGCCATTTCATTTCAGCTGATAATGAATAATACCACACCACGCATTCCATCGAAAGCGCTGTTGATTAGCGACAACCGTATCGTGGGTATTTTCAACTGCCCACGTGTTCAACTTTGTGATGCCATCTTTTCCAAATGGGGCCTTGTCGTTGAACAAAATGGACGATGGACGACAAAATCTTCAGTATGGTACTGGCCATGTGCGGGACATATGTTCATAGGGACATTTTCATAGGTTTGATCCCAGGATTCCCCCGTCCCCCCGTTAACCTGTGTTTCTTACAAATATTTATGTCTTTAAACTCCCTATATATTAACCACTAATCTTTTGATGATTATTAAAATTAAGAAAGTAACAAACAAGAAATGGAAGTAGTCGACTAATTATTTATAAAGGACCTAAATGATAACGATAATATGATATTTAAAGCAATTGAAACGACGATATATCATTGAACATGAGCAGCTCGTTGTCACAAAACTGGAAATACCCTCATCAAGAAAAGTTAAGCACCGATCGAGTTGGCCATGTGGTTAGGGTCACTCAGCTGTGAGCTTGTATTCGGGAGATAGTGGTTTCGAAACCCGCAACCAAAAAAAAGAGATAGTCATATAACTACTTTAACCTTTGCGAAAAAATGACATTGTATTAATTGTCCGTTGTTTTCCGTTGTTTCCCCATTTTTACACCAGGAAAATGCTGGGGTTGTACCTTAATTAAGGCCACGGCCGCTTCCTTCCCACTCCTAGCCCTTTACTGTCCCATCGTCGCCGTAAGACCTATCTGTGTCGGTGCGACGTAAAACAACTAGCAAACATTTCTTATCCCATCGTTGCCATATGACGTATCTATGTCGGTGCGAAATAAAGCAAATTATTCAAAGAAAGTTAAGCGTACTTGCAGTTTACCCACAAATGTCTAATATTTATGTTTCATCCGTAGTTAGACAGAAAATATGATGTTTAAATCATGGCATCCCTGCCCTTTTCACACCTACGGGCATTCTGTTCACGACTAGTTAACAAATCCAGTATCCTAGAACAAGCAAGCTTGTCAGTATGCCTCGCTTCTATGCACTGTACAATAAAATGCTTCCTCATGCGCTGCCTATGGCAGATCGCAATAAAATAATGACATTGATGCAACAGAACATGAGACAAGTTGGCATTGCCAACATTGTTCACGTGAATCAAAGTGGTGCCTGCAGGTTGTCAAAGAAGTTCCAGGACACCCATTCAGTATCAGATCGTCATTGGGCGAGCCGTTCACGCAAAACGGTGGAGCTCATGGCCGGTATATAAGCATAACTCCATGTAGACACCCTACACGCACATTAAGACTCCTCAGGACTCCTCCACGTGGACATCTCAGGTGACTATTGTTCGATGGGCTCAATCAAATCAGACTTGGACGCGAGATTAATGGCCCAGAACATTGCTGTCTGATGAAGTGCGAATTGGTTGAAACCATGATTACAAGTCTCTACTCATATAGATGGCAAGATGGGAACGTTACAATTAATTATTTTCAGTAGATCGGCGCCGTAAACCACTGGTTCACATTGAAGGAAGTTTAAAGCCTGCAGTGTACGAAGATTACATTCTCCGACACGTAGCAAGTGGTTTGGCAGAGATTGTAGGAGATAGGTTTACTTTACACGACGATAACGCTCGTGCACATAATGCGGCAACTGTGAGTGGATACATGGTGGGACATGTAGAACCGCAGAAGGAACTGGTCAGCGTGGGATCTTCCTTACAGCATCAATTTCCAACCGGCACTTAGGTTCAGGGTTTAAAAGATGCTGTCATCGAGGAGTGGGACCGTTTGCCTCAAGAAATACTCAATGATTTGGTACTGAGCATGCCATCGCATTCAAGAGCGCCTCAGGTTTCGTGGAGGACCAACACGTTATTGACTCATGTGACTGCATTGATATCCGTCTTTAGTTTGTGATGTTCCGAGTGAGGAATTTAATTTATTTGTTTGGTTTAGTCACGTAATTAGTGTTATTTTTCATGTTGGGTCCAAAGTTACCGAGAAGTGAACATCTTTGCTGTATTTACTATTATGAGTTCCACATTGGGCCGATGACCTAGTTTTTAGGCCCTTATAAACATCAAACATGAGTTGCACATTAAACAATATGATATCGGTTCCACCTCAACATAACATTATCGTGTATAAGCTTAACTTTCTCTATGACTGTATTTGTAAACAAGTGGGTGTAGTTTAGTCGTGTAGCAAGCTATTTCTTAAACGAAGAGAAAGGAGAAAAACTTCATAAAATCATTAACACAGATGATACAGAAGCTTATCGATACGCACTAAATCCAGCAAAAATCAGTACTTAAACACCATGTTGATATATTGAAACCTTGGGCCACTATGAAGGATACCTACCTTCCTTACCTATCAGCAATTTTCATGAGATCTGTCTCTTGGGTCGTTACGGGTTCTTCGTGACCTGCTGAGATAAAGGTTGGGTTCAGTAATCCTAATCTATCTACTCAAATGAAAGGCCTATTCAAAAATGTTTGTATTTATTAATAAAATCACTGAAGAAATATTAAAATCAATATATTTTGGACTCAATCATGTCCACTTATGGAATACTGGTTTGAGCCTTTGACTTAACTGCCTGATGGGCATCCTTACTAGAAACCATTGCCACATATTATGAATGAAGAAAAGAAAGTCTGGAAATCCTTAAGTTCGGTTTCCATGTGAGACTGCATGTTCCATCATAATGATTCCTCATGGTCCAGCCCTCGTAACACGAACTCTGGACTCTGGGTATAATTAGGGCAGTCGAATCGGTGTGTGCTACACAGTGGTTGTACGGCATGGACCCTTAATTGAATCAATGTGACCTGCGACTATGTCTTGGGCAGACATCTAAACTTCTAAGTTACTTTAAAGTCATTGTGGATGATGACTGCAAGGAAAATGATGCTACAGTGGCATATGGCCCTAATCTAAGTCACTGAGGTTGATGACTCCATGACCATCCACATTTCTAAGCTGAAGGCTAAACACAATTAAGTTATATCAGTTGATGACCAAAGTTTCCACTTTACTAATCCCAGCACATTTAATGCTCAATCACTCAAAGTCAAATAATACAACAACAACAACAACAACAACGCTAACAATAGTTTGTTGCAGTAAAATCCATTACCTTCGGATATGTCCCCTTAAGCGTTACGTTAACATTTGAACTTTCCCAGAAAAATATACTAAGATTTCCAGAATGCACCTTCTAGTTATTTCCTTTGTTTAAGTTATTTCACAAATACGGTTTCCACTGAATTTAATAATTTAACAAATTTAAATTATTTAATGAATCTTAATGAACAACAAATTCTATCTCCGCGGACGAATGGTTTCTTTCACAAGTCCCTACTCGAATTCTGATTTCGATCCTGTTTATCTTCTTTAGAATCGTGCAGCTGGAAGAAAATTTATATAATTTATTTTCAATATTATATCTCGTTTCATGTCATCACACTTTAAGTTTAATATAATACTAACAATTATTAATACTTGGATAACCCTAATAATTAAGTACACAACAACAATCTGCATAAGTAACTCGCCATACAATGTAAGCCAATTACGATATCATATCTCATCATGACATTTCCATGAAGGTTTGTGCACCCCTCAAAAATAAATCAGTCATCACTACCATCACTCTACATTTTGGACAACCCAGAAATTGGCTAACTTCGCTCATTATAGTCTAACATTGTGGTTTCAAATATACATTACGATCTCAATTAAACAAATTCACAGTATCTAATAACCTACACGTTACTCCCGAATGAAAATTCAACTAGTTCGCGCACATTAAAGATCTCCGTTCTAAAGAATGCAATCCCATTTTCAACAAGGAACACGCAGCACAACTCCCGTTATCTTCGAACTGCCTCCCTCGAATCAGCTGGCTGCATTGGAAACAAGCCACCCTCCTTGCTGTCAGCTTTGGTATAAAACATCTGCCCTTCACGCTTAACTGGTCCCACAAGAGTGAAATCTTCGGCTTCGCAAATAGAATTAAAATACGATATTCCTGACCAAACAGATATGCACATAGATTTTACATTTAAATGTCCTTCAGTAATTGTACACGTCGCAAATTAACACTTGCGTGGATTCTCTCACACTTTCCCATCCCAAACAATATACAAATATCTTCCTCGGGCTCACATAAATCCCGGCATCATTACAGGCTTCCAATCACCTGATTCGTAAATCCTATCTCAACTCATACGGCAAATCTAACCTCTTGCCTCAAACTCGACGACCCTCACTGACAAAAAGAAATGGAATAAAAATCCTTAGAATCCATGACGCATAAACTACGCACACAAATTTAATAATGAACAATTTCGCATAAAATGATCTCGAATTTTTAAAAACTGTATTTTTTCACAAAAATGACTGACAAACTTTACTGTTATTTATTTGTCAATCAAACACAATTTAATCGGACATAGAATAGCATTACACTTCGTGACAGATATTCACCGATCTGCATTATTCAAAACGACAGCACGCTTACACTCAATTCCATCAAAATTCAAACAAAAATTTTTTACGTCAAATAAAACATCTCGACATCACAAAAATATAGGCAATAAATTCACGGAAATGACGATCTACTTTGGACGTGATATCACTTCGTAACCCTCACTAATAACATTTTACAACATGTTACACGGCGCTCATAATACTTTTAAATGTTATCCAAGCAGAAAATAAAACAAATGACCTTTCGTCATTATTTCTGACATTCACGAAGACATATGGGTGACCATCTGCGTCGTAACTACCATTTAAAAATACATATAAGTTTGGCATCATGAAACAAGATATAATAGGCGGCAAGATGGCATTTCACCTTCCTTAACTGCACGCCAGCTTCTATTTTAGGCTCACCAATGACCCTTTGTCATTTTCATTTAGCCATTTTTACATTTCTGGCTTCACATTGTTTTTATTCATGTTTATTTCCTGAAAGACAAAGAATTAAAAAAGAAATGTCCTTTACTCGGTGTCTTCGGTGACTGACTGTATTTGTTACACGCACACGAATTACTTTCTTTACAACACAAGATTACAACATCACAAATACTACTTCGGTATCTTGACCGTCTTTATCAGATTACTTCGTCCGACTCGTTGGCTGAATGGTTAGCGTACTGGCCTTCGGTTCAGAGGGTCCCGGGTTCGAATCCCGGCCGGTTCGGGGATTTTAACCTTCATTGGTTAATTCCAGTGGCCCGGGGGCTGGGTGTTTGTGCTGTCCCCAGCATTCCTGGAACTCACACACCACACATAACACTATCCTCCACCACAATAACACGCAGTTACCTACAGATGCCGCCCACGCTCGTCGGAGGGTCTTCCTTACAAGGGCTGCACTCGGCTAGAAATAGCCACACGAAATTAAAATTAAATTAATCAGATTACTTCTGCAATGAACAACTATCTCCACATGGAGTCAAGTCCCCGGCCACATCGGCCAAAATCTGTTTGCTGGACTTAGTCTACTTCTTGACGATCGATTTAATGATCAGTTCAACCCTCTCTCTCAAGCCTCAATGACACATATTCAGGGGTTTCAAGATGGCGTCCCCTCTTATTTTATAGATTTCATCTATTTAATTTAGTGGAACTGTATTTTTGCTGTTTTTGCTGTAACCACGTACTTGGTAACTTGCTAACGGCAGTGTTCATGAACATTTAAAATTATTTCTAACCAAATTAAGTGGTTAAATGACCTCATTTGGTGGTTACTATGTTCTGACGACTTGGCGTGGGTAAAAGAGACACGCGCGTCTCTCATTGACACATTCACTGAAATAGCTTAGCAGTCTCAAATCTGTCTTACTAAAGACCAATTTTCTTATAGATAAATACAGGACCCTCATTATACTGCGCTCATTACTAAATCTTTTATTTAAATATATTTATTCAACCTAAACTTTCTGCTGTATCCATTCACATTTGGCACTTGCGGATGACGTCACATCTTACAACGTGGGAAAGAAAGCAGCCATTTTCCTGCCTCGTGTCGCCTCTGCGATATAAACATATATTCGAGCTCCTCATTACGACTGGCATGGGGCCTCGTGTGGTAACTTTAAGATTTAAAATCCTTAGGGTACAATGACACATATTCAGGGGTTTCAAGATGGCGTCCCCTCTTAATTTATAGATTTCATCCTCTCTCTCTCTCTCTCTCTCTCCCTCGCATTTTTCAAGTCGGTTCCATATACAGGATATAAAACTTCTTTCCCGTTCTCTTGATAGGGTGTACGATGGCTGTGAAGAATAACATGTTCGTGTATAATTTTTCACGGATATACATGTCAAAGAAAAATCTGAATAAGATTAGTAAGCAGGAACATATAACCTGGTCGTAGAATATTTATAAAATACGAACTTTGTGCGCTAATAATTAATAATATAGAGCCATTTAATGAAAATTGATTTGAACTAACTTATGACTTTATGCCCTTGGTATTGAAAATCTATAGCCTAATGTTGACAAAAAGTGCAGGGATTCAAGGTAGCATAAACATGTTTATAATTCGATCCGACTTGAATAGGGTGTTGAACAAGTGGTGGCTGACAACGATGAGGGGAAGACATGACCTAACAGACCCATACGTCAGGGATAAGTACAAAATAACATACTACTACTAGAACACATGTTTTCATTCCGACCCAGAAGGGGATGGTGGGCCTCCTAATCAGTAACGCCGTCTCTCAAGCAAACGAGATTTGATTCGGTGAAGGAGATGCTCGGAGAAAGTGAAGGAGTTTGCAGCCGTGGCCTTGATTCGGAACTGTACCGGCATTCACCTTAGTGCAGGAGAATGGAAAACCATGGGATACAAATCTCAGGACAGTCGACGGTGGGGACAAGTCCCTCTCTTTCTCCTGAATGCCACCAGTACGGTCGAAGTCAACTTTGTATTCGCCGACGAATAAACAACGTAGGAAGACCCTCTTACTGGTCACGCTATGTTCTCTGAAGTCGTCCCACAAGTTTAGCCACGACTGCGGGCTACCTGCGAGCCTCGGAGGATCCGTAAGACGTCAAATCAGATTTCATCTCGAGTTATCACTCACAAGCGGCACATCGCTGATCGACGCCCACTTAATTTCTCGTATACGCTACTACACTTATTATTACAACACTATGAATAAATAGAATCACGGATGACCACCATATGGGTGAAGAGTATTTATTTTTTGTAACCGTAAATAGTACATGGTGTTAGTTGTTTAATAATACAAAATATGAATTATATTCCAGGTAACAAAATGTTACGAAAATAATTGAAATGTGATTTACTAATATACTCTACATTCCACAGATACTTCTTGCACGTATCTTTAATGGTTTGACAAACTTCGTCTTTTGGGGTATTTCCGATGCTGGAAAATATGGGGCTGGCAAGACTTAGGAGTACGGAGACGAGATGCTGGTAAAACCAGATGAGCTCTATAGAGAAACCGAAGTAATAGATGGTATTAAAAATCACGAAGCTGTTTTTGTGGTAGTTAAAAATGTATGTCAAAGAAAGGAAGGTATTAAAGTTAGGACTATTAGGCAGTACCATATGGCTGATAAAACAGGCATGAGGGAGTTTTTGAAAAGTAACTGTGATCGGTGGAAAACGGTAAATAAAAATGTAAACAGACTCTGGGATGGGTTTAAAGCAATTGTTGAGGAATGTGAAAATAGATTTGTACTTTTAAAGGTGGTAAGGAACGGTAATGATCCAATATATTATAACAGAGAAGTAAAGAGACTAAGAAGGAGGTGCAGGTTGGAAAGAAATAGTTAAAAATGGCTGTGGAAATAAGGAGAAATTGAAGGAACTTACTAGGTAATTGAATCTAGCAAAAAAGGAAGCGAAGGATAACATGATGGCAAACATAATTGGCGGTCATACAAATTGTAGTGAAAAATGGAAAGGTATGTATAGGTACTTTAAGGCAGAAACCGGTTCCAAGAAGAATATTCCAGGAATAATTAATGAACAAGGGGAGTGCGTATGCGAGGATCTTCAAAAGGCAGAAGTATTCAGTCAGCAGTATGTAAATATTGTGTGTTGCAAGGATAATGTCCAGATAGAGGAGGTGACTAATGCTAAAGAAGTATTAAAGTTTACCTATGGTAACAGTGACATTTACAGTAAGCTACAAAAGTTGGAAACTGGAAAAGCAGCTGGCATTGATAAGGTTTCGGGGGATGTACTAAAGACAATGGGTTGGGATATAGTACCGTATCTGAAGTACTTATTTGAATATTGTTTGCATCAAGGATCTATAACGAATGATTGGAGAATTGATATAGTAGCCCCTGCGTATAAAGGAAGGGGTGACAGACATAAAGCTGAAAATTACAGGCCAGTCAGTTTGACATGCATTGCATGTAAGCTTTGGGAAAGCATTCTTTCTGATTATATTAGACATGTTTGCGAAATTAATAACTGATTTGATAGAAAGCAGTTTGGGTATAGGAGAGGTTATTCCACTGATGCTGAACCTGTAGGATTCCAGCAAGATATAGCAGATATCCTGGATTCAGAAGGTCAATTGGATTGTATCGCGGTTGACTTATCTAAGGCATTTGATAGGGTAGATCATGGGAGTAACTGGCAAAAATGAGTGCAATTGGACTTGACAAAAGAGTGACTGAATGGGTGGCTACGTTTCTAGAAAATAGAACTCAGAGAATTAGAGTAGGCGAAGCTTTATCTGTCCCTGTAATAATTAAGAGGGGAATTCGTCAATGCAATATTATTGGACCTTTATGTTTTCTTATATATATCAATGATATGTGTAAAGAAATGGAATCAGAGATAAGGCTTTTTGCAGATGATGTTATTCTGTACAGAGCAATAAATAAGTTACAAAATTGTGAGCAACTGTAAAATGACCTCGATAATATTGTCAGATTGACAGTAGGCAATGGTATGTTGATAAACGGGGTTAAAAGTCAGGTTGTGAGTTTCACAAATAGGAAAAGTCCTCTCAGTTTTAATTACTGCGTTGATGTGGTGAAAGTTCCTTTTGGGGATCAATGTAAGTATCTGGGTGTTAATATAAGGAAAGATCTTCATTGAGGTAATCACATAAATGGGATTGTGAATAAGGGGTACAGATCTCTGCACATGCTTATGAGGGTATTTAGGGGTTGTAGTAAGGATGTAAAGGAGAGGGCATATAAGTCTCTGGTAAGACTCCAACTAGAGTTTGGTTGCAGTGTATGGGACCCTGACCCTCACCAGGATTACTTGATTCAAGAACTGGAAAAAATCCAAGAAAAAGCAGCTCGATTTGTTCTTGGTGATTTCCGACAAAAGAGTAGCGTTACAAAAATGTTACAAAGTTTGGGCTGGGAAGACTTGGGAGAAAGGAGACGAGCTGCTCGACCAAGTGGTATGTTCCGAGCTGTCAGTGTAGAGATGGCGTGGAATGACATCAGTAGAACCGAGCTCGATAGCTGCAGTCGCTTACGTGCGGCCAGTATCCAGTATTCGGGAGATAGTAGGTTCGAACCCCACTGTCGGGAACCCTGAAAATGGTTTTCCGTGGTTTCCCATTTTCACACCAGGCAAATGCTGGGGCTGTGCCTTAAGGCCACGGCCGCTTCCTTCCAATTCCTAGCCCTTCCTTGTCCCATCGTCGCCATAAGACCTATCTGTGTCGGTGCGACGTAAAGCAACTAGCAAAACAAAAAGGAAAAAAAAGACATCAGTAGACGAATAAGTTTGAGTGGTGTTTTTGAAAGTAGGAAAGATCACAATATGAAGATATATTTGGAATTCAAGAGGACAAATCGGGGAAAATTTTAATTTATAGCACGGAGAGTAAGGGATAGGAACACAGTTATCAAGGGAAATGATCGATACATTTCCATGTTGTTTGATAGCATCTAAGAGATACAGTAGTAAGGTAAAAACTGATAGCTAATCTGTCACTTGGGCGATAGCCATAAATGCAGATTGATTGATTGATTGATTGATTGATTGATTGATTGATTGATTAATTTCTAGACTCTAAGTCAGAGTACAGGATACCTCCTAATGCATATCCTTACTGCTAGCTACATGCATCGTCTTTGTCCCCTCTTCCTTTAGATTTCTTTCCCCACATTCATGTAATAATATTAGAGAATTTTGCGCGTATTGTAGTATAAAATTATATTTCTAATATTCCCTAATCGTGAGTACATAAGTACAGTTAGCCCTGCTTTCAGTTGCGCTTTCCATCCTATTATATCGATATCTGTAAGCTACGTCCAGAACTTTCCTTGTGAGATGAGTTCAGTTAAAACATCTCATTCAAATTCTGCTTGACCTATATAAGTATCTGTTTTCTTAATGGACCGACGCTGTTGGTTCATAGCGTTATTCACACATTACCAGGCTCCCCAAAGTATTCTCACTTCACTAGTTTGTAGCGTGGGATGATATACACTTTCTCGCTCGGGGCTCTGAAGCACTTTAGACAGCTCTTGAAATTTCCTTGAGCTTGCCCTCTTTTGTTTTACCGTCGTCCTCTTATAGATTTGCGCCTATCTTCCTTTCATACATCTTGCTCGCCTGTCAGTGCAACCTGTTCCTTTTAGTACGACACAAAGAATTTTAGTTTTGATGCTGAACGAACGACACGTTGTCGTATTATCAAAGTTCCAGGACTTCATTTCACAATGAAGTATAGAACATAACCGAACGCCTGTGCAATCTTGTGGGTCTGGATATTTAAGGGTGTATGAATGTGATTTACGCACTTCAGTGGATTCATGGGGAAAATTATGACACTTCAGCATCTTCTTAGATTGAAAGTACTTGAAAAGAGTACACTATATGACGTTTGTAGAATAGTTGAAACTTGCGCAGCGGTTATATTACTGCAGAGACTAGACAGGGCATTTCAAATATCAGTTCAACAGTTCTACCTATCACGAATGTAAATAATTTCTTTAAATAACGCGATACTGATGTTATTTTCGTTTAAAGAAAGTATTTCAACAGGATATAAAGTATCTCACTGGCGAAATAGCTAACAGTAGTTGTATTTTTCATCGATTACTGTCGTTATTCGTATTCAAATATTGCATTGTTGGCTACAGTTGTGAACAAAAGGTATAGTGTATTCAGGAAACCATAGATGAAAATCAGCTGATTCCTGTATTCCGATCATTTGTAATTCTGAGTAAGCAGTTGAAGTCTATGGCATTTATACTTTACACCCTCGATCTTTCATTATTTAAGAGCAGTTAGTTTGTAGGAATAAAACAAAAGGATTTACTCTTAACCACATTTCTGTTGTCTCAATTATCCAATTTGTAATTACCGAGCTCGATAGCTGCAGTCTCTTAAGTGCGTCCGGTATCTAGTATTCGGGACATAGTAGGTTCGAACCCCACTGTCGGCAGCCCTGAATATGGTTTTCCGTGGTTTACAGTTTTCACACCAGGCAAATGCTGGGGCTGTACCTTAGTTAAGGCCACGGCCGCTTCCCTCCCACTCCTAGCCCTTCCCTGCCCCATCGTCGCCAAAAGACCTATCTGTGTCGGTGCGACGTAAAGCAACTAGAAATTTGTAACTAGTTTAAATCTAAACGCAGTTTAGAATTAGTATCAAGTACCAATTATTTAGCTTTAACCCCAGTCCTATAGTTTCGGTTAAACTGTTGTAATTGGAATACTACACGTGCTTACCGTACTTTCTGTATCATTGTGTAATAATTGTCTAGTAAGGTAACATCTCTCCTCTGTTAGCTTGTAGGAGCTAAACAAATAAACCGAACAAGTAGGGCCTATCAGATAGTTTTAATTCCAGCTGTATTCTTTCACTTAACCAGTCACAATTAGCACAAGACAAAGTGCGGTTGAGAGTTGTAGTGTACTGCAGTGGTACCGGTAGTTATTTCATTAGACAGTATCTAGCCTGTTATATTCGTGTACGGTAACCCCTTTCGATATTTCCGCATTTAACTAATGGCAGTTTATATTTCTATGAGAGCATAGTAGGATAAAGTAGTAATTATAATAATATGTGTATGTATTTAGCTTTTTTGTGTGATCCTTGAGCAGTTCTCCCGAATTTCAAAATTTAACGGAAATATTTATTTCAGTTTCCGCGTAGTAGGCCTAATAAATTTTTGTAATTGGGATAAGTTTGATCGCACTTTAGAATAATTTTAGTTTTTGTAGTAGCAGAAATTAATGTGTTTATTTTATTGTAACGAAATATTTGGGTAGTACGGGAAATGTGTGTAGGTAGTAGGGGAAATATATATCTAGATATTTGGCTCTTACTGAAATTCTTTTGTTGAAATTACGATAAGGTTCACTATATTTTAGAACGTCAGCTTAACTATTCTTGTTAGACAGTATCTTACTTTCCTTTTCTGTTTGCAAGGAAATAATAATAATTTGTCCACAATTATAAGTATTTAGTTTATTTGTACATTTCTATAGTTAGTCTCTTATTCATAGTATTTTATAATCGGGATACGTTTAACTAATATATTTGTAGTGTAGTTATTCTAACAGATTGTTCCCTTATTGTATTACCGTATAATACACATTATTTCCTTCCTCTGACATATATACCTACTCTTTTCACATAGTACGCTATTTTACTTCTCTTGATATTTCCATATTATTTCACATTTCTTTGAAGGGATAATAGAACCGTTGAGAGAGTTAGGTGTAAGGACTGGGGGGTGTGAGTGGGAATTAAGGAGGATGAGGGAAGAGATAGCGAGCTTGAGGGAGATAATTAGACTTTTAATGGAGGACAGGAATGAAGATACGTCACTCTCAATCAATGTACATGATAGGAGAGGTAGGGGAGGGAGAGAGAGGAAGAAGGGATGGAAGGGGAGATGTTGTGGAAGACAGGTGGGGTGATATCTTAAGGTCAAGGACAAAATCGGTAAAGGGTTTTCCTCAGGAAGTAGGCTCAGTAGAGGTATCGGTGAGGAATGGGTATAAGTGACTGCAGGTAGATCAGCAGAGGGAAGATGGAGATCGGGGAAGTGTTACAGAGTTGGAGCGGGGCAAGAGGAAAGGGACCAATAGAAAAGGGAAACGTAGAGCACAGGATAGGAAGAGGGACGTGGAACAGGGTAGTGAGAGTGAGAGAAGGGAGGAGGAATTGAGTTCCCCATGTGTCAGGGAAGTAAAGGAAGATCAGGAGTGGAGGGGGTCTAATCAGTTTGGGGTTGAAGCTCTCGTCATGCGTGACACAACTGTCAGGCATCTGGGGAAAGTGTGTGGAGGGAAGAGAACCAAGATAGAGTTTCATCCAGGAATCAGGTTAAGGCAAATGTTGATGAAAATAGAAAGTAGGGGGGAGGGTAAGAAGAAGGTGGTAATTTTCCATGTTGGTACAAAAAACGTAAGGCAAGCAGGAATTGGTACTAACATATTTGGAGATGTTTGAGATCTAGTTAAGTCAGCACGGGAGGAGTTGAAGGAATCATAGGTTGTTATCAGTGGGACACTGTGCCGGAGGGATACTGAATGTAGGGTAAATGGGGATTTAAATGAGACTACGGAATGGGTATGTGGGAAAATGGGAGTGAGATTTGTAGATCCTAATCGGTGGGTAGGAGATAGGGATCTAAGCTCAGATGGCCTTCACTTGAACCGCAATGGTACATACGTATAAGTTAGGAGGTTTGTTTGGAAGAGTTATAGGGAGGTACATTCAGGGAAAAGGGGTCGATCAGGGAATGGTGATGAGAGTATAGGAAGCATGAAGTCGAGTGAGTATTGACATAAATTAGTTAGAGTTAAACTGTAGAAGCATTGTGAAGAATGGAATAAAATTAAGTAATTTGATAGATATATACATACTTACCGGATATTGTAATAGGAACTGAATCATGGCTGAGAAGTGATGTTATGGATGCGGAAATTTTCTCACTGAACTGGAGTGTTTATCGTAGAGACAGGTTAGGAACGATAGGAGGGGGAGTATATACACTGGTGAAAGAATAATTTCCAAGCTACGAAAAAGTTAAGGATGAGGAACATGAAATTATAGGTGTAAGACTCAACTCTAAAGACAATAGGCAACTTGATGTTTTTGGAGTGTACAGACTTGGAAAGGCTGGCACTGACGCTGATGCAGAATTATTTGATAAGACAATCAGTTATGTGGAGAACGATACAGAGAGGAACGTTTTTGTAGCGGGTGATCAGAACTTATCAAATGTTAACTGGGAAGGGAATACGAATGACAGAAAGCTTGATCAACGAATAGAGAATAAGTTATTATGGCAAGGACAGATGAATCAAAGTGATGGAACCAACTAGAGGTACTGATAAAACCAGATGACCTCTATAGGGAAACTGAAGTGATGGATGTTATAGGTGATCATGCAGCTGTCTTTATCAGAGTTCAAAATAAATGTGTTAGAAAGGAATGTAGTAAAAGTAGGTATATGGCTGATAAGAGGGGAATTGGGACATTTAAAAAAAGCAATTATGATTAACGGAAAATGGTACATAAATATGTAAACAGCATATGGGATGGGTTTTTAAGCAATTATTGAGGAGTGTATAAACAGGCAGCAAGGGCGCATTATATCATAAGAGGGAAATAAAGTGATTAAGAAGGAAGTGAAGATTATATATCAATAGAGTTAGGAATGATTGCTGGAGTAAGGAGAGATTGAATGACCTCACTAGGAAATTGAATTCATTGAAAAAATCAGCTACGGACAACATGATGGCAAACATGATTGGGACCTGCATGAATGCTAGAGAGCAATAGAATGACATGTGTGGATACTTTATAGCAGAAACAGGTTCCAGGTAGGACATTCCTGGGCTAATTAATGAACAAGGGGAGTGTATGTGTGAGGACTTACAGAAGGCAGAGGTATTCGGTCAGCAGTATGTATAGGTAGTTGGATATAAAGATAGTGTCCTAATAGAGGAGGCGACTAATAATGGCAAAATACTGAATTTTATCTATGATAGTGAAAGCATTTATAACATTATAAAAAGTTGAAAGCTACAGAGGTTGCTGGGGATGATAAGATTTCTACGGATATATTAAAAGCTATGGGTTGGGATAGAGTGCCATATCTGAAATGATTATTTGATTACTGTTTGAGTGAATGAGCTGTACCAAATGAATCGAGAGTTGCAATAGTAACCCCAGTGTACAAGGGAAAGGGTGACAAACATAAAGCGGAAAATTAAAAGACTAGTCAACTTGACATGCGTAGTTTGTAAGCTCTGGGAAAGCATTTTTCTAATTATATATTAGGCACGTTTGCGAAATTACTAACTGGTTTGTTAGGAGGCAGTTCGGGTTCAAGAAAGGTTATTCCAGTGAAGCTCAAGGATTCCAGCAAGATATAGCAGATATTTTAGATTCAGGAGGTCAGTTGGACTGTGACGCTATTGACCTATCCAAGGCTTTTGATAGGGTAGACCATGGGAGGTTACTGACAAAAAACGAGGGTGACTGGAATAGAGAAAAGAGTGGTTGAATGGGTGGCTACATTTCTAGAAAATAGAACTCAGAGAATTAGAATAGGTGAAGTGTTATCTGATCCTGTAACGATTAAGAAGGGGGTCTCGCAGGGAAGTACTATTGGACATTTATGTTTTCTTATATACGGTATATATAAATGGTATGTGTAATGATCTGGAATCACAGGTAAGGATATTTGCGGATGATGTTATATTGTATAGAATAATAAATGAGTTGCAGGATTGTGAGCAATTGCTGGAGAACTTAAACAATGTATTGAGTTGGACAACAGACAATGGTATGAATTTAAATGGGATGAAAAGTCAAGTTGTAAGTTTCACAAAGAGGAAACGTCCTCTCAGTTTTAATTATTGTGTTGATGGGGTGAAAATAAATCATGGGGTACATTGTAATTACCGGTACCTGGGTGTTAATATAAGGAATGATCTTCATTGTGGTGCTTATATTAACGAAGTAGTTGAGAAAGGATACAGATCTCTTTACATGGTAATGGGAGTATTTACGGGTTGTAGTAAAGACGTTAAGGAGAGGGCATATAAGTCTCTGGTAAGACCGCAAAGTATGGATCCAGTGTATGGGATCCTCACCTGGAATAGTTGATACGAGAACTGGAAAAATTCAAAGAAAAGCATCATGATTTTTTCTGGGTGATTACTGGCAAAGGAGCAGTGTTACAAGCTTTGGGCTGGGAAGACTAGGGAGTAAGAAAACGAATGCTCGTCTATGTGGTATGTTTCCCGCTGTCAGTGGTGAGTTGGCGTGGAATGACATAAGTAGAAGAATAAGCTTGAGTGGAGATTTTTAAAGTGGGAAAGATCATAATATTACTGCTCGCTTCCCACGTTCCATATCTCGGATGGAATGGAGGTGAGCATCTATGACGCGAAGCAAACTGTTACAAATATTGAAGTGCTGTAAGCAAGCCTCCCATTAGGCTTTCATGTGGCCTAAGCCGCGAAACATTTGTGGAGTATACGATCCCTTCTGAACAAGCCCAGTTAGTTTTTTCCATGCCCATGTTTATGACTAGTCCACATCTTCATGGAAACTGTTTCTGATTTTCGTCAAAGGCGCGCACTGGAGAGAATATATCAGGCTGGTCCATACGCACTGATTGATGATCGACAGCGTTTGGTCAGGCTTTAATTCTGATGAGCTGCATAGCTTAGCATTATTTACACAGAGGCCTTCCGTTACAACTGCCTCATCGAATATTATTTCAACATTGAAATTAGTTCCGAGGTATCTGATTCGTTCCTCATCATCTATCGACGAGTCTACGGGAGAGCCGTCTGTGGTGGCAAGATGGGTGGGCGCGAGGCACCTATTTCTCAGACAGATTAATTTGCTGTTCTGAGGATTAATTCTGATTCCGATCGAAGCTAAGCTATCTTACGCTAGGGAGATAAGGCTGCTTACACTTCCCTCAACTTTTCCTATCAAGTTTAGGCCATCAGCAAACGCCGGGAAAGACAGTTTACTCAATCTATCTATGAATATGCGTGTGCTTCGGCAACTTCCTGACCAGGCTACATCATCAACTGCCAGATTAAGGAGAGATGGTGACAAGGGACTGCCTTGGGTAACACCTCTTTTTAACTCGATGGTCTTTGTCTTGTTGGTACCAGTCTATTAGTTGATGCTAGTTGTTTCACAACCAGCAATTCACACGAAGGCAGAGTTCAGCAAATATGCTCATTTGCTTCGTTTATGTCCTCTTCTGATGTTTGACCTGAATTTGGTACACCTAGGCTTGTTTTTATATTAGGATCTACATGAGTCATGTCATTTCGCGTCCAAATATTCAATTGAAATAGTCTTCGGTTTCATTTAATTATACCCACGACTTCTTTTCTGACGGAACGCACCGGAACGGCGTTGCGGAACCTCTTCGTGGATACAAATCTCTAAAAAAATATTTAGACTTCAAATATGATTTTTTTTCAGGTGAAGGAATTTTAAAAATATTGCCTTTACTGTTCCCGCGCTAAATGACCTTAATTGAAAAGGAAATATCGCATATCGCCTTGTCATTTCGAGAATCGAAATCAATCGAAATCGATAACATTCTTCCGGTTTGCGGGCAGCATGGATATACGGTATTCGTTCTTCTTCTGTCTTTACTCACTTTGTAGCTGTTTGGTATATTGGCCCCAGTTCATCTGGATTGCCCTCAGTATAGAGTAGCCCTACTGTTGTTCGTTGATGTAGATAATTGCCTGTGTTTGTTGCATTCTCAGCCGTAGTTTGTACTAATTCTTACGCGGCAATAGACATAACCTAAATTTGTCGACCACGAGGCGAGAATGAAAAGAATTATAGAATATTTTTGTGTGCTTACCACCAAGCGCAAAAATTGTCCAAGCAGTTCGTCAGTCCATCAGGCTGGAGTATCACCAAACTCAAGTGTGGAACTTGAAGCAACAGATGTGTCGACGAGTTCCATAACGGTCTGTAAAGTTCAAAGTGAATTTCAAAGTCTGTGGCCTAGTTATTGGACTGTAGAACAAAAGAACGATTTTGTAAAGAAAAACGATTGGTTGTATTTTCATGACGGCAAGTTAGGTTGTTCAGTGTGCAAAAATGTCGGAATTTTAGGTGTACAGAATAATGTAGGTATGTGACTATCAGACGAGTGGATAAACTGTGAAATTGTGTCTTATGGAGAAAATCGTAAACAGAAGCTAACATCTCTCAGGAAAAAGATTTTTGACCACAAAGAAAGTTCTGGACATAAGTGTGCTAATAAAACAACTGAAGAAGGGAAAAAAGAACAACTTGAGACAGTATGTCTAAAGTCATTAGAGACAGAAAAGGAAATTACTTGTAAAGTATTTCGTACTGCTTATAAGGTAGCAAAAAAGAACTAGTCTTTCAACAATTTTGAAACTGAAATTGATTTACAAGAATTGAACGGGATTGATATGGGGAGAATTTTGCATTCAAATAGTGCCTGTATAAATGTAGTAAACCACATAGGCATTGAAATGAGAACAAGATTGATAAAATATGTACTTGATTCAAAGAGCAAGTTCTCTCTTACTCTTGATGAATCAACTACTCTAAGTCAAACCTCTGTTCTGATAGTATATGTTCGCACCTACAACGAAGAAATAAAAATGGCAGAACCTGTCAACCTTTTCACTGATTTGAGTTCGGTGACTTAACAGCAGATGGAATTTACAAAAGCTTGATGTCATCTATAGGAGCACTAGGGTTCACAGAATATTTTCTAAAGGAAAATTTTGTTTCACTGACGTGTGATTGTGCCACAGTAATGTTCAGAGTACGTGGAGGAGTTTCAAAACTTTTCAAAGACAGATTTCCTGCCATTGTTTTGTGGGATTGTGCTAGCCATAGACTGGAATTATCAGTACACGATGTTGTGAAAGAGTTTTCTAGCATCAATAGATTTAAGAGTTTTATGGACAAATTATATGTTATGTATCATGCCTCTCCAAAGAATACAAGGTAGCTCCAGTCATGTGCAGTTACACTAAAGATGCAGATTTTAAAAATTGGAAGAATTCTCTCCAAAATGTGGGTTGCATACAGATATAGAACTGTTTTGGCTGATTGGCAGGATTTTGAAGCACTGGCACTTCATTTTGAAAGAGGTAAATCAGAAGATGGCTGTGACAGAAAGGAAAAATGCACTTATGAATGTCTTCACAGGAAAATAACATCTGTGGAATTGATTTTGGATCTGGGATTAATTTGCAATGCTTTGCAAGAACTGTCTGAACTAAGCTTAGATCTGCAGGAGAGAAATGCTGATCGTTACAAAGCCCACAGCAAGATTGAGTGTCTTGTTGATATTTGTGAGAAGAGGAGGTATGTCCCAGGGCCTTACTATCAGAAAGCTCTTGAGGCAGCTGCAAATGTACAGTTTAAGGGTGTTCCATTGAATAAGGAACACAGAATGTATGATCCACTAATCTCCCCGAATGCTTTCTATGAACAACTTAAAACTTCTCTTCAGAAAATATTAATTTCCGAAGAAGACACTGAACTGTCAAGATATGCAAGAGTTCTGGATTCTAAGAATTGGCTAGTAAACTCAAGAGAAAATATTCTGTATAGGGAAGCAGAAATCGGCACACTGGCAAGAAGATTCCAACTGAATGAAAGAGAAGCTATTCGAGCCTTCAGAGATCATCTGAAATTCAGAGAAGAAATTCCCAGGGAACATTCTCGGGTTCGGAGGACTCTCAACACAATAGCTATCTCTACAAGTGAGTGTGAAAGGGGATTTTCACAGATGAACTTGATCGTGACTCCAGAAAGATCATCTTTGTCACTGAAAACCATTACCTCATTACTATTTATAAGAACTGTTGGACCTCCTTTGACGGTATTTGATCCAACGAAGTATGTCAAAACATGATGTTACAAGGTCGTAATTCAGCCATGGATACAAAAAGCAAGACCAGAAAACAAACTGAGGAGGATGATATATCAAAAATTTGGAAACTGTTTTGAATTCAGTGTAAGCAGGTTTCGATGAAAATTACATGCTTTCTTAAATGTTCGATAAATCCCATGTCTTCTTCCTTAATCTCCCTCCTATGAGTTCCGGCACCTCTTTTTCCAGAAAAAGAAAAGCCCTGATTATACCAATAACTACTAAGCAATGTGAGCAGATATAAATATCTGGGAGTCACTCTCCAGACACAAGGAAGAACATTTTCTGCACGTGTTAGAGAAAGAGCGGCCGCTGCTCTGATTGCAATAAATGATATCAAACATATCAGAAAGATTTCGCTTCGAACAGTGTTAAAATTAATTCACTCCAAGTTCATACCCGTAGCTACAGACGGGTTACAGTTAATTTAGGAATTTCTCTCATAATCGAAATTGAAGGATATCGAGAAAATAAAGGCCACATACATGAAGCGAGTCCTCGGCGTCTCTAAATTCTTCTCATCCAGACTTAGCTACGAGTTGTCTTCGAGTGCCATCCACGCCAGCCTACGAAGAATTATTATCCGAACACCAGTGGAAAGGAAGGACTTATGGATGTAATTCTACAGTACAGATGCAATACTGACAAATGACTAAAAGGAAGTAAACCATGAGCTGAGGCACCTCGTGACAAGGTTCGCGATTCACGGCTTCACTTCCCATTCCATGAAACATGTGAACGCTGTATATGCTCGATGTGTGGAAGGTCATGCAATCGATACCACGTGCTCTTCTGTGAGAATCGCCGTATTTATCTCAAGGAATTCTGCTTGAACGAGACTTAGTACTGATTACCTACTGACAACTGCCTAATTGTAAATTTTACGTTTTTATCTGTTATGTATGTGAGTTCTTTGTATGGCCACTGGCTACAATAAACGTATTATAATTATTACATTTCATTGTGCGGGGCAATGGGGAGGCAAACCACTGTTCATGACGTGCCTCACAACTCGTTTCCTGTTGTTCATTACGGGAATCATCCTTGATTCCTTCCCATTTCTTAGGTTTAATATAGTATTTCATACCTAGATGCTGAGGCCGAGGTAGTGTAGTCATGGATATGAAGAAGAATGCGCTTCCCTCGAAAACAATTTATTATTATTATTATTATTATTATTATTATTATTATTATTATTATTATTATTATTATTATTATTATTATTATGGAACACTTACATGGCAGCGAGAGTTTAACAATAGGTAAACGGGGAATAGGACAATAATTAGAGTAGTATAAGTGTGGATATAGAGAAAAATGACCCAAGGAAGAAAAACTGATACACAAGCCTTAAAGGAAGTGAAGTAAAGGATGTAGCATCCAGAAGTGATAAAACGGAGTAAATTTAAGTTTGTGGAAGTAACACCGTATTCGAAGGAGCAGGAAAGCCAAGAAACATATACCTACGTGTACGACATAATCAGCTGGACGGATCTTCAGAATAAAAGGGAACTGAAAAGTGCGGCTGGAAATGAAAAGGAATGGTTACGCCTTTGAAATATTTCGTTTTATAAGCCTACATGGCGATAATCAGTTTAATGCCTGATTCTCTCTGTGTTCTATTTTACTTATTAAATGTTAACAAACAATTGACTAATTGAACATTTTGGTTAAAAGTCCCGTTTCACGAATCCATTTCGATCATCTGTCACGTAACAGTTGTTAGAGACAAATTAAAACGTTTCCATGAGATACCCGAACGCGTTTGAGAGTAAGCGTCTTTTTCCTTTACATAAGTCCCTCAGAGCGCTTAATTAGAATTGTACTGAATTTTATCTCATTGGTTGAGGTTATTATAGGTTTCGTTTAGTTTAGTTTAGTAACGTCTTATTTTACCGGGGAAGATTAAGGCCTTCAGGCTTTCTCTCCCATCTTACCAGGCATTGAAATATGCATATACTACATTAACACTAATTAGATTAAATACAAATTAAATTAATAATAATACAAGAATGAAGAGTGGTGAGATTAAATTGAGATGAAATAAATTAGATATAATAAAAGGAAACATTCTTAAAACTAATATCTTACATGAAAAAAGGGGTAGTACTTAAAATTTACTAACATTTGGAAAACAAATCGGTTAAGAATTTTAAACTAATCTTCTACCGGGCATCCATGACAATGGAATGGTTGTGAGTAGCAGCATCAAGTTTACAAATGATCCTTACTGGCCCATAAAATGTTTCTAAAGTGCTTCCTTGAAAGTGGGAATAGCGCTTAACCCTTTCATACTTTCCGGAAGGAGGTTACATTCACGGCAGGCAATTACTCTGAATGAATTATCGTAGATGGTAGTTCTATGGGTACGTAAAACAGGATGGGATTATTAGTAGATCTAGTGTAAAGACTGTAATGAGATGAGACGTATTTGAAATATGAAGTAAGGTAACATGGCTGTATAGAATTAAGGATTTCATTGGGATGGCATAGGGCATGGCATTTCTAGTCGGGGCCAAGATAGCTGGTTATATGAAGGAGTTACATGGTCATAGTACCGTAGGTTATAAGCGTATCTCCCACATGCATTATGACCAGTTTGTGATCTGCTCAATAACTTGCACCCAGTGTCTTTATAAATCGCGTCACAATAGTCGAAGTGAGGGAAAACCAAAGCTTCTACCAGCATTTTTTTGTTTATCAGGAAATAAGTGTTTATACCTGAGGGTCATGTGCAATACAGATAATGTTTTCTGGGCGATGCTCGTAATGTGTGTTTTCCATGACATGACATCGTCGAAAGTAACGCCTAGGACTTATACTGATAACGTGAATGGTATGTTAATATTAAATAACAGTACCCAGATGGAACCTCTGGTCGATTGATCTTCGCGAGTAATTTCGGGTATCCAAGGACGATGGCTTGCGTTTTTGCTGGATTTAACATAAGACCACATATCAAAGTTCAAGTAGGAAACGATGTTAGATCCTGATTTATTTTTTCTCTGGCCGAAATTAATAGATCTGGAGATGTGTGCAAGTACATTTGTACATCATCAGCGTAAATATGTTATTTGCAGTGCGCTGGGTTTTGGGAGACATCATTAATATAAATAGAAAAAGAATTCGTCCTAACACCGACCCTTGGGGCACACCACACTCCACGGACCGCCAAGTTGATTTGTTTATCCTATCTGCAACACACTTCTGACGGCCATGCAGGTAGGAATGCAACCAAAGGAGGGCACTGTCCGAGAAATGGAGGGAATACAATTTAGAGAGCACCCTCTATCTTCTACTCTGGCACTTGCTGCAAGTGGGTGAAGTCCAAGAAGCAGTGGACCTGTTCTATGACTGGACTCGTGCTGTGATCCGTGACTTTGTTCCCACTCGTAAAACATCTGCTAGACGCCCACCATGGAAGAAAATTGACACCAAAATTGCGGAAATTAATAAAACGAAAGCCCGGAAAGACTGGAAAAGGTCACCTTCTGAAGCCAGCTATAAAAACTTTTCCTGACCTTCGCAAACACCATAAACATCTTCTAAAACGGGATTACCAGGACTACATAAACTCTGCCTGCCTAGAAGTGAGAAGTAATACCAAAAGATTCTGGTCTCTGATAAAGAACAGGGAAAATACAAAGCGTGTGGCAGACACAGTAACTTGGGGTGATAATTTAGTCAGTGGTAGTAATAGACCGGAAATTTTCAACGATTACTTTGCGTCTAATTTTGCTGCACCTGTTCAGTCCCCAGATTATCCGTGTATTGATTCTGTTCCTTCTCATAATCTCAGTACTCTTTCCATCTCTGAGTCAGAAGTCCATTCTTTACTTTCCTCCCTGCCAGAAAATAAACCTACTGGTCCGAATGGTCTCAGTTCCGTCTTCCTTAAGAATACCGCTACGACTCTTGCCCATCCTATTGCTGTTATATTTAACCGTTGCTTATTAGCCGGCTACTTTCCCGACGACTGGAAAGTCGCCAACATCACTCCGGTTTTTAAAAGTGGAAAGTGGTCTTACGTCAGGAACAATCGCCCGATTTTTATTTTACCCACCTTGTCACTCATCTGTGAAGAGATTATCCACCAGCGTCTTCTTTCTTTCACCCTTCCTTATATATCGTCCCAGCAGCATGGTTTTCTTCCTGGTAGTTCCATCCTAACTAATCTGTGTGTTCTTCTCCATCATGCAACGACTGCTCTTAATCCCAATTCTCAGCGAGGCGTGTGCTACATTGATATTGCAAAGGCTTTTGATACCGTAGACCACGCATTTCTTCCCTATAAACTCTCAGAACGTTTTAATATCCATGGTTTCTTCCTAACTCTCCTGCAGAGCTTCCTCAATAGCAGAACTCAGCGTGTGATTCTTAATGGATTCAGTTCGACTCTTGTTATGGTACATTCTGGCGACCCGCAGGGTAGTGTCTTAGGTCCCCTTCTTTTTGGCCTATTTATTGACGATCTAATTTATACTATATCCTCCATTTCTTGTGAAATTGATGATGATGATGATGATGATGATGATGATGATGATGATGATGCTTGTTGTTTAAAGGGGCCCAACATCGAACGTCATCGGCCTTCTTGTGAAATTCTACTATTTTCAGATGACTAAAATATTCAAACAAATCGATTCTTTATCAGACGTAAACGCCTTACAGAGTGGGCTTAACTCACACTCTGAATGGTGCTCCACATGGCGTCTTAATTCTAATACTACCTAGTGTTCTTCTATTTCGATCACGCTTCGTAAATCCCCTATTCTTAGTAAATACTCCCTCCTCGGTAACCCGTTCCGAACTCTAAGAGAACAAAATGACCTAGAAGTGTTGTTTGACAGTAAAGTGTAATTTGGCCCTGATATACAAAATTTAACCTCACGAGCAATGTCACTTCTCGGTTCGTTGTATAGATTTTCTGACATCATCGATATCCACGCCCTCCGAGCCTACTATGTATCTCGCATCCTACCGATTATTGAATTCGCGGCTCCCATTTGGTGTACCTCTTCACCCACTAATCTGAATCACATTGACCGCGCGCAGTCATTCTTCTGTGCTATTGTTAGAGCCAGAGTATCTGATTGTCGAAACTTGCACAGTAATCAGATACTGGATAAGTAAGGAAAGTAGCTGACCTTAGATTCCTATATAATGCTGTTAACGGTTTATTTCGTTCTCCTGAGCCTGCATCCTTCTTTTTCCTACATGTTTCAACTCACAAAACCAGGATAATTCTGCCCCTTCATATTCCGTATTCCCGCCTCTCTCTCGTTCAAAGAACTTTATTTATCCCCATACCAACCCTCCTTAACTCTTTACCTTCTGACAGAAACGTCGACATTTCTTCTTCGTATGCCCCCTTTAATCGATTCTTCCTCAACTTAACCTAGTTCATTTTCTTCATATTAATTTTTTCTCTTCTCATTGCTGTTCCCTCTTTTGTACATAGTGTAATATTTATTTATTTATTTATTTATTTATTTATTTATTTATTTATTTATTTATTTATTTATTTATTTATTTATTTATTTATTTATTTATTTATTTATTTATTTATTTAGTTTTACTGTACTATACCGTTACCTATGTGCTATATCTGTATTTATCTTACTGTGCTCAGTTATAAGTTTTTCTCCTCGTTTTTACGTTCAGTCTTTATTCTCCCTCGTTTCTTTTGCCTTTATGTTTTGTTGTTAAATATTATATCACTATAGTTATTTTGTTAGTTTTTAATTTATTCCTCTACTTTTATCATTAGATGTTTCTCCTCATTGTTTTTCCACTTATTTTTATATTTGCATTGTGCTACTCCATTGTAAATATACTTTTCATTGCGGAACTCTGTAATTCGGCTTTACGCGGTTCAGGTTTCCCAAATAAATAAATAAATAAATAAATAAATAAATAAATAAATAAATAAATAAATAAATAAATAAATAAAAAGCTTTGCTCAAGTCCAGAAGTATTAAAACTGTCACTTCCTTTTTGTCCATTGCTTCTCGAATGTCTTCTGCGACCTTCAGTAGTACCGTTGTAGTACTGTGTGCTTGACGAAAACCAGATTGTAGTGGGTCAAGTAAGTTTTAAGTCGTCTTGTAGTCTGTTATTTGTCTATGAGCGAGGAACTCTAGCACTTTGTATAAAGTGGAAAATATGCAGATGTCTCTGTAGTCAGATGGTTCATAAGGGGAAGCTACATTTTTAGAGGACGGTACAATGCCCGCTTTCCATGCTTCGGGAAATGTGCTGTCTACAAGGGAAGAGTTAAATATGTTAATTAGGCCTAGTGCAGGTAATATCACATCCAGGATATTTTTTGTCATCTCTATTCCTATACTGACATTTCCTTACGCCGTTGCTTTTATCCTTACTTGTGAGAGGGTTGCCGGTCGGAAGTAGAAGTTTCTCTATCTGTTCGCGTCTTCGTGTAATTCCCGTCTATAATTTCCTGTTTCTTGCTATTTGCTTTGCGTCGCTTCGACACAGATAGGTTTTATGGCGACGATGGGACAGGAAGGGCCTAGGAGTGGGAAGGAAGGGCCTAGGAGTGGGAAGGAAGCGACCGTGGCCTTGATTAAGGTTTCTGTTTCTGGGCTGCACTTAATGTGCACTTAGATGAAAAAAATCGTTCAGTTTTTCCAAGGGTATATCGTATTTATTTCATCGTCGTCTCGTCGTTTGGTAATGCCAGACACAGCATCATTATCATTGTTATAATAATGGCATAACATACACAAACTAAAATTACATAATTTCAATTTCATTGAACTGTTCAAAGCAAATAATTAAAACAGAACAATAACTAGTTGTGTATTTTGGATTTCATTTCCTTCAATATTCAATTATGATAATTGTAATGAATTGAATTGAATTTATTTACATGTGGCAACAATACCGTTAAGAAACCTTTCACAGTAGCCAGTCTGCATTAAATGGAAAGACTGGCAAATTACAGAATAAGTCATTTCAGTCTTATGTACTAAGATATTTAAAACGAAAATAAACAGTTCCTCTTACACGAAATAGTGCCAGTTATTTCTAACTTATAATCCCAACTTCAAGTTAGAGTGTTTCTTGATATTTCATACACGTACCTATTAGCAATGACTCAAACATTTGCCTAAACTTGGTAGACAAGAAAATAAAATGACCTGGAGATAAGGCACACGATTACAAAAAACCTCTACCTCCAATGCACAAAATAAATAATATTGACCGAGCCGTGTATCTGTAATCTTGCATTCAGGATATTCTGGAGTCGAGCCTCATCATCAGCAGCTCTGAAAATGACTTTCCTTGGTTCCTTACTCTCACACCAGGCGAATGTTGGAGCTGAATCTTAATTAAAACGACAGCCACTTCCTTCCCAGTAATAATCCTTTCCTATCCCATCGTCGCCTAAAACCTATATCTCCGCTAATGTAACTTTAAGTCTCTTGGAAATAAATAAATAAATAAATAAATAAATAAATAAATAAATAAATGACTTACAATGCATTAATTAATTGGCTTTAAAGTAGTTTTGGTTTCCCACATCAAACATTTCATCAAGTAGAAATTAATTTTTTTAATGACCTGATTTAAATGATAAGTTCTGTTTTCCTTGCATCGTGACCTAGATTGTCCGAGATTTTTATCTCTGATGTTCGTGCCTGAAATTTCATCTAGCGAGCCTGTGTGACGGTCGAGATTACGTTGTCACAGCTTTTAACAGCGCGCCAACTGCGGTTCGGTGTTCACAGTGAAATCTCATTGACTCACCCACCGTTGAACAGCAGTAATAACATTGAGAGCAGCGCCACTAACATCGTGGTTTTCCTCATTATTTGGGTTACGGCGCCAGATTGGCTGCAAATAGGCAAATCTCCTAGCTGTAGCCACAGCACTAGAGCCTGTGGCCTCAGTCTCTCAGCCATAATTACCCTGACCAACTCTCAGGGACGACGACCAGCATTCCAAGCTTATCAAGAGTTCTAATTTTCTAACTTAATTCGTAGTCATAAGACTAGGAATGTGAGATGCGTTCATGGAATCCACATAGAATTAATTGTCTACTTTCCTCGCAGAGGACCAAGAATAGTTTATTGACTTAGTTACAGAGCCAGTGTTACGAGAGGGAAACTGAGTATCTTAACTACATAATGAAATGAAATGAAATGGCGTATGGCTTTTAGTGCCGGGAGTGTCCGAAGACATGTTCGGCTCGCCAGGTGCAGGTCTTTCGAGTTGACTCCCGTAGGCGACCTGCGCGTCGTGATGAGGATGAAATGATGATGATGACAACACATACACCCAGCCCCCGTGCCATTTTAATTAACCAATTAAGGTTAAAATCCCCGACCCGGCCGGGAATCGAACCCGGGACCCTCTGAACCGAAGGCCAGTACGCTGACCGTTCAGCCAACTAGTCGGACAACTACATAATCATTTTAAAGAACATCTTGCAAAATTCTAACATAAAGCTGCCTGATCAGTCAAGTGTACAGGTTTAAAACAGATTTTATTTTTTTCATGTAATTAAAAACGTTATTTCCTCTGATCCCCAGAATTTACTATCGTAATTTCTCTAAATTACCGATGTTTTCTGGAAAGTTTTGGATTTCAATTGCTTGGAAAATTAAATAGAAAACACTAATTTCACACCCGTGTTCTCAGAATATCATCCTTGTGTTTACTGGTTCTGAATCTCAATTGTGAAAACTTTCAGAGCATTGCCAAATTCCAATTTTAATCTTACAAATATGATTGCTTTACAGGGTACAAAGTACGACCAATGACACAAAATGGATAATGCAAGAAAGATGGCTGTGAAGTAGTTTTGGCTATTTGGCTACCTCGCGCATGGATAGATAGAAAGATAAAAAATTAAATTGTTAATCAAATATTTTCAAAAATAATATTTTAAACCTGAATTCAGTGAGGTGGGAAGGAATAGAGTAGAGCAAGCTCGAAGCATGGACCTCCTTTGTGACCATCATCTAACCCTGTACCTGGGTCGCACCGACACAGATAGGTCTTATGGCGACGATGGGAGAGGAAAGGTCTAGGAATGGGAGGGAAGCGGCCATGACCTTAATTAAGGTAAAGCGCCAGCATTTGCCTGGGTGAAAATGGGAAACCACGGAAAACCATCTTCAGGGCTGCCGACAGTAAGGTTCGAACCCACTATCTCCCGAATACTGGATAGCGACCGCACTTAAGCGACCGCAGCTATAGAGCTCGGTGGACATAAAGCGTTAGGAATTCCGAGGTAACGAACAAAGTGGGAAGGGATGTAGATACTTATGTGAGTAAAAAATCGCAAACTCGAACACTTCAGACTCACGATGCGAAACAGTAAACTCAGGTCCCTTCACTTAGTATTACACAGAAAGTTAGAAGGCCAACCAATGGACATGACGAATACGAGGGTAATGAATACGGTACTAGAAGTAGAAACAGATGAGAAATTGATGTATTGTGGCTACTCCGACCACTACTCTTATACTTACATCTCCTTCACACAATATACATAACATTTGTTTGAGCGCCAGTTGCTTTTTTAAGAAAAACAACAAAATTCGGTAGAGCATACCTCTTATATCAATTATCTCAAGGCGTGAGGTGATAAACTCACATATTTGGCAATATACAGGGATATGGATCAGGAAAATATTAAATTACTATTGCATTTCCACAATTGAGGATTGTACATGGAACTGGACTCACTTATTATAATTAAAATAAAACTGAGTTTATGACTATAATTTACGTCACAATGAACAATCATTGACGTCTTTTAATTTAACAAAAGAAATATATCGTGAGATTTGCGGTACAAAGAAAAGGAAAATTTAATCTAAACAAAAAAAGCTATTGGCATGAACTTGAAGTGAGATGTGATATCGCCGCTGATTACACTCTTCTTCATGTTATGAATGCATAACATGTCTGATGCTTTAATTACCTGTTGTCTGCATACACCGCTGTTGAACTTGAAATTCTTGGGAAAACCTGTGAGCTGAAGTCGGGAGCCGTCTGTTGTAATCTTCTTATATAACAAGGAGTTGGCCTACATACCATGTACGCGTGTAGGGAGCTCCAATGTAATTACGTCCACTCAATATATTTTAAATAATAGGAAAATATTATTGAAACATCTTGTGAAGTCCATCCTCATAAGAAGATGATGTTTCTTTATCAGCATAGTACCCGTCTCTGCTCGGATACAAGCACCACTTGTAGACTTCCTCGATGATTACCTCTTCAAACACAACTCTTAGCTCTGACCATCACACTAAGACCACTTCTTCCATTTGATACATCTGACTGTTACATATGATCTGCACGATATCAACTGCTTATGAACTGAGTACTATGAACTGAGTACTGTGAACTGAGTGATATCATCTGAATCACTCCCTACCGTTGCCTCGACTTATATCACCTCGCGATGACGACTCATCTCCCCACTCACTGTTCATCCCTTCCACTTCCACATACAGTAGCTGGCGAATACTGACACTTGGTCGCAATCACGTGTCCACGCACTGATGTCATCAGTCATGTGTCGTCTAAGCGTACCCAAGCGGTCCGAGAATGACTATACCGAATGCGTCACCGGGAAATCTCCTTGTACACAACATTCCCACTTAAACATAGCCTCGATTGCAAAATACTATGCCAGCTCATCTAGCCAAAGTTACAAGCCACAGCATGACAATATGAAACTAACAAATCTCACTACAATACAGAATAATTACAAACATATTCACTTAACCTATGATGAAATACAATAATATACGTGATACCTAATTATTACAGTCTAAATGATGAGAAACAGAATATATAAAATATAATGAATCGGGTTCATAATGATAATAATAATAATAATAATAATAAATACAGAATGGAGTCTGTAACCCTGTTGTACGGTTACAGAACGCCTCCCTCATGAAATAATCGATTAAATGAATCGATTGATTCATGAAATATCTACACAATCACCTGAAATCGAGTACACCATAGATACATGTATAAAAATGCCCTTTACAAATTTGGTACATAGTATCATCCATCTGGATTTTCGTTGTTACACATATAAAACATTGATCAATTATCATTTTCACTTTGATTATAAAGTATTATTTACATACAGAGATTACATTTCTTTCTCACTTCTGTCGTTTCAAACGTTCATTGAGTGTTCTAAAGTAATTCTCGAAGACATTTCGTTATATACACTGTCTCCAAGCACTGGAGTTTATTGCACTGCCGTGCTTCACTTATTATCACAACACACGATAATTTCACTGAAGTCCTGTTCGCAATGCCAGCTTCATAAAATATGGTGAATTAACATAATAATGAAAATTAATCAACAAACTCACATGATATATTTCTTAAGATTCCTTATATTGTATGTGCCTACGATATTTCCTTCCTTGTCTTCTAATGAATAAGCACATTTCCCAATCCGTTTCACTACGGTGAAGTATCCCTGATATAACAAGAAAAACTTAGAAAATTGACCAGCTTCTGCTGATGACGGGAGTGGCACTCTGAGTAAAACCTTGTCACCAAGCTCAAATTCATCCAATGTAGTCTTACAAAAATTATCATGCACAATCTTACCGTGTTATCCTTCTTAGGTATAATAACAAGTGGATTTAAATTAGGACTCTATGATGGTTCAATTATATTATAATCTAGCATAATGTCAATCTGCTCTTCAACAGCGCTAGCGTATTTTAACGGAATGGGATATTTCGGTCCTACAAAAGTTGAGTTATCAATAACATTAAATTTGTGTTCGTAAAGATGTGTTCTACCAGGCCGGTCACTAAAAACTTCACTATGTGATATCAATACTTCACACAATTCATCTTTCTGACTTTCCGCTAAATTACATTTCTCCACCGTCTCATACAATTCATCTCTAGAATCTCTCTGTATAGACACATGACAGACATCAATATTTTTCCTAATATTAGGAATTTCACAAGATCCTTCCGTACTAGAACACACTTTATTCGCACTAATTTCTGACAAAACATCATATGGTAAACTGACTTCCCTGCTACTCTTTCCCCAAATAAGATTGACATTACACAGATCAAAATTTAATTTAGCCTTGTGACACGTTAACCAGTCAGTACCTAAAATAACGGCATAAACTAAATTAGGCACAACTAAGCATGGTTGGAAAATACATTCTCCACTTATGCTAATGGGGACAGCTATTTGTTTATTCACTCTTTGAGACTTGTTTCCAACAGCTGTTACGATGAACGTATTCCTCACTGGAATTTCCGCTACCTCATACTTCTCTCTTAAAACTTCCTCATACAGCTTGGAATTTACACATGACTTCTCACTACCAGAGTCCAACAAAATCTTAACTTTTCTGCCCCATATCAGCAGTTCAATCGTCGGGGTAACAGTAACACTACTTAAATTATCCTCATTACTTAATATAAGATCACTTAACAAATCTTGCCTTATATCTAAATTTAAATTACACTTATAAAATTTATTGTCTACGATTAAGTCGTCACTTAAAATATTTGAATTATTGCTACTTAGGTCACAATCATGTTCACTTACAACTATAGGCTGGTCGACATTACCATACTTATCTACCTTATACGTGAACTCACCATTTACGGACTGTTTCAGTGACCTGTTTATACAGTCCGTTGCGCGTTTAAAGTACTTGGTTCGGTTACGACTTGTTGGTTACACACCTCAGTCGGCCTCCCCTGTTGCCTATTTCCTCTAGCGTCATTATTATTATTATTATTATTATGGCCTGTATTCTCCCGCCTCCCAGCTTCTGGTTGATTACCATAATCACGCCTCCCAGTCCTGAAATTTTCCGAACTATTTTGATAGTTTCTCTCCCTGTGGAAATTATTATTAGGTCTCTCCTGATATTCTCTTCGGTAGTTACGATTATTCATAGGCCTGTCCTGATTATTAGATTGGTTACCCCTTCCTTCTACATTCCTATTTAGTGTCCTACTATTATTCAAGCTACTACCTAAAGCATCAAAACTTTCCAACAAAATCTCCATTTCCTTAATAGTCTCCACTCTTTGCATACAAACAGCTTCTCTTATTCTATCGGGATAGTGCTTAGCCATAAGTCTAACTATATCAGCCTCAGGTCCAATACATTCTAAATTTCTCCACACCAAAACATGAGCCAAAAAGTATTCAGTCATTCTAACACCCTCGTTAGAATTATACCTGCCAAACATTACTCTCTCTCTCTCTCTACTCTGAACACCTTCACTCCAAAATTTAGCCATGAATTTCTCCTTAAATTCAGTTAGACTAGACATCGAGCTTTTATATACTTGAAACCAAGACTTAGTCTCTCCTACGAAAGCATTAGATAAGATCTCCAATACAGTTTCCCAGCTAATACTATTGTCTCTTAATTGAACAGCAAATTTCTTCTCTACTACTCTCATAAATTCCATCGGGTTAAATTCTTTCCCAGAAAACTTAGGTAAGTCATGATCTCTAGTGATTAAACCATTATTTACAATTATCTCACGTACATTCTTACTATCACGCACTTCTTGCTGGAGTACTCTCTGGCAACTCAGAAATTTTTCTTCCACTGTTTCCTCAGCCTTTTCTTGAATTTTTCTTAATTCCTCCTGCAACTTTTCTTCCGATTCTCTCACCTTCTGTGATAATGATTTTTGTTCACTCTCTAGATCACCTACTTCTCCAAGTTTTCTTTCCACATGTTCTACCCTACTAATACATTTCCTAGTTTCTTGCCCCACTGTATTGGTTATCTTTTCAAACCTTTCTTCTACTAACTCATTGATTTCTCCTTTATTGGACTCGATCTTGGCGCCTAATTCATCAATCTGTTTGATGCATGTCTCACTAATTTGTTCTATTTCCGCATGGAGATTGCTCCGACCCAATTCCATCTCAGCTCTGATATCACTACACTCCTTATTTACTTTACTTTCTAAATTATTAATTTGCTTACTTATTTCTAACACCTTATGATCTATCTTATTACTAACATCATCAATCTTCTTATTAATACTATTTATGGCATTACTCTGAGCTTCAATTTTTTTACTAATAATATTATTCTGAGATTCAATTTTCTCACTCATAATATTATTCTGAAATTCAATTTTCTCACTCATAATATTATTCTGAGATTCAATTTTCTCACTCATAATATTATTCTGAGATTCAATTTTCTCACTAATAACCGTTTCAATTTTCTCACTCATAATATTATTCTGAGATTCAATTTTCTCACTAATAACCGTTTCAATTTTCTCACTCATAATATTATTCTGAGATTCAATTTTCTCACTAATGATATTATTCTGCTCAGTCATTTTGGACATCAACAAATTAAATAAATCCAGGTCAATCACCCCTTTACTTTGATCTTGCGTGACAGCGTTTTCCTCACTTTCTACTATTTTCTGACTTTCAGCAGGTCCCAACTTAGTCACCAACTTCCTATTTATGTTACCACCTTGGATTTCCTTGGACACAATAACCTCAGCCTCATCACCTGACTGCATATTGCTATCCTTGTCCATCTTCGGTTTCCTAGTAATTTTTCGCGATCTCAAAGCTATTTCCCCTTGCACTTCCTCTGACATTACCCCTTAAATACAAACTTCAACAAAATGACCTTCCTAACATTACTCCGTGAATTTAACATGTGCGTACTCATTAAAAGAACTGATCCATGTATATTGCCATTCAGAAACACTTTTTCTGAACCTTTCGAGTCCCACGTTGCTGGCGACACGTTGTGGCTACTCCGACCACTACTCTTATACTTACATCTCCTTCACACAATATACATAACATTTGTTTGAGCGCCAGTTGCTTTTTTAAGAAAAACAACAAAATTCGGTAGAGCATACCTCTTATATCAATTATCTCAAGGCGTGAGGTGATAAACTCACATATTTGGCAATATACAGGGATATGGATCAGAAAAATATTAAATTACTATTGCATTTCCACAATTGAGGATTGTACATGGAACTGGACTCACTTATTATAATTAAAATAAAACTGAGTTTATGACTATAATTTACGTCACAATGAACAATCATTGACGTCTTTTAATTTAACAAAAGAAATATATCGTGAGATTTGCGGTACAAAGAAAAGGAAAATTTAATCTAAACAAAAAAAGCTATTGGCATGAACTTGAAGTGAGATGTGATATCGCCGCTGATTACACTCTTCTTCATGTTATGAATGCATAACATGTCTGATGCTTTAATTACCTGTTGTCTGCATACACCGCTGTTGAACTTGAAATTCTTGGGAAAACCTGTGAGCTGAAGTCGGGAGCCGTCTGTTGTAATCTTCTTATATAACAAGGAGTTGGCCTACATACCATGTACGCGTGTAGGGAGCTCCAATGTAATTACGTCCACTCAATATATTTTAAATAATAGGAAAATATTATTGAAACATCTTGTGAAGTCCATCCTCACAAGAAGATGATGTTTCTTTATCAGCATAGTACCCGTCTCTGCTCGGATACAAGCACCACTTGTAGACTTCCTCGATGATTACCTCTTCAAACACAACTCTTAGCTCTGACCATCACACTAAGACCACTTCTTCCATTTGATACATCTGACTGTTACATATGATCTGCACGATATCAACTGCTTATGAACTGAGTACTATGAACTGAGTACTGTGAACTGAGTGATATCATCTGAATCACTCCCTACCGTTGCCTCGACTTATATCACCTCGCGATGACGACTCATCTCCCCACTCACTGTTCATCCCTTCCACTTCCACATACAGTAGCTGGCGAATACTGACACTTGGTCGCAATCACGTGTCCACGCACTGATGTCATCAGTCATGTGTCGTCTAAGCGTACCCAAGCGGTCCGAGAATGACTATACCGAATGCGTCACCGGGAAATCTCCTTGTACACAACATTCCCACTTAAACATAGCCTCGATTGCAAAATACTATGCCAGCTCATCTAGCCAAAGTTACAAGCCACAGCATGACAATATGAAACTAACAAATCTCACTACAATACAGAATAATTACAAACATATTCACTTAACCTATGATGAAATACAATAATATACGTGATACCTAATTATTACAGTCTAAATGATGAGAAACAGAATATATAAAATATAATGAATCGGGTTCATAATGATAATAATAATAATAATAATAATAATAATAATAATAATAATAATAATAATAAATACAGAATGGAGTCTGTAACCCTGTTGTACGGTTACAGTATTTCCTTTTGTGTCAGTATAAACGGGTATATCCGCTTATCAGTAGTATGAAAAACAAGGAAGTTTGTAGTTTTACAAGCTTGTTCATCATAGGCACGGAAGTTTCAGTTTACATGGAGCCCGGACCACAAGGACATGATTTTCATTT
The DNA here is from genome assembly GCF_040414725.1 of Anabrus simplex. Classification (NCBI taxonomy): domain Eukaryota; kingdom Metazoa; phylum Arthropoda; class Insecta; order Orthoptera; family Tettigoniidae; genus Anabrus; species Anabrus simplex. The sequence continues at coordinate 816,199,798 of NC_090266.1, read as the reverse complement.
CCAAAATCATACTTGCTGTAGCTGAGTTTAGAACCACAGCCACCTTAGGTAGAAGTAAGTAACAATTTCACGCGCCTCTCGAACATAACTAAGTTAAATAAACAGGAAGCGTAGTCCCTAAAAATACAGTAGATCATCTATTCTTCTAAAAGACTAAAACACACATTTCACATGACGATTTTCGCAGGCGCAGGGAATTTAATTTGGATAGCCAATTTATTAAAGGACATTAGGTTAGTGGCCCTGAAAGGCTCGTTAACAAGAGCCAGAAATCATTTATACTCCTTGTAGTCCCTCTTAGCTATATCTTTGTCCTATAAGGAGTTTCTCATGGGTTTAGGAACATTTATTGAGACGATCTTTACTGAGTAAAAGGTATAATATGGTGTACTAATCCTTTATAGACAATATATTTTACACTACCTTTCTAGTTGTCATCAACAATTTCCATGTAAACTTTGTCATTTTGGTAGCCTCCAAATGGAGGAGGAGGAGAGAGAGCAGAAATAAATGCCTTTCAGATGTGTATTCCCATCTTTCAGAGAGAAAGCGTACATTTCCGTCAAATTATAAAGGTTTTACTAGGACATGGAAAATTTTCTTTTGGGCTGCTCGTAATAGGCATGACATTATCTAGGGAACTAGGGTAAGAAGCATGACAAGATATTCTCTTGACGTGCTGAAAGTTACTGGACATGTGTGATTTCTCAAATAAGTAAACTCTTGCTAGCAAAAAATAACAAAAGTGAGGATGTGGCTCAGTAAGTGTTTTTATCTTGCTATTTGTTTTACGTCACACCGACATAGATAGGTCTTATGGCGACGATGGGATAGGAAAGGCCTAGGAATGGGAAGGAAGTGGTCGTGGCCTTAATTAAGGTACAGCCCCAGCATTCGCCTGGCGTGAAAATGGGAAACGACGGAAAACCATCCTCAGGGCTGCCGACAATGCGGTTCGAACCCACTATCTCTCGGATGCAAGCTCACAGCTACGCGCCCCTAACCGCACGGCCAACTCGCCCGGTCTCTCAGTAAGTGTAATAAGTGGAATTGTTAAGACGGACAATGTTGGAAAATGTTCTTAATTTTTACTTTAATGTATTTGTATGAAGGGAAATTTAATTACATTATTAAAGTGCAATATGTGGTGTGCTTAAATGTCCATAAACATTAAAGAACCTCATTTTCTTATGGTTTTGCTAGCAAGAGTTTATTTATTTGAGATATCACACATCAATCCCCATATCGCTCATTTTTAACTTACTTTTTTTTAATGATCAGAATTATTACAAAAATCTGATAAATAATTGGTATAAAAACCAGACACAAATTTCAAACATTAGAACCTGCGGGCAGATTTTTCACTTTTCTCAAACCTAGTGGTAGTGAAGACATGTGTGCTTTCTCGATAACCAATTCATTTTCGCTTAGTATCCTTACTTAAAATTATTATTATGAATGCTCAACTATACCGATGAAATGTTGAAACTAAACCCTTGTAATGGTCCGGATTACAGTAATCATCGTCTGTCCTGATATTACACCGCTCTTTGATTATCGGTTAAGGTCACAGCCTTTAGTTCAGAGGCTCGCGGGTTTGATTCTCGTCCGGATCGGGAATTTTAGCCGCATCCTATTAACACCTCATTCTCCGAGGCTGGGTGATAGTGTTGGTAGCAATAACCTAAATACGTCTTCATTCTGAGGCACCGCAGCGCACTACCGATCACCACAGAGATACACAATAGTGAAAACATCTTTGCTGTCACCTCACATTCGGAAGTTAGTGGGTTCGAACTCCATTGTTGGCAGCCCTGAAGGTGGTATTTCCGTGGTTTCCCCCAGCCAAATGATGGAACTTTAGATCAATTAAGGCCATGGTCGCTGCTTTCCAACTTCTAATCCTCTGCTATTCCATCATCGGCATAAGACCTATCTTTGTCGGTGCGATATAAAACAGATTGTAAAATAAATGTAAAGGATTGATGTCAGGAAGGACACACGGACTTAAAACTGAGCCAGGTCCACATTAGAGCCCTGCATTGACGCGTTTAGCTTGATCGTGAGCAAGGGATCAGTTTGCTGTCTAGTACACCGCTAGATGAAGTGAGTGTGCGAGGGTTTTTCGCCCGCCTGCGAAATAGGGGCGAGTGATGCTCGTGACGAGCTATTAACAGTCGTGGTTATATTTGCTTAGTCAACATGGAAGGGGAAACTAAAAAGGTGATGAAGGAAAAACTTTTAAGTCACGTATACACTTTAAGGAAGCCAGTGGGCTTCAAAAGTGATACGTGTAAAAAGTTTTCTATAGCAATTAATCATGATGGTAAGCAGGTACGCTATGCATCCTGTAAACAGTGTTCTGCATTGTTAACATATGAGGCTACAACACCACATCTGAGGTTACACGTTAAAAGGACGTAAAATCAACAATAATACCTTTGAGGTCACACGTCTGTAAAGTACGTGTCGACAGAACACAAGGGTACTGTACCACAAGCTGTTAAAAACTGCTGACGCAGAAATGTAAACAAATGTGCACTTCTGATTTACGTCCTTTCAATTTTGTGTCGGATGACGGCTTCCGTAAGATGTCCCAGGAATGCACAGTATGGAAGAGTAAATGGGGATGCTATTCTTCCCCCTTCTAAAACCGCCTCGCTTAACACAAACAAAAACCGCTGCAATAAGTACGAAGATGCTCATTACGTTGAACGTAAATGGACAATGAAAAGCCTTTCTTAGTGACATAAGTTTTCCCAGAATATAGAAGAAACTGAAGAAAATATCTGAGAGGAAATTTGACAAGCTCATCGAGCTGGGAATAGAGCCTGAACTTAGACGATATCTGCTTCACGTCCGGTTGAGGATCAAATTTGTTGAAGGCCCTTGAACCTCACCGTCATTACCCACGTATCACACATTGTTTGAATACAGTATTGAAACACGTTTTTGATGATCTTTACCTAAAATAGAATTAGAAAAATATCACATCACAATCAGTGCTACAAAATATTAGTTCGGTTTATGAAGAAAGAACACTAATACAAGAAATTGAAACTAGACGGTACACTCTTTTTCATAGAAGATTCGGAAAATTAAAGCACGTGAACTCCACTACTTGCAAGAGAAAGTATCGTCTAAAGAAGTGCACAAAACCTGTAGTTTCCTGTGGCCATCTTCTCGTAAACTAAAATGTCTGCCCCAAGAGGAGAGAGGATATTTTTTCAGTGCCGCAAAGCAAATGTGCTCTACTATCCACACCCGCAGTGATGGTATGGCTATAATTCATATGTGGATGTTTAATTATTTACGGTATAATGTATTCACATTTCTGTTGTACATTTTTAGGTCTACCCGTCGTAACAACTCTCCAGTCACCAAGCAAAGAATGAAATCATTATTTGCAGATTAGCATGATACTGAAAATGATGAGTCTAACTCGAAGTTGGCCTATATCTTGCCAGAGATGCAATCGATGATGACGATCCGCTTAAATGATGGAATAAAAACTGTATTATTCATCCCAAACTTGCAACGATTGCGCGAAAAATATTTTCTTTTCCTACATCTTGTGCAGCAAGTGAGATAAATTTTAGTGCTGCTGGATATCTGTTCTCAGACAGAAGAAGCTCTCTTCACCCAGCCATAGCCAATGATATTTTGCTGATACACAATAGCCGCGTGTAATTGATTTTGGTCGCAGCCGGAAAGAATATTTTGTTGTTTATTTCATAGAAATACATCATTTAATGGAGGAATTACACTTGATTTGAAACATAGGGAAAAGTCCATATTTAATTTTCATTGATACAATAATTGAAATGTAAATGAATCTAATATACTAAATATAACAATAGAATCCGTAACACAACGAAAAACATCGTTAACTTATTCAATTTTTCTTACTCTCACTTGTCATTGTTACGTTATTACCTCTTGGAACCAATGACAGAGTTCAGTTTCGCATTTTCCGAGCGAGTAGCTACGCGTTTTGGTCACGTAGCTGACAGCTTGCATTCTGGGTATAGTGGGTTCGAACCCCAGTGTCGGTAGCACTGAAGATAGTTTTCCATGGTTTCCTCATTTTCACACTGGTCAAATTCTGGGGCTGTATCTTAAGAAAGACCACGATCGCTTCCTTCCCATTCCTAGCCCTTACCTATCCCACCGTCGCCGTAAGACCTATCTGTGTCGGTGGAACGTAAAGCAAATTATTAAAAAATGCACTTATTCCATATCATTGTTACTTTTTACCCCAAGACATAAGTTAATTTACGTTCGGTCTAGTCTAAAAGAATAAAGATACATATGATATACTTTTAAACAAAGGCAACGGCAAACAAAATGTAATTAAATGAAATAACCAGAAGGAGCAGAATTTACTCTTTTATTTCTTGTTCAGAGTTCTAATTCATATACCAGGCGGCTCGCGATCACCGTACTTTCTACTTATAATTGTCCCGCATGCACTAATGATGCATGGGATGCCTAATGACTTGTTTTTGAAGGAGCGCTACAACGTGCTGTATTGTGGATGTTGTGAAACAAATAGCAGTCATTTTACTGCACACATTACATAACAGGGTGCATTTGTACATTCTCCAAAGATGCAGAAAAGAAAATTTAATAACTTATTAATTTATACACGTGTAGATATTCCACTCTATAAAAGAGTTGTTTGTATGAAACAAAAACTAATATTGTTCGGCGAAATACGTATGTGGAAGGCCGGCATCTGTTTGGAGCTTCGGCTGCATTCCGTCCAGATTCCCCAAATTAAAATGTCTGTGTTTTCGTTGTTGCTGAACACACTATCCATTGTCGATATGCAGATAGCAAATATAGTGTCGTTGTAACATACAATAGCCTAGTACTATGCGGTCGAAAACGAGGTTTACTAATCCAAGAGGTTGCATTAGACGGGTAGCGCTGAGCAATATGCTGCGAGCGACCGTCCGGTTGTTATCTCTTCATATTTTGTCTTAACCTGCCTGCTGGCAGTAGTGCCCCTGTGAAAATTAGTTAGCAGACATCTCATTCATCATTTGTGCATGCGGGCCGTTTATAAGTAGAAAGTACGGCGCTCGCGAGCCGCCTGGTATTAGTTATACTTGATCAGTATGTATTGTTTAAAATAACTATTTTTAATGTCGTTTACAAGATAAACATTACCTATTTAATTTTCATTTCTTCAATTTCTGTGAAACGAAGATATCAACGAGTATAAATCAAGTAATAAAAAGACAAATCAGGCAACGTAAATGTTATGACACCATTTTATGATTTCATGTTGTTTCTTGCGATTGACCTTTCCGCAAGCATAGTTCGCTCATCAACATGGATTGAAGCGCTCTCCACTCGGGGGAAACCAGATAGAGTACAGGACCTTCCAACGGATACGAACGAGAGTAAAACATACATTGCAGTGCTCTAGTCCAAATATGTGGCAGTGTTATCCACTACCCTGTAAGGGTGTGCGAAATGTGTAAGAATATGATGATGATATTGGTAGAATGCTTTTCCCTCATCAGTTGGGTCTTCTTTTGGAATCATTTGTTTTATGCATAGTGGGACTTAATTTTACCTTTCGAGAAATGTTGAATTTGGATATCTACAGTCAGCTGCTTTCATTAGGAACTATACTGTGTTGTTCATCTCCGAGCATGCTTGCTTGTAGGCTGTGAGATTTTAGAAACAAGTTAATATTAATATATCCCTGCAAAGCGTGTTGTAAAGGATACGCCTGAAACATCAATAGAATTTTGTGCGAGGCACTTATGACTACGACAATAAGGCTCAAGTAATTAATTTTCTGAAATACCAAGGTGTCAGAAGGCGGGTTTCTACCACGCTTCACATGACATTCACTGACACAAAAAGCTTAACCTTGTACGTTGGAGACAAGTAACGAATCCGGACTGCTGTGATACAGGCGGTAGAATTGAATAGAGATGAAGAAACTTCAGCGTACTGTTTTATTTTCTATCCCTCATCCCATGAAATAAGGTGTTCTACAACTTTATTTTATTTTTGCAAGTTGCTTTACGTCGCACCGACACAGATAGGTCTTACAGCGACGATGGGACAGGAAAGGGCTAGTACTGGGTAGGAAGCATCCGTGGCCTTAATTAAGGTACATCCCCAGCATTTGCTTGGTGTGAAAATGGGAAACCACGGAAAACCATCTTCAGGGCTGCCGACAGTGGGGTTCGAACTCACTATCTACTGAATACTGGACACTGTCCGCATTTAAGCGACTGCAGTTATCGAGCTCTGTATTCTACATTTTTGTAGTACTATATTTCTGACACGCCTATTCCAAGCCCGGAATGCTCTAGACCTAGAACTGACAAATGTTCCAACTGCAACCAATAACTTTTTTATTTTACAAGTTGCTTTATGTCGCTCCGACACAGATAGTTTTATGGCGACAAGGGGACAGGAAAGGGTTAGAAGTGGGAAGAAAGCTGCCGTGGCCTTATTTAAGGTACAGCCCCAGCATTTTCCTGGTTTGAAAATGGGAAACCACGGAAAACCATCTTCAGGGCTGCCGACAGTGGGGCTCGGACCCACTATCTCCCGAATACTGGATACTGGCCGCACTTAAGCGACTGAAGCTGTCGATCTCGGTATTCGTTTCCAGTGACTTACACCACTGTAAAGCTTAAGCATGGATGCAATTTTGTATGTTCCATATTTAACCAAACAAATGGTAACTTATTTCACATTCACTCCTTTTACTCAAATGACAGAACGACAGATTAAGAAGTAAATTTTTATTACAATTTGCTTTATGTCACATCGACAAAGATAGGCCTTCTGGTGACAACGGGATAGGAAAGGGCTGGGAGTGGGAAGGAAGCGGCCATGGCCTTAATTCAGGCACGCATTTGCCTGGTGTGAAAATGAGAAACCACGGAAAACTACCTCCCGAATGCAAACTCAGAGCTAGCATTAAAGTTACACTGCTTATCAGAAAGTTTTCGCTCATAGAAATATACGAATCATATGATTTCTCCTAACTTAAATCAATAGCGTATTTTTTTCACAGTCATTGTATCTTAGTGTTGTCGACTTCAGTGCAATTTTTGTTTGCATTCAATGCAATCAGTGGACTGTAAAGGAAACAAACTCAAGAACGTCATACCCTCGTAACTAAATATTTGAATGGAACAGACAACTATCGGTAGTTACAATTTTCCAACTACGATAGCTCGTCAACTGCTTGTACTACAATCCTGACATTGACATTCCAATTTACTAGTTTTATTTTGTTCATACCAATAGGCATTGTTATGTTTGAAAAATGTAATTTACTAAAATAACACACATGCTTAAAATGATCAAAATCTCTGTGTGGGATACAAGTATGGGTCCTTGGTTACACTTCATTTCTGTGAGAACAGCACATCAATAGCACCTTGCATTTTAGAAGCACTTAGGGTGCTAGTTTTAACTGATTTCTCCTGCACTGTGCTGTTCACAAGCTCTTAATATTGTTCCATAAGTTCGCCAGCCACGTTCAATTTAAAATTCTCTTTGATAGTGTTATTGGCGTTTGTTACTTCCAAGTGCCCCTGGTGGCAATATAATTCTACTGATGATCTTTACAAATCGGTAACCAGCATAGAAGAGGATGAATTTCAAGTGGAGCGCCAAATTTGTAATGTAGGAAGTGACTTCTCATTATAAGATAAAGCATAAGATACTCATTGCACACAGTCCTTTTCATTTTTTCTCTACATAACACATCACCACAGACCGTCCGGTAGCCATGAACGTTGAGGCGTCACGTCTTTACGGTCTGTCATCGTGATTAGCAGGTTCGAGTCCCGTTCGTGGAAAAATCACCATACAAATGTTAGCTAGCAGAGTAGGAGAGGTGGTGGTATATCAATCCTAATCACTAGATTACGTGACTGGATCAGTTCCAAACGTCTCCACAGTGTTCATATGGAGCCTGTTGATGACACTGTTGATGGTCCCGTCTGATGGAGACATTAAGTCTTGAGCTGACCCCTCTGTGTTGTTCGACAGGAATAGGCTATGTGCTGACACCCGATATCACACTCTCTAGTATTATGGTTATTAGCATACAGCGCATTCGGGATTTAGTGGGTTCGAATTCCACCGTCGGCAGACCTCAAGATGGTTTTCCATGGTTTCCCATTTCCTCACCTAAAAAATGCTGAAGCCGTATCTTAATTAAGGCCATAACCACTACCTTCCCAATCCTAACCTTTTCCCATCCTTCCTTCACCGAAATACTTCAATGTGTTAGTGCGACTTTAAACAAGTAGCAAGAAAAAGGAATATACAGTATGTTTAAAAAGTCTATTTATTAATTCTAAGAAATAAATGAAAAAGAACAAACGAGCATTTGCCAGGCTATACGCAGTTGGTGTTGCGACATTCACTCGGTAAGTGGTGGAAAATTCGGAAATGTTATATAGCACCAGTCTAAGTAAAGCCGTTCCTCGCTCAGTTTCGGCACAGTTAATTTTTTAATGGTGAGGAAGACTTTGGCCGTAGCGGACGATACGCACTCTACCCCTGACACTTGATGAAGTCCAACAATCAATGGCTCGTAGCTGTCAGCTCATTTTTAAGGCACTGACCCATGTTGGGAGCACCTCCTTTACTGCGCGCAGGGTGGGTGGTGAATGGTTCTATCCAGCGAGTTGATGTACTTTTTACGACGCTGCACCGTGACTTAACGTCTTCGTACGGGTGGAAGGCACAACACCGTCTTCATATTGCCTTACAAAATAATCCCTCTTCCACCCCTTGGAATTAATACACTGGCGTGTATTTTGGCCCTCCTTTCTTCAGTTTTCCCTTTCCCCTTGATCCAATCTGTCATCCATCCTTTACCTGTGTGTATCTAGTCACCCTGTTATTTAGTAAGATAGAATTCAGTCTTCTTATCGTTCCCGGTATTTTTCCCAATTTTTTTTTTTTTTTTGCTATGGGCTTAACGTCGCACCGACACAGATAGGTCTTATGGCGACGATGGGATAGGAAAGGCCTAGGAGCTGGAAGGAAGCGGCCGTGGCCTTAATTAAGGTACAGCCCCAGCATTTGCCTGGTGTGAAAATGGGAAACCACGGAAAACCATCTTCAGGGCTGCCGATAGTGGGATTCGAACCTACTATCTCCCGGAAGCAAGCTCACAGCCGCGCGCCTCTACGCGCACGGCCAACTCGCCCGGTTTTTCCCAATTTATGGGGGTTGTCATTTCATACAGATCTGGCCCAGTTTTATGGCCGGATGCCCTTCCTGACTTCGACCTTGTGTGGGGGATGCATTCATTATTGTGAGTTTTTGTAGTGACTGGTGATGTGATGTGTAGTATTGTATGTAAATAAAGGGATGTGTATTAAGGCGAAAAAAGTAACAGAGTTTCCAAGCCAGAGGAACTTACAGACACACTTAAAATCCATGGCTCCGCCTGGAATCAAATTTTGAGTGAAGGCCGTAACGCCCACAATACATCTAAGAAGCCTGACAGTAAGGTAGATTTCTGGATGTTTAATTATTATTTTGAATACATGAAATACAACAATATATACTGTATTTTGTTGTCTACCAACATGAAATCTTCTTATAATGGTTTTCCTACTCCTACCAGTTGTCCGAATAATACATAAATCTTAAAATTAATGAAGAAACATTCATGGTCTAAACTGCTGCTAACATTTAAAAGGAACTATTGAGTTTCAGGTCAGTTATGTCATATACCATATAACAATCTAGCTTAATGCTGTCACGAGCTGTTTAATAAACTGTTGAATCACTAGATTCCTCCAGTGTAAATCGTAATTTTCATTATGCCCATACAATAATAATAATAATAATAATAATAATAATAATAATAATAATAATAATAATATATAAGTATTGTTGTTTATAGATCAATTTCAATATCTTTGCTTAGTGTTTTTAAATTCCTATACATGGTCAAATGCCGTTTTCACATTAAACAGTCAAGTACGCAAACATTGTTGAAGACATCGTATAAGTATTCACTGTCAGCAGTCAGATTCAACAAAATATGTTATTAGAAATGTTTAAAATATATGAGGCACTTTTACAACTGAGGATCAGAAGATATTAACAACTGCTAAACACTAACTTCGTACAAGAGAGTATTGAAGCTATGAAATCCCGTGCCCCCTATATCAAATAAGTTACATGCACATTAAACTTATTTACAAATAGTGTACAGAACTGCGCATTCTTTTGAATAATAGGACGAACAGTAGTTGCATTCCGTGCTTATCGATAATAATCTTATCCTAAAATTTTTGCAGAAACCTTTGTGGAGGTCAGACTCTCTGGGTTGACTAATCAAGTTAATGAATAATAATTGTACCGGAGGTACACCTGCCCCGTGCATTTGAAACTAGCGCCTTGTAGAGGACCATCTATATCAGGAAATATGAAACTCATTTTGGAAATAGTTTGAACATTTCTCAACAGATGTCGCTACTATCAACTTATGTTGCGCCTCTGAGGTGAAGATGAACTATTAATTTTCAAAGTAATTTTGTATGTGAAGATTTCCTAAACTGAACTATTTATTGATTATTTTTAATGTTCAAAAGTTATCAACACTTCCATCTCTTCCCGCTAACCTTGATTATTTTTAATGTTCAAAAGTTTTTAACGCTTCCATCTCTTCCCGCTAACCTTATTTTTTTACCAATAAGAAATTGTGTTCATTTATTTATTCACCAATGTTGATAATTATTTGATTATCCAATTAAAATTGGTAGGGGGGAGGGGTGTCAGGGCCTTGACCCACAGTTTTCTGGAACCTTGCCCTCCGCTAAAAATGCTAGCACATTTCGGGCCTTGTTGTCTTTGTGATCGCTCCAGTCTAGAGTGTGTTTGTAACGGAGGTGGAGGCTGCCACGTCATTCTTCGGGAGTTCCACCAGTTCAAGGTAATGGCAGATTCTGCTTAACATGTGACAGACTTTCAAAGCTAGCTCGAGGGGAAGGTTGCAAATTTTTGGTAATGTAAATTTTTATTTCTCAAATGTAAATTTCAAACTTTAAATGTAAATTTCAAACAAGTCGAAAGAATTTAACCAAAATCAGGGAATAGAGAGTGAGGTATCCTCTAGTATTCCCTCTCAACTTGATATTGAGATTACTATGATTTTGTAACCTTTAAAACTATCTCTGAATTTTGTTAACTTTCTCTCCATCTAGTCACCTCCGCAGTATAGGCTTAGCCCCTGTAACGACGGGCCATAAGCCATAAGTATTTCTTGTAAATTTCAAGGAGTGCAGTGTTCGTCTCCTAACATTTTGAGGTTCGGCCAGTAACTTTAACCTTTTGTTTTTAAATAAGGTCAGATAGAATGTGTACTTGTTACCCCTGTTACAGTTAACCTTATTTATTTCACTTTAAGGCAAATCAGACTGTTGAGTAGTTAAGACAGTGAGTAATATTTAATTTTGTTAAATGTAGGTTGTGCCTATGATAGGCCTGGAAAGTGTAAACTGATAGAGCAAAGATGCTCTTCCACTGATGTAAAAATTGGAAGATCCGTCTCCTTGACTGTTGTTTGAAAGGAGCAGCAGTGCGCAGGTAAAATTTGTAGTAACGGAGCTTCAAGCTCATATTGTTAATTTATTGTTATGTGATTACTCTTGACCTCTCTAACTCGTGCCTCAAGCTTACGAGCTAAATTTTTGTACCTGATTTGTTACCTGCTTAGCATAGTGTAAAGTTTAAAATTTAAAAGAATTGAAAGATATAAGGAAGTAATATAACTCCAATTTAAGGTTTTAAATTAATCTTCTGACTTTTCTATATACATTCATTCACGTACACACCTTCTTTCACCTCTCTGCTCCACAGAAATACGGTAATACTACTACTACTACTACTACTACTACTACTACTACTACTACTACTACTACTACTACTAATAATAATAATAATAATAATAATAATAATAATAATAATATGTTTGGGATGTGTAGCTCAGATGACTAGGCACTAGTCTTCTGAACTCAAGCTGGCCGTTTCGATACCGGGTTTGTCTGGTGATATCTGAGGATGCTCAAATACGCCAGCCTCGAGTCAGTAGATTTACTAGCACTTGAATAAACTCCTCTGACGTCTCTGCTTTAATACCGGCAAGTTTTGAGAGAAAATGATTAGCAGCTTTTAGCATTTATTCATTTTAGACAGAACGACGGATAGACAAACTATCAACCAGATAAACAACACTTTTAAAACTGATGGATGTCGATTTCCGCATCGTGTACAATGGCCCCTCTGAAACTTGCGACAGAAAGTGAATTTACCAATAGACACTACATTATTATTTCATTAGTAAACGAAGAAGAAGAAGAAGAAGAAGAAGAAGAAGAAGAAGAAGAAGAAGAAGAAGAAGAAGAAGGTCACACTAGCGTAATCGTCTAGGAACGGCACTTCAAAAACAAATGTCCCAGTTTCGAATCCTAGCGTCATCGCATGGAATTTTACAAGGACCAGTGTAAGGGGAAGTAAAGGCATACTATGCTGACGAGCCAGGCAAGCCTTAAATTGTGCTTGGGCGGGGGTAAGTTAGCCTTGAAGAAATAATGAACCGAGCGAGTTGGCCATGCGGTTAGGGTCGCGCAGCTCTGAGCTTGGGTTCGGAAGATAGTGGGTTAGAACCCCACTGTCGGCAGCCCTGAAATGATTTTCCGTGGTCTCCCCATTTTCACACCAAACAAATGCTGGGGCTATACTTTAATTAAGGCTACGGCCGCTTCCTTCCCACTCTTAGCTCTTTCCTATCCCAGCGTCACCATAAGGCCTATTTGTGTCGGTTCGACGTATATCAAATTATATGTTTTAAAGAAATAATAATAATAATAATAATAATAATAATAATAATAATAATGAAAATAATAATATCATTTGGCTATTTCTAGCCTGGTGCAGCCCTTATGAGGCAGACCCTCCGACGAGGGTGGGAGTCATTTGCCGTTTATGGAAAATTGCGTGTTATTTTAATGTTGCGTGTGAAATGTGAGTTGCAGGGATATCAGGGACATTACAAACACCCAGTCCACGAACCGTGGGAATTAACCATCCACTGTTAAAATATCTCACCCCACCAGGAATCGAACCCGTTGTCCCCTGATCCGAAGGGTCGCGTAGCTGTAAGCTTGCATTCGGGAGACAATGGTTTGGAACCCCTGAATATGGTTTTCCGTGGTTTCCCATTTTCACACCAGGCAAATGCTGGTGCTGTACATTTATTAAAGCCACGGCAGCTTTGTTTTCACTCCTAGCCCTTTTCTATCCCATCATCACCATAAGGCCTATTTGTGTCGTTGTGACGTAATAGTATAGGACGGCTGATGTTCAATGTTGTCAAAAGGCTAACATGAATCTGAAACAACCTGAGTAATAAAATGTCGTGTTTATCGAGTAATCAAGATTATCTACAAAATTTGGTCTATTTCGGAATCTCCACGACCTATGCCCAGTATAATTTCATGCTAGACTTGTATCCGTATAATGGAGTAGCCGCAGCAACTTCCGAAAATCCCAATTACGCTCCGGAGAACATGAGGCCTTGTGAAGTATTCGTCGAAAATTGGAATCTGCGGTAGCGAGGAGTTGGCGTGTATTGCTCTGGAAATGTTGTTGGAAGTTCAAACTTACTTTTAATTGAAAGAGAATTCGGTATACCAATGAGAAGTGAGAGTGGAAGAGCGGGAGTCTCTTCCTATTGAAGAGGGAGTCATATATCAAAGCACTGCCGTAAATTAAGTTTTGTCTAAGAGTTCGTCTACCTTGTTCAAACTAAAGTGTAAAAATTGACTTACGCGGTGGTTATGGCCTTAAATCGAGGTATTCTGAGTCTCGGAAATTTGCGTAAGTCGCTATGTTGAATATTTCTATTATCTTACCCCGGTACTTTGTATATATTTTTACTTTTGCTATTAGAGGAGGCTGTTTAGTAGAGACGGAAGGGATCTGGAAGGAGAGAGGCGTAACGAATATGACACCTATAAGTAACATGTATAAAATTAACTACAGTAGGTATAACTAACTACTAACTAACCCCGTGGCACTACAGCCCTGAAGGGCCTTGGCCTAAAAAACGACCGCTGCTTAACCCGAATGTCTCCAGATTGCGAGGTAGCATTTGGTCAGCACGACGAATCCTCTCGGCCGTTATTCTTGGCTTTCTAGACCGGGGTCGCTACTTCACCGTAAGGTAGCTCCTCAGTTGTAATCACGTAGGCTGAGTGGACCTCAGATCCAGGTGAAAATCCCTGACCTGGTCGGGAATCGAACCGGGCCCTCCGGGTAAGAGGCAGGCATGCTACCCCTACACCACGGGGCCGGCATATTAGATACAAGCATAAAATGAATGGAATCGATATCCATTTAATTCATACAAATGTCTTATCGTTACAAAATTAAATGAAAATCCACAGCCTGTTTCCAGTCATTTGACCGGGTCAGGAATGGAATGAATGAAGCCCCCTTCTAGCGGCGAGGGTGGGAATTGTGCCGGCTGCCGAGGCCTGTCGCACTCCTCTGGGGCAATGGTTAATGATTGATTAATGAAATGAAATGGTATTGGAGAGTGTCGCTGGAATGGTAGGTGACAGGGAAAACCGGAGTACTCGGAGGAAAACGTGTCCCACCTCCGCTTTGTCCAGCACAAAACTCACATGGAGTGACCGGGATTTGAACCACGGAACCCAGAGGTGAGAGGCCGGCGCGCTGCCACCTGAGCCACGGAGGCTCCTGTTACAAAATTAAATCACTTATTAAAAGATTTTATTATTAATAATAATATTATTGGCTCTATGCCCCACTAACTACTCTTTTACGGTTTTTGGAAACGCCGAGGTGTCGGAATGTTGTCCCGCAGGAGTTCTTTTACGAGCCAATAAATGTACTGACACAAGGCTGACGTATTTGAGCACCTTCAAATACCACCGGGCTGAGCCAGGATCGAACCTGCCAAGTTGGGGCCAGAAGGCCAGTGCCTAAACCGTCTGAGCCACTCAACACGTCAAACAGATTTTATTCTTCAAAATAACATTTTTCGAATTACAACATATATATTCCCTAAATATACGATTCTATATTTTTTAAATTTTTTTAATTGTAAACTCTATTGTACTCACACCAGAGTTTAACGAAACTGGATTACGCACTGTACTATCTGGGATGCAAAGGCATTGAATATTTCAATGATATCAGTGGATGTCACACTCGATGATGAGCAGGCTGATTTCACTGAGTCTGTCAAAAACGGGAATAATTAGGTCTGAAATATGATATTTTGTACCAATTGCCATTGTTTTTTCTATAACAACTTGGTGCAGGTCTTTTTGAGAGCGTGGCGCACTTGTTATGACAGACTGCTATGCTAGACTCAACACAGTAGTAATAACTGCAGCCAGACGCAACCACCCGACAATTACTCTGATTACGAATTGTAAAAGCAAACGTTTTCAGCCCACGTTACATCAGGATGTCACATTTCCTGTGCAGAGTGATATTCGGGTAAAATTATAAATTACCGAGCTCCATAGCTGCAGTCGCTTAAGTGCGGCCAGTATCCAGTATTCGGGAGATAGTAGGTTCAAACCCCACTGTCGGCAGCCCTGAAGATGGTTTTCCGTGGTTTCCCATTTTCACACCAGGCAAATGCTGGGGCTGTACCTTAAGTAAGGCCACGGCCGCTTCCTTCCCACTTCTAGCCCTTCCCTGGCCCATCGTCGCCATAAGACCTGTCTGTGTCGGTGCGATGTAAAGCAACTAGCAAAAAAAAAAAGAAAATTATAAATTAATTTAATAACATTTCTGCGGAAGTCTGCGGACCCTTTAAGCGCAAGGCCCGGCTGCTTTGCAGACACGGACGTTACGCCATTGGAAAGGACGTAGGTTTGATCAGAGGATCGAAAGTATTTTAAAACGATTCTTCAACTTCCTGAGAGGCACATGGTTGTGGTATTGTTTTAGTGTACAACAGAAATAAATACTGGGTTAAAACCCCGGAAAGAAAAGTTGGCAAGGCAGTGGGAAGTGTTGCACCCTGCATGAGAGAATCTACCTGGAAACTTCGAAGTCATAACCAAAGTTCTACGAGAAGACCGCTTGCTAAACGTTAGCTGCCCATTTCCACTGCAAGGCCACAATATAAACCCCTGAATTACACATGTACGCAATAGGAACACGATACTAGTGACAATAGGTGGGACTGTGCAGCCCTTACCGAGCTCGATAGCTGCAGTCGCTTAAGTGCGGCCAGTGTCCAGTATTCGGGAGATAGTGGATTCGAACTCCACTGTCGGTAGCCCTGAAGATGGTTTTCCGTGATTTCCCATTTTCACACCAGGCAAATGCTGGGGCTGTACCTTAATTAAGGCCACGGCCGCTTCCTTCCCACTTCTAGCCCCTTATGTCCCATCGTCACCATAAGACCTATCTGTGTCAGTGCGACGTAAAGCAACTAGCAAAGTGCAGCCCTCACTAAGGGCAAGGCAGCAGTGTAGCGGCGAGCACAAACACCTAAAAAAAAATCTTGAACCAATGCAAGGTAAATATTGACATGCGGTTAGGGGCGCGCAGCTGTGAGCTTGCATTAGGGGGATAGTGGGTTCGAATCCCACTGTTGGCAGCTCTGAAGGTGGTCTTCCGTGGTTTCCCATTACTACACCACGCAAATGATGGGGTTGTACTTTAGTAAATGTCACGGCCGCTTCCTTCCCACAGGTACACCTTCTTACGTTATAAGGCCCACTCACTCTTATCGAAAGGGAGACGCGGAGTGAGGAACTTCCGAGAAGAATTTCTCCTGTGTGCGCTCATACTTATCGGAAGCGCGCCTCGAAATTTAGACAGCTGATGGTCAAAACTTGGCTTGCAGTTGTGTGTGAAGCGTTGGGCCAGCCGAACGCAACTAATGAATCACGTGTTAGCTCTTAGCTCTCTTGGTAAAGAAATGGCGTACGGCTTTTAGTGCCAGGATGTGTCCGAGGAATTCGGCTTGCCAAGAGCAGGTCTTTTGATTTGATGCCCGTAGGCGAGTTGCGCGTCGTGATGAGCATGAAATGATGACGAAGACAACACATAAACTCAGCCCCTGTACCAGCGAAATTAACCAATGATGGTTAAAATTCCCGACACTGCCGGGAATAGAACCCGGGGCCCCTGTGACCAAAGACGAGCACGCTAACCATTTAGCCATGGAGCCGACCACACTCGTGGTTGAAGATGCTGAAAAGGGAAGAATATTTTTTTTCTAGTGGCTTTACGTCGCACCGACACAGATAGGTCTTATTGCGACGATGGGATAGGAAAGGCCTAGGAGTAAGAAGGAAGCGGCCGTGGCCTTAATTAAGGTACAGCCCCAGCATTTGCCTGGTGTGAAAATGGTAAACCACGGAAAACCATTTTCAGGGCTGCCGACAGTGGGATTCGAACCCACAATCTCCCGGATGCAAGCTCACAGCCGCGCCCCCCTAACCACACGGCCAACTCTCCCGGTAAGGCAAGAATAAAGGACGGCATTAATTTTTCTAGAAACTTAAATGGCGAGTTGTCTAATTTGTTTCAACCGTTGTTATGTCTTCAAGTTAAATTCAAAGTATATTTTCGAATGAGCATTGTGAAATTTCAGCTGCTAATTCAGCTATATTAACTTATGGCATTTATCACATAGAAAACTGTACTTTTCAAATAAATGAATAACTTTTTCGCAATCCATTTTCAACACAGCCCAGAGGAAGCAAACACTATGTACGGTATGGACTCAACGCGATTGCGAAACACCCGAATACTACACGAACGTTACCGAAATAAAATTCCGGCGGGAGAAGCGGAAGAAATATTCCAGTACGTGTAAGTGTGAGCCATCACATATATTACGCAGCGAAAGAATATTTTTCTGCCTTCGCGCCGCTTCTCCCTTCCGCTTGGTGTGAGCGGGCCTATAGAGGGAATCCCTCATCCTTCTCCAACGATGCGGATATCGCACTATCCTCAGCACTTCTCTTCGTTCCGTAGTGTGAAAAGTTTTGGAAGCTTGACTGAGTAATGTTTCGTGTGCTTTAAACTTGCCTAACATATGAAGCTCGTCATACATATCTAACAGCAGAACAGTTTTAAAGTTAAACTAGTCTCATTTAGAAGCTACATTTCTCCATGTTGCCCAGCCAGAGAACCAAACAAATAGTAACTTCTTTCATTATTCACTCCTTTCCTTAAGAAGTAAATTTCTATTAATTTGCTTTGGGTCGCACCGACACAGATAAGTCTTATGGCGACGATGGGATAGGAAAGGGGTAGAAGTGGGAAGGAATCGGCCATGACCTCAATTAAGGTACAACCCCGGTATTTACCTGGCATGGAAATGAGAAGCCACCATCCGCTGACTGCACGCTTCAGAGCTCTCGACTACGAGCTACGAGAGCAATAGACCTCAGTGCCAAGAGATATAACTAACTAGCAAGATACCCGTGCTTCGCTACGGTATTATACTGAAATTTATGATTGAATGCCTAACGTTTTATACATAATCCACCGAAATTCGCGATCTGACTCGTTTTCTGAGAGAATCTGCCAAAATTCGCGATCTGACTCGTTTCCTGAGAGATTACGGCATAGTTCCTCACATTTTTCAATCTTTCTTTCCAGCAATCGATTTTGTACTTCCGGGGCTAGGTCCAGGTATTCCACGCGGTCAGTTGGGTCCCTAAATCTTTGTCATCTTTTTCTATAAGCATTTTTAGTATGGATCAAATCCCGAAGGAGATCCGGCGTGGTCTCGTCTTAGGTGCCTTGGCGGTACTGAACCAGCGGCCGGACTGTATTCGTTATCATTACCAGGCCAGGACCCGTTTCCAGTGCGGTCCGCACAATTTGACGACGGTCCAGAACATTATTATTATTATTATTATTATTATTATTATTATTATTATTATTATTATTATTATTATTATTATTATATGTTCTGGACCCCACAGCAAGATGCAAGACCGCTACTTGGCGGTAAATTACATCTGCTACCTTTGTCATTGTTGACAATGTGACCAGCACCATTGTCGCGTGTGGGCAAGTGTGCGGGATTTCTGGCGATACGAATGACATACTTCGGTGCATTATTGACATTATTATAGAGGTGAACAATCTGACGGTCAATCTCATTCCTATCGTTAATTTCAAATGTGTTTAAATTTGTATTTATATGCCAGGAGAGTCTACTGTAATCTAAGAACGTTCTCCGAAGGAAAAGATGGCTGTTGAAATCGAACCCAGGAAAGATTAAAAATGATCGGTTTATGATCAGAATAAGTACATCGAAAATCTACAGCTTGTTTCCAGTCATTCGACAGGGTCAGGAATGGAATGAATAAAGCCCCATCTAGCGGCGACAATCAGCATTGTGCCGGTTGCCGAAGCACTCCTCTAGGGCAATGATCGATGAATGACAAATGAAATGAAATATTGGACAGTGTTGCTGGAACGAATGATCACAGGAAAAACCGGAGTAAACGAAGAAAAACCTGTCCCGCCTCCTTTTTGTCCAGCACGAATGTCTCATGGAGTGACCGGGATTTGAACCACGGAACCCAGCTGAGAGAGGCCACCGCGCTGCCGCCTGAGCAACGGAGGCTCCTTATAAGTACATTATGAACAGTAAAATAAATTTTTCTCACCTCCTTTTACACCCCACCGCCGTTAGGTTTATTTACCACCATCCCCCCCCCCCCAAAAAAAATGAAAAGAAGGCGTGTTACTTTATGTTTAAAGGAGATTCCAAACTCAAATGTTCACGTCTATTACCTTCAGTTTTGAGATATAAGTATCCCCATGAAAATAACTCACTTTTTTCACTTCCTTTCACACTACCCTCCACCCCAAGTGAATTTTCCGGCAAAAAAATTACTTGTTTCTTTAATAGTAATGGATCTTCTAAATACCAATTATCACGACTCTAACCTCTTCAGCTTTTGATTTATGTGTCCTCGTGAAAGGAATTCAACTCCTTTTCACTCCCGCCCCGCAAGATGGCATCCCCCCAAAACGCGTTTTTCTTTGTTTTTAAAGGAAATCCAAATACAAATTTTCACGTCTGTAACAACTTTATTTTT
Organism: Anabrus simplex; assembly: GCF_040414725.1. Classification (NCBI taxonomy): domain Eukaryota; kingdom Metazoa; phylum Arthropoda; class Insecta; order Orthoptera; family Tettigoniidae; genus Anabrus; species Anabrus simplex. Next base: position 816,179,657 of record NC_090266.1, on the reverse strand, counting down.
ATTAGATGTATGTATTCTCATACAATTAAGTCAATTAATTTTTCAATTCTTTCTCTCCCCCCCCCCCCCCCCACTTCATTGGATTTTCCGAAAATACGTGTTTCTTTATTTTAAGGCAGATTCCAAATATCAAATTTCACGTCTGTAACATCTTCATTTTTGAGATATCAGCAGCCTAATTAAAAGAAATCAACACCATTTTCAGTCACCCCTCCACCCAGGTGGTATTTCCGTAAACTAAAAACACACGTTTCTTTATTTTTAGTAGAGATAAAAAATACCATTTTTCACTTCTGTAACATGTTAAGTTTTTTGAGATATACTGTAGAAATTCTCATTTTAAAATTTTACCCCCTTTTATTTCCCCTTAAGGGGAGATTCCAAAAACAAATCACCCATGTTTCTTTACATTTACAGGAGATTCCAAATACCCACTTTTTACGTCTGTAAAATTTTACGTTTCTCAGATATTCTGTAGATATAGTCTTTCGAAAAATTCACCCCAATTTGTCACTCCTGTTTAACCGCCATTTTTGGATTTTCCAAAAACAAAAAAATACGTGTTCCTTTATTTTTAAAGGAGATCCCATATACAAATTTTCAGTTGTGTAATATCTTCAGTTTCTGAAATATATGTATCCTCATTAAAAGCATTCAACCCATTATTCACTCTTTTACACCCCTCCTATTGGGATTTACAGAAAACAAAAAATACGTGTTCCTTAATTTTTAAAGGAGATTCTAAATACCAATTTTTACATCTGTAAACTTTTAAAGTTTTAAGATGTAAACACACTCATATTAAAAAATCACCCCCCCCTCCTTTTCACCCCATTATTTGGATTTTCCAAAAACATAAAAGACCTGCTTCTCTTATTTTAAAAGTAGATCCCAAATACCAATTTTCAGGTCTGTAATATCATCAGGTTCTGAAATATAAGTAGCCTCATTAAAGGCATTCAATCCCTTTATTCATTCCATTCCTGAGCCTGTCGAATGACTGGAAACAGGCTGTAGATTTTCGATGTACTTATTCTGATCATAAACCGATCATTTTTTATCTTTCCTGGGTTCGATTTCAACAGCCATCTTTTCCTTCGGAGAACGTTCTTAGATTACAGTAGACTCTCCTGGCATATAAATACAAATTTAAACACATTTGAAATTAACGATAGGAATGAGATTGACCGTCAGATTGTTCACCTCTATAATAATGTCAATAATGCACCGAAGTATGTCATTCGTAATGCCAGAAATCCCGCACACTTGCCCACGCGCGACAATGGTGCTGGTCACATTGTCAACAATGACAAAGGTAGCAGATGTAATTTACCGCCAAGTAGCGGTCTTGCATCTTGCTGTGGGGTCCAGAACATATAATAATAATAATAATAATAATAATAATAATAATAATAATGTTCTGGACCGTCGTCAAATTGTGCGGACCGCACTGGAAACGGGTCCTGGCCTGGTAATGACAACGAATACAGTCCGGCCGCGGATTCAGTACCGCCAAGGCACCCAAGACGAGACCACGCCGGATCTCCTTCGGGATTTGATCCTTACTAAAAATGCTTATAGGAAAAGATGACAAAGATTTAGGGACCCAACTGACCGCGTGGAATACCTGGACCTAGCCCCGGAAGTACGAAATCGATTGCTGGAAAGAAAGATTGAAAAATGTGAGGAACTATGCCGTAATCTCTCAGAAAACGAGTCAAATCGCGAATTTTGGCAGATTCTCTCAGAAAACGAGTCAGATCGCGAATTTCGGTGGATTACGGATAAAACGTTAGACATTCAATCATAAATTTCAGTATAATACCGTAGCGAAGCACGGGTATCTTGCTAGTTTTATATATATAGATTAACGGTATTCACTTATTATGGTTTATACATTCTAGTGGCAAAGGTCGAAGGCATTAATGTAATAATTTTTAGGAGATGTCATAGTCACAGTAATAACACATGTTAAAATTTCATACAAGTAAAATCTTTAGTAAAACATGTTGCGTGATTCCCCGGCTGTTAGTTAATTCTGAATTAGACATATTTCTACTGGTAATTCAAAATAGTAGAGCGTATGGATATGCTGTTGGGCCCACGGTGTATGGATAGCGAGTTTGTCTCTTACCAGGAGGCCCCAGGTTCGACTACTCTCCAGATTGGGGACTTTTACCTGGAGCTGAGGGCTGTTTCGAGATCCACTCAGCCAACGTGAGAACAGTTGACGATCTGACATTGAGATAGCGACCCTGGTCTAGAAATCGAAGAATAACACCCAAAAGAATTCGTCGCACTGACCACACGTCACCTCATAATCTGCTTATCTTCGAGCTGAGTAGTGGTCGCTTGGTGAGCCAAGGCCCTTGAGGGCTGTTGCACCATGGTGTTTGTTCATTTCTTTATAAACATGTTACGATGAATCGGGAGGGCTGTCTGGCCGAGGTGACAAAAGCGTGCTCGGTTCACACGGAAGGACGTGGGTTCGATTCCCCGTCAGGAAGAAACGACATTTTCACTTTCGGACGTGCATATGGTCCTCATGTTCACTCAGCCTACACCGAAAGAGAGTGCCAGGTTAATTCCTGGTGGCAAAGGCGGCCGGGCGTAGAGATAACCCTCTACCCCGTTAAGTGCCAAGGTTACGGATAGTGGAAGTTTATCCACCCCTCCAAGGGCCTTCATGGCCTGTACGGAGATGACTTTACCTTTTTTACGATAAATTGGGTGGTTATAATTGAGGAGTATCTGTTCAAAAGATGCTACTTCCACTTCATAAAAATGTTAGTAGCCTACTTCAAATGCCATGAGCAATCCAGACCAGAAAGATGTAATTCCTTAAAAGTAGTACCGTATCGGATCATGGGTATGTTCCATTTGCCTTTTATTATACATTTCTGTGCGTTTTTCCACAACTTTCTTACGGTGCAAATAGCGCCTTTTGAGCACAACACATTTAAACTGACGGTGAACAGCGGGGGTTGTGGTGATCGTAGGAGTCGAAACTTTGCAGATATGCTAATTGAGCAATGCGCTCGCGAATTATGTAAAACTACTAATTGGTTCCAATGTTTGCCATCAGGTGGAAATATGGCGCTGTACGCAATCAGAACTTGTAATTTTCCTTAATGCTGAAGTCAGCATATTCTTCTGGTGTCATCGAGTAACCGTTGTGTGTTAATATCCTGGTTGTTGCTTGGTGACGCGTGTTGATTTCTTTTGTGAAGTGAATGCTCGTTGATAATTAATTAAAATGGTTGAACTTTTCCTTGTAAACCGCAATGGCTTTGGAGAAAAGATACTTTTCACTACCAGAATGGAAGCAACAGCAACACTGCATTGCGGGGATATCGTCGATAGAAACAGCTGGTTATCAGTTCGCAAAGATTAATACCGTCCACTAATTGAAATCTCTATATATTCCACAACGCCGTGAGTTTGCCCTTCAGTTTTTGGAACGCATGGAAGTGGATAATACGTGGCCGGGGAATATTCTGCGGACGGACGAGGCGCAAATTAACTTATTCTGGACGGTGCAGTGAATACACAGAACTGTCGTATATGGCGTTGGTGTCATCCACATTTTGTGCAGGAACAACCATTGGCCTGTTAGATGTACAGTGACGTCGTGGGTACGTTCCATTTGCATCTTATACGGATCATTTCGTGCAACACGTGATTCCAGCTTTGCACGAAGGCACCTGTGACCACACCATTATTTCCATGCAAATCGGGGCAACACCATATGTCGCTGGCGAGGTGAAATTCATTCTGCGAAAACCTTCAGTTACGACCGCGTCATCTCTAGGTTATTTCCACATGCGTGGCATTCACGATCCCCTACCTTAATCCATATGTCTTCTTGTTATGGGTATTTTTGAACGGTCGTGCTTATCAGGGACCAATCCGATCTTGTAATAAGTTTTGATGAATACTATTAAATAAAATCATGAATAAAAATATATAAATAAAATTACTCAAAAACTTAATAAAATTAATAAGCATAATTAACCGAAATGTCCGTAGTATGGGCGCCAGAGTTCACCAGAATGGATCCCTCGAATTTATATAAGAGCATGATAGACTTTATATCCCAGGGCGTGTACATAATGCTGCGTACTGGTACATCTGCTGCAGGCCTTACCTAACCTCCTGAAAACGACTAATTAGGTAGGAACTGCACCTAGGTTTATCAATAACACTGATTCTAAAACAGCTAACTATATTCTGAACAAATTCCGTGCATGAGCACCTCATCAACATACAACATTATACATATAATACACACATAAAATATTGCTGGAAGACTCCATATTTACAACAACAACAACAATAATAATAATGAAAATCGTGGGAAAACGAAAGCGAGAACTAAGCTACCATTTGTAGATGGTCCGATGAACAATGTACATGTATGAAGATAAATACCCTTCACTGTCTCTATATCAATTCGACATACCGATTCTCATAATCGGCAGTTATCACATCACACAGATACTGTACCTTGTACTACTGTGTTCACATATTTTAACACTTGTTGTAAAGATATATACACACGTCTGTCGATCCTCAACATACAAATTTATGGAAAGTCTGAGATAGCTTTCACCAACATATAATGCTAGGCCGCCACAAGTGCTACAATACTTAATGCGCAAGCACTCTCCACAATCATCCACTTTCTACGAACATAACAAGACTACGCTCCACGAACGTTTGAAGTCCAGTCCATTGCAGCCGTGTCACTCCAGTACCGTGTATCAGCACCACTTCCTTCCCGTACAGTGCGTCAGTTGTAGTTGTAGTTATCTTCCTTCTCGTTCCTTTACAATCACCTCTACAATCACCCTTACAATGTCTCTTACAATGTCCTTGGTTGCCGCCGTATGATCAACCTTTATAGACATCAACATCCCCCTCCTCTCAGATGATACGTCTGGATTGGTGCTTGCCAGCCAATCATGAGTGAACCTCTTCTTTCTCCCAAGTTATAAACAAACACTCGGGAGTTTTACATGAATCATCAAATTTCCCTGGTACAACAACAAGCTCATCTCATCAGGCTGGGATATATACATGACTAATGGAATTTCTTGACACAAGTACATCACAACAGACACTGGGGTAGCCATATGACTCATTCAAATTACCAGAGTTATTAAAGCAATGTTTTCCCACTCGTGCAAAACAAATTACTCATACCTACATATGTGGATATCTTCCAGCTTACCAATATAAATAACAAAACATACAAATGAAATACTGATAATAATAATAATAATAATAATAATAATAATAATAATAAATCGAATACTGACAATAATATCTCTAACTTCTACATATAATTCTGGGGTGTGATATATGTACTATCACAATCTGTGCCTGATCCGAAGACTAGCATGTCGCTCTGATTTCACCAGATATGCTACAATCAACTGTCGACCATACCGTGTTACGAATACAGCAAGCTGCTGAGTCGTGAGGCCATATTGGACAGTTGTTGTAACCATAGTTCGTAATAAACATGCCAGAACCACCGTTATCGTGTGTTTGATTTTTCCTGCCCTTTTCCCTGCGCCCATACCATGTTCTGATTGCTTGCAGCGCCTTATTTTGCCGGGCTGACTGGTTCAGACGATTGAAGCGCTGACCTTCTGACCCTAACTTGCCAGGTTCGATCCTGGCTCAGTCCGGTGGTATTTGAATGTGCTCAAATACGTCAGCCTCGTGTCAGTAGATTTACTGGCACGTAAAAGAACTCCCGCGGGACTAAATTCCGTCACTTCGGCGTCTCCGAAAATCCGTAGAAGTAGTTAGTGGGACGTAACAACATTAGCGCTATATTTTCGCCTTTTGATGGCTATTGAAATTGTTTGTTTCTTTTGCATAATTCGGGAGTCCATTGCTTGGTTGGCATGCCTACGAAGTTTCAGACTCCTACGATCACCACAGCCTGCGCTGTACCACTTTTACCACAGTCAGCTTAATTAAAACCACTCCGTATAATCGTAGTGTTGACATAAAATAGCATTTAACTTCTTACGAAATATGTCTGCGCGGCTTGGGTCACCTAGCTGTAAGCTTGCATTCCAGAGATAGTATCTTCGAATCCCACTGTCACCAGCCCTGAATATGGATTTCCGTGCTTCCCCATTTTCACACCAAGCAATTAATTACTTCCTTCCCACACGCACACCTTCCTACATTATAGAGAGAATAACTCATCTTTCTCCAACAATGCGGAAATCACACTATCCTCATTACTACTTATCGTCAGTGTTGCCAACTTAGCGGATTTTCCGCTAAATTTGGCGAAATTAGAAGACTGTCGGCGGAGAAATATATCATTTAGTGGACAGCGGATTTTTTGGCGGAATTCTAGATGTATTATAGCGGAATTTAGTGTTTTATCCATTTTACGTTTCTTTTAAAACTTGTACCCCAGTCTGTCTCCGAGCTATTCCGTATTTCTTGTCAGGAGCTAGCAGTTACATGAGGACAACATGTTATTTGGTTGTGATGTCATGAGATCATGGTATCATAAATTTGTAATGCGTGGGAAAGGGTACTTATCTCTTAGTTGACGAACGACGACAAATAATGAAACTGTGACAGAGTAGCATTTATATTTATGCTATGAAGGAAGACCGTTTAATGAACTGGCCTGTTCTGTGTGTGGCCCTTGAGGTAGGGGATTCACGTCGTTTGCACCCGGCAGTAGAACGCCTACAAGTTTTAGCTCGCCGGCTCGCAGGCACGGGGTTAATCCCAGTGAAACTCGCAGATCAGGTGAGTGCAGATATTTACTATTACTATTATTCTTATTATTATTATTATTATTATTATTATTATTATTATTATTATTATTATTATTATTATTATTATTATTATTATTATTATTTGAGATCGGATTTCTTGGCGGAATTTTAGCGGATATTTAGTAGTATTTAGTGGATCTTGAAAATATATGTTGGCAACACTGCTCATCGTTCAGTTGTTTGGAGAGTTTTGAAAGCTCGACTCTGAGAAATGTTTCATGTGCCTTAAATTTGCCTAAAATATGAAGCACGTTATACATATCTAAAAGCAGAACAGTTTTAAAGTTAAACTAGTCTCATTTAGAAGTTACATTTCCCCACGTTGCCTGGCCAAATTACTTGCACCGTTCAGTCAGCATAATGTATTATTATGATGACCAGTTGCTTAGAGCGGGAAATGATATTCAATTTAATGAAGGTGCTGTCCTATTAGAGAGTAAACGAGAACATTAAATAATGAGACACGCTTGTTTACTTCAATAACAAACTGAAGCAATAATACTGACCAGTCCCTCTATAGTACTAAATGCACACAAATGAGAGGATACACGCTAGAACTGTAAACTTGTTGGACGGCACGGGGAAGTGGTTTATACGGTGCATTCAGGAAGCCACCATCTTCAAGTCCAAATAATGTATAGTGAAGGGACATGGAATCCTTTAAGGCTTATGACTTGTGAAATGTGACAAACTGCAGTGAAACTTCACGTTTTGCGAAGATTTTATTCAAATTATTAGAACACTCGTGGATAAGTTCTGTGGAAGCAAAGCAAAGTCTTCGTGAATAGTGAAGTTTCCCTGCACCTTATCTCTTTTAATTTGGTATAAATCCTAAATAGGATCATGTCTTTCGTTCTGGGCCGTGACGTATTGATCTGAACATTGCCTACTTAAAGTTAATAGACAATATACAAGCCTGTATACCAGTAGAGAGGGGCGGACGTGATAGCCAAATGGTATATTCGCTATCTCCTTACCAAGGTGGCCGAATTTCGAAACACGACGAATGCGTGCGGTGGAAATTTTCAAATAAGACAAACTCGTCCTTTTATGTAAAACGGGAGGTTCTCTTGCTTAAAGAAAGCAAGCTTACTTGCTATGAGGTTGGGTTATGCCGGAGGAACTTACAGGTTGAACTTTCCTTCTCCCTGTCTATTTGCGTTGCTAGTTGCAGTACATACTTAAAAATGCTGATATACACATGCATGCTTGTTCTAAAATAACCGATTAAGAATAAAATCTTGAAATAGTCATGGACTGCATTACTTAATTTATGTTTACATAATCATTACTTTCCTTCTTACTACCATCGGCACAATTTTCTAAACACTCGTCACCATGTGATCTGTACCAACCCATCATAGAAACCGTTCTACTGATGGTCTGTAGCCTAGTCTGATTACCCAGGATGTATAGAGAATCAGAATTTACATTGGCTGTTAGAAGTGCGACATATTGTCATATCTGACTTGTTAAGTTGTTAGTGAGGATTTTACGAAAGGGGCAGAAGTCAAACTGTCATGAATATTCAAAGTGAGCTTGATGCCTGCAAGCTGACGTGGAAACGTTCTGTTCTCATTCTCGTTTAAGTACTGCCATGGTGAATTCCTCAAGTTTTCACCAAACAATCACACTGCACAGGTTCACATAAGGCGATATTTTGAAGTCCAGAAATGTTTTAGTGGGGGCATCTAGGTGTGTTTAAAGGTAACATCTATGTGCACTACAAAGTCGGCTAAAATTGATGAGGTAGCCACTTTAATTTGTGAGTTACGTCTACGGGCTAGAATTAAGTAACGGCAATGTTGATTTATTCTTCTGACAACTGTTAATAAGAACTCGTTTTAGAAAATGAACGTCAGTTTTTCTGATTTCAACATTGCCTTTAGTGTAATCAGTTCAAAAGTACACAAATGAAATAAGTATACCGTTGTTGCAGCAGTAATAGCATTAACGTTGATCTGATAGCAATTAAGAAACTTATTGAAAGAAGGTAAGTTTCAAATTTAAATTTCAGTTTTCTCCTTTAATTTCTTTTATGTCTTTATATCTTTCATGTAATCCTCTACATCTATTTAAATGATATTGTCGATCATATTTTTAATATTTCACTAGTCGTTTTTTATGCTTAGATTACGTACATACATACATCATCATTATAGACCGTTATCCCTTACAGCGTTCAGTCTGCAAGCCTCTGTGAATTTACTAAACGTCGCCACAATCCTCTATTTGCAACTAGTGCTGTGGCCTCATTTAGCTCTTTACCTATTATCTTTGAATCGTTATAAACTGACTCTAATCATCGTCGTCCTGGTCTCCCTCTACTTCTCTTATCCTCCATAACAGAGTCCATTATTCTCCAAGGTAACCTATCCTCCTCCATTCGCCTCACATGATCCCACCACCGAAGCCGGTTTATGCGTACAGCTCCATCCATCGAATTCACTCCTAACGTAGCCTTTATCTCCTCAAACGAGTACCCTACTGCCGTTGTCCTACCTGTGTGTACCAGCAATCATTCTCGCTACTTCCATGTCTGTTACTTCTAACTTATGAATTAGTTATCCTGAATCCACCCAGCTGTCGCTCCCGTAAAAAAAAAAAGTTGATCTGAAAAAAGGCAGAAGTAAAGGTAGTTTCGCCCGGGAGCTAACTTCCTTCTTACAAAATACTGTTGATCGCAACTGCGAGCTAACTGCATTAGCTTTACTCTACCTTGATTCAATCTCACAATATTACCATCCTGGGAGAACACACATCCTAAATTCTTGAAATTATCTACATGTTCCGGCTTTGTATCACCAATCTGACATTCAGTGCTGTTGAATACCTACTGACACCAATTTAGTCTTCGGAAGGCTAATTTTCACACCATACTAATTGCACATATTTTCAAGCTCCAGGCTTTCGGCACTATCTACCTTTAAGACCAACTCGTCAGCATAGGACAGACTGCTGACCATATTTCCACCTAATTGAATCCCTCCTTGCCGCTTAATCCCTTTCATCAGATGATCCATGTAAAGTACGAACAACTCTTCAAACCCCTGTAACCCCTGTAAGTACCCTGAACCAAGAACTCATTCTACCATCAATTCTCACTGCAGCCTATTGTCAAAATAAATGCCTTTGATTAATTTTAATAATCTACGCTTGATCCCATTGTCCCCCAGTATGATGAACAACTCTTCCCTCGGTACCCTGTCATATGCTTTCTCTAGATCTACGAAACATAGTCACAACTTTCTTTTCCTCTCGTGTCATTTTTCAATTACCTGGCGCATACTGAAAATCTGATCCTGACAGCCCCTCTGTGGTTTGAAACCACACTTGTTTTCATCCAAATTCCTCTCAACCACTGATCACACCCTCCTTTCCATGATGCCAGTGAATACTTTGCCTGGTGTACCAATCAGTGAGATACCTCGATAGTTGTTGCACACCTTCTTGGACCCATGCTTATAGATAGGTGCAGTTACTGCTTGTGTCCAATCTGAAGGTACCTCACCAACACTATATGCTAATCTTATTACGCTATGAAGCCATTTCATCCCTGCATTCCCTCTATTACTTCACCATTTCAGGTCTAATTACATTTATTCCTGCAGCTTTATGATAATAGAATTCATTTACCACACCTTTCGCTTCCTCAAGCGTAATTTCACCAACATCATTTTCCTCCTCCCAATGAGCTCCGTTGTTCGCGACACCATCACGAAGATTTCCTTTTACATTGAGAAGATTTTCAAAATATTCCCTCCACCTCTCCAGTGATTCCCAGGGAACTATTATGAGTTCACCTGAATTACACAAAAAAATGTTCATTTCCTTTTTTCCCTCCCTTCCTTTCTATATTACTGTCCAGAAAGGTTTCCCTGCTGCTTGACCTAGCCTTTCAAGGTTATTACCAAATTCTTCCCAAGGCTTCTTTTTGGATTCAACAACTGTTTGCTTTGCTTTGTTTCTTTCATCTACGTACAAGTCCCTGTCTGCATCAGCCCTTGTTTGGAGCCATTTCTGATAAGCCTTCTTTTTACGTTTACAAGCTGCTCTCACTTCATCATTCCACCAAGATGTTCGCTTCCCTGTTATGCCACCTATTCTGTTTCTATATGCTGAACTGATTACTGTCAACTGTTCGGAACTTCTCACTAATTATATCCGTGTACTTCTGACTAATTTCCTCGTCATGGAGTTTTTCTACACTTATTCGTTTGCAGACAGATTTCGCGTTCTCTATCCTGGGCCTAAATATACTTAGCTCACTACAGATACGACAGTGGTCTCTTTCATCGAAAAATCCCCGAAAAACCCATACATTCCTAAGAGATTTCCTGAATTCGAAGTCTGTTAAGATATAGTCTATTACGGATCTGGTACCCCTACTCTACCACGTGTAGCGCTGAATAGCCGTATGCTTGAAGAATGTGTTCGTAACTGCTAAACCCCTACTAGCACAGAAGTCCAGCATACGCTCCCGTTCATATTAGCTTCCATATCTTACCCACATTTCCAAATCACTCTTCCCTATCCTTCAGTTTTGTTACCAACTCTCGCATTTAAATTGCCCATTATCACTGTCCTTTCCTTGCTGTTGACCCTGACTACGATGTCACTCGATGCTTCATAACACTTGTCAATTTCATCCTCATCTGCAACCTCACATGATGAATACACTGAGACAATTCTCGCCCTAATTCCTCAAATTGCCAAATATACCCACATCATTCGCTCATTTACATGCCTAACAGAAACTATTTTGCGTGCAATAGTATTCCTGGGATACTACCCTACCCCAGACTCTGCCCTTCCGTTTTTAACACCCGTCAAGTACACTTTATAATCTCCTATCTCTTCCTCGTTATCGCCCCTTACCCGAATATCACTTAATCCTAGCATATCCACATGCATACTCTTTGCTGACTCAGCCAGTTCTACATTCATTCTTCCATAAGCCCCATAATATTGATAGCTCCTCATCGAATTCCATTACGTTCGCCAAGTTGTTTCCATGGAATCTCTCGCCTGTCAAATGGGAGTGGTACTTCGTTACTCCCATAGGCTTACTAAATATTTGCTAAGCTCGGTAAATTCATGAAGCAGGATGCTACCCTACTTACACATAGGCCAAGTGAAGATCACGCCTCTAACGGGTTTGGGACCATCGGCGGATTGTATAGCTCTTGCCACCTGAGCACAACGAGGGCCATGACTCAGAATATGTCCCAGATGCCCACTCCCATTCCGTAGGAACTGGTATACCGACTCTCAGGACCACATCGTAGGCCACTCAGCCCTTGCCCATGGTTCACGAACTTCGATGTGACTAGAGTAACCCACACCATTGAATTTACTTAAAAAACAATATCTGACTGGACTGAAGGCTTGAAAACATAACTTACTGGATCTTAAACATAGGTGTAAGATATACCTGTATGTCCAGAAGTTAAGGGATCTAAATAATGGCGGCATGGTGATGAAGTGCGGACTAAACTGTGCCTGGACAACACGAAAACACGTCAAGAACCTGGCAGCTGATTATGAGATATGTGCCTTAGGTACATAATATTCTAGTTTTAGGGAAGCAGGATGGCACAGAGAACACATTAGATGACATTGTGCGTGATCGGATCATCGGCAGATTAGCTGCCGGCCACAGTCAACGCCAGGTGTGCCAGGAGATGAATGAATTTCACGGCTGTGGAGAAGATTCCAGGAGGGAGGAAACGTTCAACGGCAGTACGGACAAGGCCGACCACGTGCTACAACCCAGCGTCAGAATCGTTATCTTGCCTTAAATACCCGAAGACATCCAAACAGCACAGCACCTGCAGTGACTAGAGGCCTCGCAGCGGCCTCTGGGTCACACATCTGCCGTCGGACTGTGCATCGTCGGCTTCAAGAGGTTGGTCTGCATGCTCGGCGACCCGCCAGATGCATTCCCCTCACACAAAGGCACTGCGTGGCTCGTCGAACGTGGTGTCTTGCTCATCTTGATTGGATCTGGGAAAATTGGGGAGTGCCCTGTTCATAGATGTGTGGCGGTTTAGCCTGGAGAGGGACACTCCCCGTCTGTTCATCTGGCGCGCCCCTGAGGCACGTTTCAAACCCGCCAATGTTGTGGAAAGGGACCGGTATGGCGACGCCAGTGTTTTCGTCTGGAACGGTATCATGTTACGAACATGTATCCCACTGAATGTGTTTCCTAGGGGTAATCTTACGGGTGTTGTCTATAGGGATGTCATCCCTCAACAGTATGTGCGCCTTTTTCGTGGTTCATATGGACCTGGGTTCCATGTGATGGACGATAATGTCCACCCATACAGGGCAGGCCTGTTTGATGAGTACCTGCGACACGAGCACATCACACGTGGAGTGACCAGCTCGCTCCCGAACTTAAATCCGATTGAACATGCATGGGACACTCTAGGCTAAAGGATTGCAGCCCTAACACCGCCACCACGGACCATTGTTGACTTTCAAAGAGCGCTTGTCCATCAGTGGGATGCGTTATTGCAAGCCATGCTAGACGGCCTGATCCAGGGTATGGGGGGCCGTATTGCATTCTGTATAGCCATGCGAGGTCAGTGACACTCTGTGGCTATGTCCGGTTTTCCTGTGTACCTTGCGTCAGTATCAGTATGTCACGAGTCACATTGTTGCCAGGGAGCCTATTTTTACACACATTATCCCCGTGCTACATGGTTTTCCGTGGATATCGAAGATTCCCTAACTTATGGACATGAGTGTAGGTATGAATATCAGCATTTGTAAATTGAAAGGGACGCTATAAATTTAAGTACCGGTACCAGGTAGAAAGAATAGGTTGGAGTTGACGAATTATTTCAGGCAGTTTTAGTATTAGAATGAAGGTTTGGAAAACCTAACGTAGTAAAATGCCATTTTGGATCGATTGCATAATGCTAGAAGCAAATTAGTTTTTGAAACAAATTATTGCTGAAGAAAAAAATCAGTGGATCCGTGATATCTTGGTCACAACCACGAAATAACGAATGTGAAAGTAACGATATTAGTGTCTATAAAATCCATTCGTCTAAATGTATATAAATTCACAGGATTATGTTGGATGTAACGTGATTTGTAGGTCCTCATGTGTATGAAACAGTGTTGAGTGCAAGAGAGGTACAGGGATGGGTGTAGGGGGACTGCGATGATCACTAAGTCCACACTGCATTCTTGCCAAAATCCAGTAATGTTTTTAAATTTTCCACAAAAATTAGTTAGAAAATAGCCAGTGTTTCATCTCTGAATTAGAATGTATCAATGATAAGGGGACATTTTAGAATATTAGTGTTGTTTCATTCGTGTTACATTTTTACTATGACATTTGCATTCCCACGTCTTTCCCTCCCCATGTTAAGCTTAATACAACCCTCTCCCTCACCGGAAAAGTGGCTATATTCAACACTGGTATGAAATTAGACTTATTTCTATCAATATAATTTTCAATTTTTACACAATGTACGGTCACACAATGTGAATGCCGTTATAGCAATCTAACACTGATAATTAATATCATTATGTATGTATACAGAGTGTTTCAGTAAGAGCATGCAACAATTTAACAGGACATAGAAGATGCTCCATTGAACAATTTGAGGTAAGGAACCTGGGGTCAAAGAAGCCAGCTTAAGGAAATAATAGGAAAACAATCACATTACTATGTACTTTTTCATTTATATTAGTTACAGTTAACTTCAAATACCATCACTGATAAAATGAACGTACCATTTGCACTGTATCTTACAAAATATGCTGAAACTGACGGCCATCAACCTCAATGCAAACATGACATCGGTGAAAAAGATTCTGACGCACCCTGACAAATATCCCTGGTGTGTTTCGAATCACATGACAAGCAGCTACAATTCTGGTAACTAATTTCATCTTCGTATCCACTGGGATCTCATATACAAGTGACTTTAGATATACCCATAGGAAATAATCAAGGGGATTCAGGTCAAATGCGAGACAAAGCGGTAGAGAAGTTTACTTACACATCTCCTTAAGCTGGTTTTTTCGACCCCACGTTCCCTATCTCAAATTGTTCAGTGGAGCATCCTCTATGTCCTGTTAAATGTTTTCACGCTCTTACGGTAACACCGTGTATATGTATATATTTATTAGATGTTGAGTTCTCAGCCTGTAGGCTGGTCGGATCCTCAAAAACTCGATCGGATGTCGCAGACAGCCAAGGCCTCAACGACGATATATCCAAGAAAATGTGGAGTATGTAGTTTCCCCGTTGCTTTCCTCACTTAGCCAGAAAGTGTTATAACATGCCTTTTTACTAAACCCACTGAAACTCGCATACCAAATGCAAGTATGAGCGACATTTTCGCACCATTCATTAGCGGGACTGGCTGTACATTACTGTATCATTCATACTTCAATCACATTCACATTGTCAAAGCCAAGGTTCAGACTGACACAGATCATTGAAAGTAATAAATGTGTTCTCGGCCGTACCCCAAAATAGAGCAGACTATAAACACTCTGTCTTACTAAGAACTGATCTGGGCTTTGTGATTTTATTGTGTTTTGAAAGCAATTGAGCATGATAAGTTCTGACCTTAAGAAGCAAAGTAACTTCCAGTTTGATTATTAATATTGAAGTTCGTGGCCTAAAATCCGACTGATTTATTTTAAACTTATGATGGTATAATTAATTTTTGTCCAGTATTAGGTTCATAAGATCCCAAGTTTGGTACCTGACCGGGCTGGGTGTTTTAGTCACATTAATTAACGTCATTATGTTAATTTCCTTTGTCTTCGGATGGGCTATTTGTATGCATTAATACACACCTCTTCATTTACGCGTAAGATAGTCACACTCTCCACCATCACATACACATACTAATTATATATATATATATATATATATATATATATATATATATATATATATATTTATTTATTTATTTATTTATTTATTTATTTCCAGAGAGGTTTGATGTCAGGAAGGGCATCGAGTCATAAAAGTGAGCCAAATCCAAATTTGCAAAATGCGAACCACTGACTGGGAAAGTGGTGGAAGAAGAAAAAGAAAGAAAGAAAGAAAGAAAGAAAGAAAGAAAGAAAAAAAGATAAATGAATTATTAGTTCTCATTGTGTCGTCCATCTGATCAGTTGCAATACTAAAGTATGGCTTGCGCTAGAATCACTCTGTAAATGAAGAGAAACTATGGAGGGCAATAATATCACCGATTAGATTGTCCACTACACTTCCTCTTGCGCAGAGGAGTGCTTTCCCTAACTGCAAGGATTTTGCGTAAAGGAATGCAGTGTTCTTATGCATTATACAGTATTATATTTAGGCTATGTTTGTTTCCTAATGTTGCGAAACATAATACTTCTTCCTTTTCTATCGCTTTTTCCCACACCTGTGGGGTCGCGAGTGCGAACTGTGTCGCACATGTGGAGTTGGCACTGTGTTACGGCCGGATGCCCTTCCTGACGCCAACCCTGTGTGAAGGGTCGTAATGACTATTACGTGTTTCTGTGGTGGTTGGTAGTGTAGATTGTTGTGTGAATATGAAGAGGAAAGTGTTAGGGCAAACACAAACACCCAGTCCCCCGGCCAGAAGAATTAGTCAGAGGCGATTAATATCCCCGGCCCGGCCGGGAATCGAACCCGGGACCCTCTGAACCAACCATTCAGCTAATGAGTCGGACTTGCGAAATATAATACTGTATCTAAGTAATTACTCATCTCCAACCAAATAACCAGCATTGTGGTATAGGGGTAGCGTCTATGTCTCAAGCCTCCGCGGAACGTAAATGATTCCTCATTGTTTTCTTTGACGCGGCAAAATCCCAAAGATTATCTTGTCTATGTGCACGGGCCGTGAAAGCATCAATTAACAACTGAAGAGCTATTTCACTTTGAGAGGTAGTGGGACGTAAAGCAAATAACATATTGAGAGGTGACAATCGCAGCCAAGAAAACCAAGCAATATGACTCAGGAAGTTGGAGCGCAGAGAAGGTGGCACTTCGCTATCTCCGTACCTTAACAGATCGAAGGACCTTGATGAGCTGTCTAATTGTTGTTGTTGCATTGGTATAAATAAGTGTTTGTGGCGTTTAGATGATCAGACCCGCATTCTTACCATATTCGAAAGTTTGCATGATTACTTGTGTCGCTGAAATGGCTATACTACATGTTGTGTATACTGCTCTTCGTAGAGCATAATAAAAATACCCGATCCTGCAGCACCACCTGTTTACCCCTTCCTGTACACAGAACGACAATTTACGCCAAATGATTCACCGTTACCGTACGCAGCCTGACGATGGAATCTCCTACCAGTGGATGTCAGAGGCTTATCCAGCAAATCGGCTTTTAAACACGCCAGTGTCGAAATACTAGGCAAGTATGAATGAATCATCTTGTTGTGACCTCAAGACAACTCCTCTTACTTCCACTTCATCACTGTTAGCCTCTTCTTTTCACAGATCATTTTCATCCTCTTCTTCGTAGTACTACCGGTATTTCTTCTCTTCACCTATAAACTGAAGGCGATATGTCAGTACCTTCTTGAAATTAATGTATTTCTGAAACGTTCATTTTGTTAGTATATCTAGTATTTAATATTCATACGTCTTTATGTACGTACAATGTTCGTTTTCTATATATAATTCTACCTTAGTATCAACAGGTTTGACTATTTTATCCACACCATTACTGCTGTTCTGATAACATGTTTCTTTTTCTTCATCTTATTTTTATCATTATTTGCTGCACCATTTTAAAAAATAATTTCCTTTACGTCGCACCGACACAAACAGGTCTTATGTTGACAATGGGATAAGAAAGGGCTAGGAGTGGAAAGGAAGCAGCTGTGGACTTCATTAAGGTACAGTCCCAGCATGTGCCTGGTGTAAAATTGAGAAACCACGGAAAACCATTTTCAGGGCTGCCGACAGTTGGGTCCGAACCCACTATCTCCCAAACGCAAGCTCATAGCTGTGCGTCCCTAACCGCAGAGCCCACTCAGTCGGTGTGTACCATTTAAAAGTTATCATTACAAGTGTTATAGGATAAGAGTGGCTAAGTGTATAAGAAAGGGAGTACATCTCCAAAGTTCCGGGAAAAATACGACTATACCGAGCGAGATGTCCGTGCGGTTAGGGTCGCAGAGCCATGTCGGCGGCCCTAAAGATGGTTTTCCATGGTTTACAATGTTCACACCAGGCAAATGCTGGGGCATATCCTGATTAAGGACATGGTCGCTCCCTTCCCACTCTTTGCCCTTTCCTATCCCATCGTCGCCGTAAGACCTATCTGTGTCGGTGCGACGTAAAGCAAACTGTAAATGATAAATAAAAAATCTAATCTAATCTAATCTATCTATTGTAGCAGCAACAGACATGCACTTAATTACGCGCGTGATCGAACATGAGAAGTACGCAGGGCGTGTGCGGTCTTAGATCAGGAGAGTGTACAGGGAGGGAATTGAAGTTGAATAAATATTGCATAGTAGGCCACACTCACTCTTATTAATATTAGCAAATGTAAATAAATTCCCTGTGATGTCATTTAATCCTTGTCATATTGAACTAGCATACCATCAAAATTCGATATTTAAAAAGCAAGTAAAGTTTATTATTTACGTTTGAATACTATTAGTGATAGACACTTAATTACAGTAAAATGGTCAAAGTTAATTCTTGAATTTTCAAGCAAACGCTCAATTCAAAACTAAATAAATAACGAAATAAACCATGTTCCTTCTTTAAATAATTAGGTAATCAGTTTGATTTAATATGAAAATGAATAAAGTTCACTCTTGAAGTTCTTAATTGAATGCCTAATTCAAAATTACCGCAAATTAACCAGGGCTCACTCTTGAAATAATATTTCATCAGTTCGATGTATTGTGAAAATAAATGAAGTTCTAATTCACTGGAAAATCATCTAGTAAATGGCTAAGCCTCAATTTCATTCTATGAATGTTCTTCAAAGTTTTCCCACTCGTTAGCAAGTTTGTTTGAGCTTGCAGTAGCTCTGGTAAGACTTAATACTACACTGGCTTTACGTGTAAAATTGAAAGTTATTTGGTAAACTAAAAGTCACTTGAGAAACTGAATGTTACTTATGAACTTGAAAGTCAAATTGGAAGTTACTTGAGAAACGGATAGTTGCTTGGAAAATTGAAAGTGACTTGTGGACTTGAAAGTTTAATTATAAGTCACAGTTCATGAAGTTCGAACTGGCTGTTCTTTAAACAATACATATGGACATCACCTTTAAGTAGTTCTGGATCATGAAGTTTCTGGCTCCGTCTGCCTGCGTCCTCACAGCTCCAGAGTACCTCGTATCCAGCGACGTCCAAGAACGCCATCACCATACGTCCGCGACGATTCGGAACACCATCACCACGTATCCCCCGAAGCTACCACGTCTCCATCGGCGGAAATTCACTCGATGATACGGGTGGTTAAGCATGTGGCGTCAAATTGCACACGCCACTTGGAGTGTTATTGCACCGTCGGTTCATAGTTAACGAGTATAACGTTCGTAGTGAAATTTTACTGACGATATTTTGAACCAAGGTTTCACTTAATAATGCGATCGATCCGTTACTGTCCAACTACACAAATTCGAAACGCTGAATGCACTCTGTTCCCTACTCTAAGTTAGGATACGGTTCGTAAAGTCTAAGCAGAGTCTGTCCATTCTGTCTCACACGTGATAATGACGTAATATTCAGTTACACAATCTGTGTTCCCTTACGTAAAATAACTAGCACGTAATTTTAAGAAACAGTCTACTGTCTATCTAACACACCATAAGGTATTAATGCTCTGTTTCAAACTGTATGTTCCCTTACGTGAAATAATAGGCACGTAATTTTAATAAACAGAGTCATAAATAGTTGGTCACTAGCAAAAGTTCATATACGAAAAACCTGTCTCCTAAAATTGTAAGTTATATTATTTACTGACTATTCTGTAGCACACGGCACAAGATAATATGTCCAATGTGCTTTCAAGCATGCAACGTAAAAGTTTAAAGTGTTTGAATGCTCTTAATAAGTCCTTTAGAAGTGGACGAAAAATTTTAGAGTATAAAGTTATACTTCTGTCACAGTCGAAGTTCTCACCTAGGCCATGCATCGCTGGTACTGAGTTCGAAGTTGCGGACGTTCGGAACGTGACACTCCACGCGCAAAGTTAAATAACACTCGCCGGTACTACGTCATGAAGCATACATTCACCGGTCTCTACTGTCGATCGCTGTGTGTCGTTGAGTTTCCAGGCTCGCCTTTTATACAAAAGCAAGAACGTCATGGATATCACCCGGTATCTTAATATATTAATGTCTCCGCAAATAATGCAGCTATCGACTTGAAATTTGAGTACGAGCTATTTGTTACTGCCAGCTACACGATCCCATTGTCCATTTGCTGTTACCTCATCAAAAAGTGTAGATTTAAAAAATTCTAGACCATTCCTTGTGACGTGCAGGCTACGTGTTCCGTGACGTCGCGGTCGTGCCTTAGCGAGTTGCAGCTGAGCTCGCTAGAGAATGCGTTGCATCACAGACTACAACGCGCACAATTTAAACGTATGAAATGGCCGTGCGGTCTCCAATTCGATCACGGGCAATTGCAGGGGTAACAGGATGGATCCTGATTCACTATATATCCATCTATGTTTTCGTAATTAACTGAGACTATGATTGGGAAGGAAGCGACCGTGCCTTACTGTACTTACTACGTGCCATTCCAATATTCACTGTAGCTGACACATATATTTTTACCTACCTTAATATTCTTCTATTACATTATTCTACCACCGCAGCTATTTTGTATAATAATTCTTCCGCACCCTGTGATATCATGTCACTTTAAAGCGCTGTACCTTGAAAGGAGTAGCAACATGAATTGTGTTACGGTATACGAGCAGTGTGATTGACAGCCTGAATAAACGATTGAAGCGTATCTTGTTCAATTATTGAGCACAGTTTAATTGCCATGAAAAGGGTCGCATCATTATTTTTGGAGCGTCAGCTGAATATTTACATCACGCCCGACACAGCATCATCTTCACAACTGCATGTCGAACTCCCACACTTAACTGGCATGGGAGGAGAACTAACAATACCTCGCTCGAACTTGCTTCACTGGGACGGCTTGTTGGCTACAATATTGTGAGATTCCATCATTTTAAAAATTGATATCAAGCAGCTTAATAATAATAATAATAATAATAATAATAATAATAATAATAATAATAATGACATGCTGAGTGACTCGTACGGTAGAGCAATGGCTCTCTGTGCCCAAGTTGGTGGTTCGATTCTGGCTCAGTCCGGTGGTATTCAAGGGTGTAGAAGAGTAATGGATTAGGTCGTGGGGGTCAGGAAGCAGACGGAATCTAAGACGACGGTGGTTAGACTCGAGATTTCATTATTTAAAGAACAGAGATGTGGAACCAAATGGGGATGCAGAACTAGTTGCAAATAAAGAATTGTGGGTGTGGATAGAAAGTTCACAGACACTTGCGGACTGAATACTTGATTATTTTTTTCCTTTTTTCATTTTTATAATTTGCTTTACGTCGCATGGGCTCAACACTTCCTATGGTGACAAGGGAATCGGACTGAAAACGAAAAGACGAATCAAGGTACAGCCCCAGCATTTTCCTGGTGTTGAAATGAGTAACAACGGAAAACCATCTTAAGGGCTGCAGATGGTGGGATTCGAACCCGCCATTCTCCGAACGCAAGCTCAAAGCCACGCGACCATAATCGCACGGCCAACTTGCTCGGTATAAACAGGAAATTACAGAAATCCATCTTCAGGACTGCCAGTTGTAGGGTTCGAATCCACCATCAACCTAATTCAAGCTGACATTTAACGTGACCGAAACCCGTAGCCACTGGCTCTGTGCATGAAGAGTAAGAGAAGCAAAGGCAGCCTCAGTATTTAATAATTAATGGGTGTGAAACTAAATGGGATACAAAGGAAATTGCTAACGGGGGATTGTGGAGGAGCTTAGTTAATTCACAGAGTTTACAGATTTAACGCTTATGGGCTTTATGGAATGCCTTCATTGATCAACGGTAAGTACGAACGTTATCGTATGCTTTCTCACGTTGGGTTCAACCTCGGTAGGTTTTAGTGATTGTGATAACCCAGTTTAATCAAATCAATCAATCACTACTGATCTGCATTTAGAGCAGTCTAGGGAGCGGTGATAAGACTACAGGGATCTGGAAGTGAAGTAGGGGTGACATAAAGATGTTAGTGTTGAACTGTAGAAGTATTGTAAAGGAAGGAGTAGAATTATTTCATATATATACCGTATATTTACCAGATATTGTAATAGGAGTTGAATCATGGCTGATATATTATATAATGGATGCAGCAATATTCTCATCGAACGGGAGTGTGTATCGTAGAGATAGGATAGGAATGGTAGGAGGGGGAGTATTCAATCTGGTGAAAGAATAATTTATATGCTACGGAAAAGTTCAAGATGACAAACAAGAAATTCTAGGCGTAAGGCTCATTTCTAAAGATAATAGAAAACTTGATATGTTTGGAATGTACAGACCGGGAAAGGATAGCACTGAAGCTGATTCAGAATTATTTGATAAGGTAATCACCTATGTGGGAAACGATATGGGAAGGAATGTGATTGTAGCGGGAGATCTCAATCTAACAAATGTAAATTGGGAAGATAATGCGAACGACAGGAAGCATGACTAACAAATGACTATTAAGTTAATATGGGAGGGACAGCTGATCCAGAAAGTGATGGAACCAACTGCAGGGAAGAATATTCTGAAAGTGGTGCTGTTAAAACCAGACGAGCTCTGCAGAGAAACCGAAGTAATAGATGGTATTTGTGACCACGAAGCTGTTTTGTCGTAGTTAGAAATAAATGTGACAGAAAGGAATGTCTTAAAAGTAGGACTATTAGGCAGTGCCATACGGCTGATAACACTGGCATGAGGGAGTTTTTGAAAAGTAAGTATGATCGGTGGAAAACGGAAAATGAAAATGTAGCCCCATATTCCCTCAGTCGTGTTTGCCCTGTTATAGTGAGCGGAGTGTAGGCTCGTGGTGAACGTGACAGCATAATAGCACAACGACGCCATTTGAATCCCGTTTTACGGGGTAGAATACTCGGCCGCCTGAAAGCAGGCCAGACACAGACCAAAGTCGCCGTATCCATGAATGTGCCACAAAGTGTCATTTCCAGGCTTTGGAGACACTTTCGAGACACAGGAGATGTTAGTCGTAGACCAGTACCAGGTCGACCAAGGGTAACCACCCCACAGCAGGACCGATATCTGGCCTTAACCGCCCGACGAAATCGAAGTGCAGCTGCAAGACAATTGTCGGCGGAGCTTGCAGCCGTCTCATGGGTTGCCGTTTCCCGGCAAACTGTGTACCGGAGGCTCAGAACAGCAGGGCTCTTTGCCCGACGTCCAGGGGTGTGCGTCCGGCTCACTCCAGCACAGAGATGGGCCCGTTTATTGTGGAGCCGTCAACATCGAAACTGGACCATGAATGAATGGAGGCATGTGCTCTTCACAGATGAATCCCGCTTCAGTTTACAGAACGATTCCCGTCGCATATTAATCTGGAAAGAACCGGATAGCCGATAAAACCGCAGGAACATCGCGGAGCGGGAACAGTATGGTGGTGGTGGCGTCATGGTGTGGGGCGGCATCATGTGGAATGGCCGTACGGACATGCACATCTTCATGGGTGGTCCGAGGAACACGGTTAATGCTCGGAGATACAGGATGAGGTACTGAGACCACATGATCAACTCTTCAGAGGTGCAGTTGGTCCAAAATTCCTCTTAATGGACAATATTGCCCGACCGCACCGCTCTGCTCTGGTGGATGAATTTCTTGCTGGGGAAGACATTCATCGCATGGACAGGCCAGCGAGGTCTGCAGATCTGAATCCTATAGGACATGCCTGGGATGCATTGGGGAGGCGAATTGCATCCCGTCAGCCTCCACCATGGACCCTCCAAGACCTTCGCATTGCGCATTCGGGTGAATGGGATCGACTGCCACAAGAGCTCTTGAACCATCTGATAGAGAGCATGCCACGTCGCTGCGAAGCATGTGTGGCTGTCAAGGAAACCATACACCCTATTAACAGCATATTTTGTTGTGTAAGACATTACCAAGTTTTGTTAGTTGTTGTCAAACATGTACCTTAGCTGTCAGAACCTTTCTGGCACTGCTTTTTTCTTTTTTTGGACAAGTTGTGCGACATACGGTGTGTGAGTCAGCTTCCGTTTGTTCAGCAATCCGTCTGACATTTCTATCAGGCGGTATGACATCGTTTAGTGATTGTGCTTAACTTTTGGTCACTAGTGTATGTTGGTACTTATACCTGCTTGCCTTACATTGTTGGTACCTATGTGAAACACTACCACCTTTTCCCTTCCCTCCTTCTGGTCTACTTTCCTCAATATCTGCCTCAACCTAATTCCTGGATATCACTCTACCCTGGTTCCACGTTTTCCACACACTTTCCCCACATGTCTAACATTGGAATTTCCCATGACCAGAGCCTCAACCCTACCCACCTCATTTGATCCCCACCCCTCCTGGTCAACCCTATCTTCCCTGACAGTTTCAGAAGCTACTTCCTCCTCCCTTGTCTCCCTCCCATGACTCTTTTCCACCTGTCTTTTCCTATCCTCTACGCTACATGTTCCTTACTTACCTTTTCCCTTCGTCCTATTTCCACACTTCTCAGCAACAGTTCCCTCTTCCTCATCTTCCCTCTGTTGTTATACCTGCAGTGACCGGTACTGATTTCTCATAGACACCTGTCCTGAAATCTGATCCTGAATAGAGCGCTTAGCCTGCAATCCTTCCCCTTAAAATATTAGACCACCTGTCTTCTGAAATTCCTCGCTTTCTTTCCCATCCGTCTTTTTCACCTACTGTATCCTGCATAATGTTTGAGGGAGGTCTACCTTCCTTCCAGTCTCCTGAGAGAATCCTAATAATCTCCCTCAAACTCTCCAACTCCTCCCTCATACTCCTGAATGCTTGACCACACACACAGCTCCTACACTGACACTCCTTATCCATTCTTTACGGAAAAACAAAAGGAAAAGGAAAAACAAAATAACATATTCTGAGCAAAAAAATTAAAGGAAAGGAATATTTTCTAGGATAGTACACAAATACCACACGACAATAAGATAATATACTGCCACACTACATTACTACTTAGTCGTACTACATTTTTATCCTACAGCACCCGAACAGGATAAAAATTGCCGTTAATTACTGAATACCGAAAGGAATACACAAGAATTACACAATTCCGAACTGCAGTTAAGCCTATCCAAATTACAACAACAGAATTCTAGTAAGAGAGTTTCTACAGATACTTCTACTATACTACACAAATAATTTAGAAAAATAGAATAAGCACGCTAATTTCTGATAAGATACTACAATATACTGCAATAAT
This sequence comes from Anabrus simplex, assembly GCF_040414725.1. Taxonomy (NCBI): domain Eukaryota; kingdom Metazoa; phylum Arthropoda; class Insecta; order Orthoptera; family Tettigoniidae; genus Anabrus; species Anabrus simplex. The sequence goes on along the minus strand of NC_090266.1, from coordinate 816,154,341 downwards.
TTTAAACTAATTTCAGACGTATCGTAATTGCAGTATGTTATTACTGAGCACAAACAGAAGTGAAAATTGCAATTAAAGTTTGAAATTCGCAAGAACTACTCAGTGATTAGCAACAAAGCAAAATGCGTATACAGACTATTATTAGTACCGTTTTATCTTACTGTGCTCTAATAAATACACACGAAAGACACGCACGAATATTGCAGTTAAGATACTATCTAATATACAGTATCTACACCAAAATTCTCAATTGAAATGTGGTTATATGCTTTTTACAGCTCGTGAATTACTATAATTTCTCTAATACGCGGGACGGAGAATAAAAGTGTCCTTAAATGCTTAAAAATAAGAGGTTGTCTACAATTATATCTCAACAAAAATTCTGCCATAACTACGCCGGGGTCTTGAATTGTAATAATATTGGGATATATGAATTTCATTATTAACTTTTACTCGATGAATAAGCGAAGGTGCAAATTTACAGAGTGTGCCGGGGACTTAGAACTAAAAATTATCGAGAATACAGTAATCAGCTGATTCTTGTGTTTGTTTACTCAACTACCATATAATCTTTGATCTCGTCGAAATGCAGAAAACAATCGTCAACAATCCAAAGGCTTTTGAGTGATTCTCCAGTGAAATACCGTGTGTTCTCTTTTACTTCTTTTTAAATCGAAGTTTACTGTTTTATCGTATTATTTAATTGAATAAATTATTACCTTCGTAATAGTTTCAACGAATATCTATGCGGAATACCGGGTCTATTGTGTACACGAATGTAAAAGCTGCGGAAGTTACAACTCCTTATGATAATCTGCCTTTGTAAGTATTATACAAACGAATCTACAGATATTTAGAAAAATTAAAAAAAGTTAATATCATTACCTAAGTTATTTCCTAAGCCATAATTCGAAACAAAGTACATCTAGCTAGCCTCCTTATCCTAGAAAACGTAATCTACTGAACACCAACTTAACTACTTGATATAAAAATCAAATAAATATAGCTACTCCCAATTTCTAACAACAAGCACTAAACACTAATATATAAATAGCACTAAATGGAGCACACACACACAAAATTAAACAACTTCAATAGGTTTTAACTACTTTATCACTACGATAATTCAAGAGCCCTCTCAACAGCCGAGATTGCACAAGCACGTCCAACAATGGAATCCATTTTATAGCAGTTTCCATTCTATAGCAGATTCGCTAGACTGGTAAGTGGGTAGAATATCCGTACACATCCATACTTTTTGACGGTGCAATGAGCCGCTTCCACCTCGTACCAGGCGTTGATATCAGGCTGGTGTTCCGAAGTTCTCTGAGCTAATTTAGTTTTACACACATAATTTATCTGGTGGTTGTCGCTATGGTCTTTCTGCGTGTAATTAGTTCTATTGTTAGTTTCGAACGACGGAGTGATAGAAGGCACTAGGCCTATTATATTCGTGCAAAAAATCAACATCTTTTTTTTCGACGGATCTTGACGATTCAGACCATTATACACCAAAAAATGTGGTTTTCACAATGTAAGTCCGCCTTAGAAGGTCTTAGGGTCCCCTTAAAAGCCATTTGCGCCGCAAATCTCTTCTAAAATGGCATTACGTTACCTACCCCATTTGAGTCTGGAAGATAATTGCTAGTTAGAAGGTTGCTTCCATCCTCATTTCAATTGCCCTGATCCCCTTGATCAGGGCGTGCTTTTATTGGAAGCAGTTTTCGTAGAACTTGCAAGTTTATGCATGGGATCGGGTTACGAGCCACACGTAACTTTTCACATACTTGTTTGGGCAAGCTCTGACATCCTCCTTGATAGCTTGCAAAACTCTGTCATCTGTATGTTCTATTGACTCAGAGTGTTTACTTTTTGCGGAGTTCATTTAGTTGAGCGTTGTGTTTCCATACGAAGCGTGAACCTACAGTTGTTTAATCGCGCTGGAGCAATCAATCTATTCTTTGTTTTTGTTACTGTTCTTTATGATATCGCTGTTCTTAACATGCCCTAAGCTTTTATCAATGACATGATGTAGCCTATTTACTTACACAATATTTGCTGCCTCTATTTCAGGCAATAAAGGAGATAAAAACAACTCCATGTTGTGCGCAATAAAACAAATACACACTACGCTTGTATTTTGTCGATTTATAGTTTATTTGTGAATTATTCAGCTGTTCACGCTATCCAGCTATTTGTTACAGGCATTTGTTAGTTATCCATATAAGAATTTTATTTGTTTATGACATAATTTTACCGGGCGAGGTGGCCGTGCGGTTAGAGGCGCGCAGCTGTGAGCTTGCATCCGGGAGATAGTGGGTTCGAACCCTACTGACGGCAGCCCTGAAGATGGTTTTCTGTGGTTTTCCATTTTCACACCACGCAAATGCTGGGGCTCTACCTTAATTAAGGCCACGGCCGCTTCCTTCCCACTCCTAGCCCTTTCATATCCCATTGTCGCCATAAGACCTATATGCGTCGGTGCGACGTAAAACCAATAGCAAAATAACATAATTTCTATGACTGAAGGATTCACATATTTTAAGACGCCGGTGTGTGGAACGTTTGTACCACAGAAGTTTTTAACGTTTCAGAAGACACAGACATCCTTAAATGCCACCAACTTCAACCTTGATTGAGCCGACAACGACGTCGGTGGCTCTGATGACGACGTTATTTGTGTTAATCTCGAAATTGTTCAGCGAACAAAAAAGGTTACTGGAATCTTCAAGATCATAATAATATTCCAGTCTTGAATTATTATGTCAACTATATAATTAATCAGTAAAGTTAGCACGTACTCTCAGATGTAAATTATTTTCCCATGCGTAACAAAGATCCGTCATTCCAAGGGTGTTCAATAAAATAAGGCAACAGAACCTGCAATTCCTCGAAACATCCATGGAACATAATGTGAACTTCTTACACATTGTCCTGATATTTGTCTAAGTACGGGGGGAATAAAACTGTCTTGGAAAGTATTTATAAGACTGACTCGGAATTGACCCTTGTTAATGCACAGGAAAACTAGCCAACACAGGAAATGCTGGAAACCGTGATTTTGATGCACCAATGGGTTGCTGTCGCATGCCTGCGCGTGCGCATCTCCCGCACAATCTGTCCCGAGTACGTCGCTTTGTCAATACGTGTGAGTGAATAAGAGGAGCAGACGTGTTTATTATCCAGTTGAATGCAACACAAAATGGCACTCACGATAAAACAGGACTTGTTCATTGCCGAGTATTATGCGAAGGACGATTCATGGGAAACCTCCACGGAACTGTTTGCGCAAGTGTTTAAGACTGGAAGTTTTTGGCAAAAGCTCTATCAAAGTGTAGAATTCAAAACTTACTGGCAAAATTGCGTGAAACGAGCTCTGTGGCGAATTAAAAAAGTAATTAACCGAAAGAGTTGGAACACCAGAAAACAGTGCTCGAGTGAAGGAAATTCTGGAAAGAAATCCGACGAAATCGCAACGCCTTTTATCTGTGCAAGTGGAAATTAAGGCATAGTCGTGTCGAACCATTATCCAAAAGGATCTGCATCTGTGTCCTTACAAATTTCCTTTTGTGCATGCGTTTAAGCTCCAGACGAACCTTCGCGTATTGAGTTATGCTGGTGGTTTCTGAGTTAGGTGGTGTCAGAACTTTTGGATCCTCAGTTTTTCATTTCTTCAGATGAGGCCACTCCCAGCAACTTCTGTGATGTTCATTAACGGGGGTCAATCTCGCGTCCGTCCTATCGTAAATATTTTCCGGGCCAGTTTTATTTTGTCCACCCAGTACTTGTTTTATAGTATAACAGGGCATCTACCTTCTCATGGAAAAAATCAGTCTCAAATGTCTGATGCAAGGATACGACGGCTCGCTGGACATCACTGTCGGACCCTCTCTGGCACGTATTTGCTTCTTCAATAGTGCAATAGCCCCCACGATCTCCTTCTTTCTGATCGTTTCCCCAAGTTCTTGGAGTCGGAATTTTTGTATGGATTTGGTGTAGTTTTACGGACAGATGCCCTGCCTGACGCCAGTCCAGTGTGAAGGGATCTATTCACTATTGCGTGTTTCTGTGGTGGTTGGTAGTGGGTGTGCTGTGTGTAGATGAAGATACGTACGAAGAGGAACACATACACTGAGTTCTCGAGATAAAGGAATTAACCAAAGGTAAAATCACCGCGTTCTGGCCTGGAATCGAACCTAAGGACACTATGCTGACCATTCAGCCAAGGAGCCTCACCATCTGTCAACTGATGGCTGAATGATATAACAGATATTATGCGTGATCTTACGGTAGTGAGGTGAAGCAATAATATGCCTGCTCTATTGCGATGTGAAATTTGAACGAAACTGAGAACAGCTCACATGTGAGGATTCTTATTACAAGCAAAGTCGTTTCCCTACAGGGTATGATGGCCCTGGGAGTAGGGGGCGGGAGTGGTGGTGGAAGGAAAAGGCTGTAGGCTGAGTGAACCTCAGGGCCATGTGTACCTCTGGAAGTGGAAATCTTGTTTCTTAAATTTTTAGAATACCTGGAGAGGAATCGAAACCACGTCCTTCCGGGTGAACCGCGACGACCAGGCACCTCCTGAGGATCCTTATTACCTTACTCATTAACCACCTACCTATGACCTTAGTCCACCATTCCAACAATAATAATTATGTCTGCATGGGACACTTTTGACTGCGTTGAAAATACCAGATAATTTATCATTCAGGGTGTTCTGTAAAAACTGAACGAGTGGAAACAGAATAGCCCAATGTCGGGCTAATATCGTTCGTATAACTGACGTCCCAGCTATATCCTGCAAGATGAGTTAGGTTACGACAGATGCGAGTGGTCCCGCGTTGTCTTGATGGAAAGCAACATCCTTCTTCCTCAAGTTTTACCAGCACTTGGGAAAGTATAAAGTCGGCCAAGAGAATTACTTTGAGTGTAGTTGTCCATCGGTGTTTTCAAGAAGACACTGTAAGGAAATACGCCCTAAGTCCCCTATAATTTCAGTTCTATTTCGTAAGTAATATAACTACTTTTACGGTTTTCGACGACACCATCGTGTCTGATATCTTCTTCCAGGAGTTATTTTATGTGCCCGTAAATCTACCGACATGATTTCGGCGCATTAAAGCATCTTCATTTAGCTGATGTCCAATCTTGCATATCGGGTCTAGAAAATCAGTGCTCTACCTTCTCAGCTAGTCATCCCGTCGAGTAATTGATTTGTGACATTAGTTTCCCACATTACATTTGGTTATCGGTATACTTGAGTATAATCCTGTATCGAAGACTTGTTAGGATTATCTAAATCAGTTACACAAAGCCTTTGAAATGTATCGGGATGTTGAACTCGGTGGGCTAGAAAATCTAAATATTGTTTCGTGAAATTTAACTCTAGATATGTAACGTTGTGCATGATTCATGGTGTAAAGCGCAGTTCCATTCGTATCATTCCGGATGAGAAAACAAGAATGCAATTTGAATGTTATATGTATCATTTTCGTGTGGGTAGGAAGGTATTCTTGGTATCTGTTGTACTTCGCGAACATATTGACACAAAGAGGAGTCACTTTGGTTTGTAGAGCGGGCATGTAGAACATTAGAGAACGTATGATGTAATAAAGCCAAGAAATAGTAGCAGTAATATTGGGTTGTAAACCTGTTGACGAGCTAGGAAAGCCCACCTCCCACCACTAACTGTTATGACTGCACATTCCTTCCATCACTGTGGCCATGGCTTATGTTATCAGTCTCCAAGAGCTCCCTCTATTCCAGCTTTGAAATCTACCATACGAGGCGACGGATACAACCAGGTCGTAAGTTACAAAATGTTTCCCGTGTCCCTTCGCAGTATTTGTGATTTGTGGAGGGAAATCACACTCACTTGATGATCAGCGTGTTTAACCAACTGTGGGTGGAATGAGGGCTCAAACGGATTCGGGTATCGTTGTCTACAGTTTTAGGTGTTTTATAAATGTGCACAACTATTTAAATTACAAATACCAATGAATTTTTGGTATGACAACGTATTGACAAGGGATAGGAGGGCACGGCAGATGATTAGCATGGGCCATTGCATGTGAGCGTTTTTAATTCTGGAAATAAGATTTATGTGCTACGAATTCTACTGTAGCCTATATCCTGTTGCTGATAACCATACGATTTACTGTTACGTAATTATTCAGTCATTCAGCGTAGTAGTAGTAGTAGTAGTAGTAGTAGTAGTCAATTAGACGGGCTGAGTGGCTAAGACGGTTGAGGTGCTAGCCTTCTGACCCCAAATTGGCAGGTTCGACTCTGGCTCAGTCCGGTGGTATTTGAAGGTGCTCAAACACGTCAGCCTCATGTTGGTAGATATGCTGACACGTACAAGAAGAACTGCGGGACTACATTCCAGCACCTCGGCGTATCCGAAAACCGTAAAAGTAGTTTATGAGACGTAAAGCCAATAAAAAAAGAAAATAAAACAATGGCATGAAGAAATTCACAAAAACGAAATAAAGGCTATTTAGGAATAAACTCGGTTGTTCAAGTTGTGATCTGAAGCAGCTTCGATAATGGGCTCATGTGAGGCAGATGGAGGTGGATAGGGTATCTTGGAGAAAAATGGAGACGATGGTTAGATTCAGTTTTTAATTATTCAAAGGCAAGTGATGTGGAACTAAACTAGGTCACACAGCTAGTTACAAATAGAGGACTGTGGGGACACTCAGTCTATCCACAGAATCTTATAGATTTAACATTGAAATACTTAACAGTCGTTAATCGAGATCCATTATTATTATTATTATTATTATTATTATTATTATTATTATTATTATTATTATTATTTCGTTTCGGCCACTAAGGACCACGTCATTTCAACTGTTTCCCTTGAGCTTTAATTTTGGCCCAGTATTCCTTCATTCGTATACGGTGTTGCTCCTTTCGTTCTTCCGTCCATGCCTTTCCAGTTTTCATCTTCGGCTTTGGTAGGAAACTCTGATATTCTTGGAGTTTTGTCTTAAGTGGGACACGCTCCTAGATATCTTCAAATGAGATTCCATTCTCCTGCAGATCTTTCTGTACCTCACTGAACCATGCCCCCTTTGCCTTTTTCTCTTGGAGGAAAGTGAAAATGCGGTCGGTTAACCGTGTTGAATTCATTCGGGCCATGTGTCCATAAAAAGAAATCCTCCTTTTTCGCATCACATCGGTTATTTTCTCCACATGCGAGTACAACTCCTGGTTGTGCCGTCTCCTAAACTCGCCGTTGTCTTTGACTGGACCTAAGATTTTTCTCAAAATCTTTCTTTCCTTGGCCTCCAATTTCTCCATCATACGTTTTTTGTTCATGGCGAGACATTCCGCTGCATATAGAGCCTCTGGCCGGATAACAGTGCAATAGTGTTTGATTTTTGCATTCACAGATATAGATCTTTTGTTATAGACATTTTTAGTCAAATAGTAAGCTATTTCTATTTTATTCATGCGTGAAGAAAAGGCTTCTTTTTCGGACAAGTTAGGTTCTATCCATTCACCAAGATACTTAAATTTTTCAAGTCGCTTGACTTTTCCGTGAGTCCCTTCTAGCTCACTTGGCGCCAGTTTGATATTTGTAATGAATTTCCTTTCCTCAAAGGAGATTTGGAGGCCCGCCTTTGCAGCTTGTGTTTGAAGCTGGTTGATCTGCTTCGTGGCCACATCCAAGGAATCAGCGAAAACCGCGAGATCGTCTGCAAATGCTGGACAGTCAATTGAAAGGTTCTTGATCTTGTGGCCTAGTCTGACTCCGCTTTCGACTCCTTCATTACTCATTTCTCTGTGCCATTCACGGATCACTTTCTCAAGAACGCAGTTATGCTGCCCACGGTAACATACATGATACTCTCTTTGGTTTTTGCCATGTAAAAGAGACAAACATTAGGGAAACTTCTTATTGTATGAAGACGTTGTTCTGCCTCCTAAGAAGTGAACCACGACCGACCACATCTGTTATAATAACGCGAAAGGTTTTAGTTCAAGTAAGTATTGCTCTATTGACGAAATCGTACTGTCATTCGTTACAACATGGCTCGCTATATGCTATTGAATTTCGAGATGTAATTCACGTCACCATATTTGTTCAAAGTCTGATGTTTTCTCGAACGTGAGTTGCGAAATTGAAAATAACAAGTTCATCGGATGGATAAAATAATATGAAACAATTGACGAAAAATAAAAAGTAAGGCCAATGAGAGGCAGGCATAGAAAGGTGAAGAAAAATAACCCTGACATGAGAATAAAGAAAGAACGAAGTCCCCACATTTTATACCTTATTCCCATTTTATCCTCTGTATTATTATTTCATCACACCATCGTATGAAAGTTTTCGATGATGTTAGGTCCGAAAATGTCGTGACCATGGCCTTAATTATGGTATAGCCCTGGCATTTGCCAGGATGAAAATGGGAATCCTCGGAAAACAATATTCAAGGTGCAGATAGTGGGATTCGAACCTGCCATCTCTCGAGCTTATGCTTAACCAAATCTCTAGGTATTATTATTAAGCCTTGTTTACTGTCGTTTTGTTCCCTTTGGTAGACAATTTGTCTTACGTCGCACCGACACAGATAGGTCTTACGGCGACGATGAGACAGGGACGGGCTAGGAGTGAGAAGGAAGCGGCCGTGGCCTTAGTTAAGGTACAGCCTGGTGTGAAAATTAGAAACCGCGGAAAACCATCTTCAGGGCTGCCGACAGTGGGGTTCGAACCCACTATTTACCGAATACTGGATACTGGCCTCACTTAAGCGACTGCAGCTGTCGAGCTCGTTCCCTTTGGTAGACATCGCGTTACAACAAAATAGTCGGCAATAATGATAGGCCTGTAAATAGAGCCCTGCACGGACGCGGACATCCGCGGATTTTATGATAATTTCTAAATAATGACGTTTATTGATTTTCACTCAGGTATACTCTCATTTTTGCTTTTGATTAGGCGACCCTTGACAGTGGTATAGGAGATTGGCGATATAGGAAGAGCCTTGAGACCATAAAGGCGTAAATCTGACCTGAGCTTACCTGACACCTGCCCACAATTAATGGAAGGAAAGAACAAAGGTCAATACGTTGATAGTTGTCGCAAGAGAAAATCTCTCATAAACCTGTGACTGTGGGGATTCTGGTGCCAGGGGTCAGGCCTATTGTATTATGTTAACAGATCTATCCGTTTCAATACCTGGGGTGTAATACACTCTAGTCAAATACATACTGTAGTCAAATATTTACAATATCCGCGGATGCGGGTGCGGATATTATTTTTAAAAATCCACACAGGGTTCTACCTATAGATACATAGCCACCGCGGAGACTCACACCTGATAAATTACGGGGCTCTAAAGCAATTTAGAAATTTTATTTAACATCTAGCCATGGTCAATACGGACAATAAAGTCATGTTTAACCATATCACACATAACAGTAAAAATTCCACCATTTTTATTATTATTATCAACTTCTATATATTTATTCTTTTTATACTTATTCTCACAAACAGGCCAGGTGAGGAGCGCTACATAGCGCACCGGTACTGGCACGGCACTAGGCACCCCCCCGGGGGTGTCCAAACTGACATATGGTTGCACACCTACATAAGCTTACTTTTCCCAGTTGACTCTGGTATATTAACTTAGAGGGTTGTTTCCTTCCCTCATTTTAATGGTTCTGATCCCCTTTATCACCGCCACAGGAAGGTATTTTTCTTACACCTTCTACAGGGTGTGCAAAATAAAACAGGCCCGGAAAATATGTATAAGACTGACGCGGAATTGATTAAAATGTTACCTAAAGACTAAAATAACTGCAAAGAATGACAAAACAAATTTATTTTATCTAATTTCTATGATCTGTAGCCCCATGATCAGAATTTGCTTACAAATTAGCAATGCGTGTGGTGCAATATTTCAAATATAACATCTCATCAAAATGCGGGCCGAAGTACAATAAAATGTGGCGTTTAATTCCTCTGTTGAACATTTGTAAATATCCTATATTTCACTTTGCAGTTTCATGGATATTCCAGCCAGTTACAAAATTAATATTACATTTTGAAACGTCCAGGATGCCCAGAACAAAAAGAAAGAAAGAAAGAAAGAAAGAAAGAAAGAAAGAAAGAAAGAAAGAAAGAAAGCTAGTTACAAGTGATGCTTCCGATCTCCCTATCACTGTGTTGGCCACGCTCTGCGCCTTAGTTTGGACGGGAAGCAACCTAGTGTGGCATCCACGAGCGTAAACTGCCTACTCAATATCTGCAACGGCGCTGCCTTGGAACAGGTGTGTGAGACGACGATTTTCCGCTACAAGCAGAGTGGATTGAAAAAAGAATGGATTCCGTACAATCGATTATAACAGAAATACTTACGTAGTAAATACCACTGTAACTTCAAGTGTTCAAAGATTTACATCATTTCAGAAAAACGTTTATTTAAGGATAAAATGACACGATGAGAGACAGAATTGTAACGTGCGAGTAACTGAGTGAAAATAATGGAACTGCCATCAACGAATTTTGTATAGTGTTTTTAAATTGTAATCGTTACATTTTACAGAATTTATTTCTTGAAGTAAAGTTGTAATCATTACATTCTAGTAATCAATATACATCGCACGAAAGCAGAAACGGAAAGGAATTAAGTGATGAGATGAGGCAAGTAATGTAATGAACTTCTACATAAGTTCTGTGGCTCAAATCCCTCCAAACGAGCCGTCATGACGTGTTAAATCACAGTTATGTTTCGAAACCAACACTTTTAGTAGCTAGGGTTCATGAAAGGCCAAAATCCGTTAAAACCCGCAGGTTTAATTTTTGCGCGATAACACTGTCCTTCAAAAGAAAAAAGGATGAACGGAGAGCAAGCAGAACGATCGTAAACAGTAAATTGATGCATCGAAATCACGGTTTCCAACATTTCCTGTGATAGGCCGTTCTCTTGCTCATTAACGAGGGTACGTCTACGTGATTACAATTCAGGAGCTGTCTGATGGTCAAATGGCGGCCTCTATCTAGATGGCCAAAAACAACGGTCTACAAGATTCGTCGAACTAACCATACAGCCCCTCGTAGTCTGCAGGCCTTCGGGTTGAGCAGCAGTGGCTTGGTAGCCCAAGGCCCACCAGGGCTGTTGTGCCATCGGGGTGAGGGTGAGGGATTAAGGCTAATGGCGTAGCCTTGTTGAAATGTCAGATGTGTTGAAAACTTCTTAAAGGTATGCAACACTGGGTACGATCACCACTTCCATCGGTTTCTCACGTGCTGTTGGCTAGAAGAGGAACTGGTCACCCTACTTCGTCTCCCGGCTCAGGATAGCTGACCATGACCTTCATTATGGTATAGCCCCGGCATTTGCCAGGTTGAAAATGGGAATCCTCGTTAAACAATCTTCAAGGTGCAGATAGCGAGATTCGAACATGCCATCTCTCGAGTTTGGAGCAATCTCTTGCCACGTTAGGGCAATGGATAGGTCACCAACGTGTATATTTGTGTGGGGCGTTTGGTTCTTGGTTACGCATAGTCTATTTTTATATTACTTTATAATTTTTTTTACGCACTGAGACAAATAGGTCTTATGACGACGATGGGATAGGAAAGGGCTAGGAGTGGGAAGAAAGCGTCCCAGTCTTAATTAATATACAACCCCAACATTTGCCTAGTGTGAAAATGGGAAACAACGGAAAACCATATTCAAGGGCTGCCGAAAATGGGGTTCGAACCCACTATATCCCGAACGCAAGCTCACAACAGCGCGGCCAACTCGCCCGGCAATGCAGTTCTGTGGTCGAGTTAATTTTATTCTCTAGAAACCAAAATTGATCCTTCTTCACTTTTAAGTAAAGATAGATTTTGAGCCAGTTCTGTGGTACAAAGTTATTGTGTCTACCTCTCACGGGCAGATCTCGTCTTCAATTCCTGAATAGTGAAATAATTCTATTTCTGAATTGAGTTCAACTGGATACGAGGGGCAGTAAAGGTATCCTAGCAATCTGTCTTAGGAAGTCGCCTTGCTGATCACGTGATACTGCAGTATCTGCATCAGGCTGGGCAGCAGTCTTCTTGGAAATCCAATATGCTTTCCAGGTTGCACTGTATGTACTGTGTGGTTTGATGTTCGATTTCAGTACTTGAATAAGGATACCACTGCCTGTCCTCGCTAAAGGACGGGCAGCGCAAATGCGGCTTGTTTACGTGAATTTGCTTCATGATTATTCATGTCACCATTTTGTGCTGTATCACATTGCTTGGTAAATTATTTTCTTATTTCTTTCGTTCTCGTACACTGAAATGAACTGAGCAAGCAGGTCCGCAAAAACTTAAAACTTTACACAACTGTCAGGCGGGTTTATTATAATATTTTAGTTTAATTAGGAAACTAGTTATTCGTAAAAGTGGTATTGGTACATAAACTTACACGCAGACTAACGAGGGGAACCCGACAAGTGTAGTAAGTCGATTTGCAAGGAACTTCGATCAGTGAAAGAGAGGTCGCAATATGCAAACACATACTTCGGCTTATCCGTAGACACTCGACCGTTTCCGAGGAAATAACGGTCGAAGTTTCCTACATGCCCTATGTGTCTTTTATAGTGTAACAAGTTCAAGCGACGCGGAGGCACAGTGGCTTTCCCCGCGGCCTCATACTTTTGCGCCCCGTGTTCAAATCCTGGTTAACTGGTTCTTTTTTCTTTCATTTATTTACCTTGATCCGTAGACGATTATTACAACAATGGTTTTGTTCAGTGTATTTTGAAATATTGTTGTCCGTCTTCGTCTATTAATGTTCTGTCTGCCAAATGAATTTTATAACATCAATTGTTCTACACTCATTGCACAGCAAAGTGATATCACGACGAGATGCGATGCATAAAAGTCCACGTATTGCTTCACTATCAATTCCAAGCGCCAGTTTTTTGAAAAATGATCCGTTATACGTGGCTTGTCGCAAACTTATTGCCAACATATGAAGTCTTCAGTAATGTTAAGTACGTTTCTTTCCTGAGTGACATTCCTACCTAGAAGTATAAGCGTGGAAAATCTGCCTTCGCACGATGCTCGTGATGTGCAAAATGTCTATGTTCTGAAGGTTTCTACGGCCTGTACCATCCCAGGGCTCTCTGAAGTGTTAATATAACAACAAACTTACAAAACATTGTAATACTTGCAAAATTCCGAGCATATATAATAAATACATGACACTTGTTGTGAAACCCAGTTGTAATTTTACAATCAATATAACGCCCTTGTATCCACTTACTTGATATGAAACATTCATGAAGTAATCGTCAATTGACGTACGTAGATAAATGAACTCATATCATCGGGAAAACTTCGACCGTCATTTTCTCGGAAACAGTCCAGTGTCTACGGAAAAGCCGAAACATATATTCGCTTATTTCACCCCCGTTTCGCTGAGAAAAGTTTCAGGGAAATCGGGTTGTTACACTTCGTGGGTCTCCTCGTAAGTACAATGGACTTAGTACAAGTACCGAGACGTCCTAATTCCCTTGCATGAAGTAGCAATCACCGCAACATCAATAAATCTGTCGGGTCCTTCTGCCGTGTGTGGCTGTGTTGCGTGTTGATCTGCTTTCTGAATCTAGTTTCTATCAGCAGCGTAAGGGATAAAGATGATATTTTGTAATGTGATTTTAAAATGTCTTTTTGTCTGCAAAATTGAATTTTGTCCCATACTTGGATTTTATCTCGGATTATGAAAACAGAAGTCAAAAGTAGGTTCATATACATGTTTATCCATTACACGTCACCTGAAAACAGCTGAACAGAATTCTCCGCGTCTCGTGATTTAATTTGAAGGAATGGGGGATTATAATTTTGGGGGGAAATTTAAATGGCATATGGCTTTTAGTCCGGTCTGGAAAGCCAAGAATAACGTCCGGAAGTGCGGCCAGTATCCAGTATTCGGGAGATAGTGGGTTCGAACCCCACTGTCGGCAGCCCTGAAGATGGTTTTCCGTGGTTTCCCATTTTCACACCAGGCAAATGCTGGGGCTGTACCTTAACTAAGGCTGCGGTCGCTTCCTTCCCACTCCTAGCCATGTCCTGTCCCATCGTCGCCATAAGACCTGTCTGTGTCAATAGCAAAAAAAAAAAAAAAATAATAATAATAATAACGTGCGAGAGGATTCGTCGTGCTGACCATATGACACCTAGTAATCTGCAGCCTTCGGGCTGAGTAGCGGTCGCTTGATAGGTCAACGTCCTTCAAGGGCTGTGGTGCCATGGGGTTTGTTTTCTTTTGTGGCTTTTAGTGCCGGGAGTATCCGAGGACAAATTCGGTTCGCCAGATGCAAGTCTTTTTATTTGACACCCGTAGGCGACCTTTGCGTCGTGATGAGAATGAAATGGTGATGAAGACGGCACACACACCTAGCCCCCATGCCAGCGATAATAACCGATTATGGTTAAAATTCCCGACCCTGCCAGTAATCGAACCCGAGGCCCCTGTGACCAAAGGCCAGCACTCTAACCATTTAGCCATGGAGCCGAATATAACTTTGGTAAAGAACATAGTACAAAGTGAGTGGTATTTTAGTATGGGCTAAAGATGAATTATTTTATGACACGTTTATTGTAAGTCGTACTGAAAAACTCTGTGTAACATACAGGGTGTAACAAAAATGCACGGCACCAATTGCAGGACACATTCCTTACACAAAGAAATTATGTGATATGAACATGGGTCCGAAAACGCTTTGTTTCCATTTTACTCCTCGTTTCTCCAACGCAATAATCATGGGAAACAAACAAGAACAGAACGTACCAGGATACCACACGAAACTCTTTCTCACAGGAAATGTTCAATATGCCCTCCGTGCTGTTCCTGAAAGCGTTTACGAGATAGTTGGTGGTGACCTCTGTCCATTGGCCCAAACTAAGCCACTGATCAGAAATCCTGAGGCGGAGATTTCATGCTGAAGAATCGCCAGTTCATTTCTGCTCCAGCCCCAGCCAACAGCACGTGAGTTACACATCAAAATGGTGACCACGTCCAGCACTGCTTAACTTCAGAGATATGACGGAATCCGGTGTTTCAACATGGCTACGCTGCTAGCATTATTGAACTAACTTGAACAGTTGTACTGACCCAGATCATTTACTGAAACCAGTACGGACATCCTTTTCTTCAAAGAACAATTGCCGCTAATCATATTGATTTTCAGTTGAAGAAGCTAATTAAAACGCAAGATTACCAAATCACCCACATAATGCTACACAAGTATATTCAATAAAATGGTAAGACTGAAATGTATATTTTCCGCTGTGAGTTGAAAATTGAAGTAAAGGGTGAATCAAGTTCACGAATCTTTTAAGACCAATATTTGAAAGCTTTACTCTGTGGTTGGTTCTCTGTAATATGTTCTAAAGTGCTGCTTAGTTATCCTTTGAGACGGACAATTCCTTAATTGGAGAAAGTTTACTACCTTTCCTGTTACGGAATGAGGTCTAACTTCTAGTTCTAGAACAGCACTACTATGCTTCTTCCTTGCATAATTAGTTCGTTAGCTATGGGAACGGCCTCAAACCTGCTGGCCCATTAACTAACCCGTTCCCTCTGACACCACTTTTGCAAACAAATTAATGTTTTATGGATCTCCCTTCCGTTCTTCATTCCTCGCCTCTCCTTCTCTTCCTTCACTATACTCCAGATTTTGTATTATTCTTATAACCTTTTTCTTAACCGTTACCTCGTTCCATTTTTTCTTTAAATTCCGGGTTTTATATCCTGCCTTCCGAATCCATTATTTTATTTCCAACTCCAATTATTGGCATTTAAATGCGTCTACTTACGTGACTGGAGGACTTAAGTGTTCTCTATGATAGGACTGGGAGGATGCATCCTTTCATGGTTTGAATCCTTGTCTTTACTTCACAGAACAGCTGCAAGGAGTGGGAGCACTGGATGTTCAACTGTTCATAGTCGAATTTTGGTACTGATATTTCGATACATGTTATAATACCATACACTATGTACATAGACACTGTTCACTTGTATGCAACTCTGCGTAATGATAATCACCTTCCTTCTTGTAGTGACATAAATCTATCACGATTGAACTGGGTGGTGTAACACTTGTATAGTTCCGTAAGTTGGGCCCTTGTAATCCTTGTTCAGATATTCTTTCAAGGAATTCACATACAACTCCTGTATACTGTACTGATCGAATATTTGACACCTGTCGTTAACATGTTTCATATCAGTTATGGTATTTAGGCGTGCACTTAGAACTTACGTGAAGTCTCTTCGAAAGTAGTAGGGGTGGTATTTTATTCGTGCTTTATAAAGAGCAGCTGGTCCCTCGGTTTAAGGGTAGCGAGCCTGCCTCTTATCCGGAGGCTCCTGGATTTGATTCTCGACAAGGTCAGAGATATTTATCTGGGTCTGAGGGCTGGTTACGGGTACACTCGTCCTATGTGAGAACAGTTGAGGAGCTATTTGACGGTGAGATAGTGGACCCGGTCTTGAAAACCAAGATTACCGGGCTGAGTGGCTCAGGCGGTTGAGGCGCTGGTTTTCTGACCCCAACTTGGCAGGTTCGATCTTGGCTCATTACAGTGGTATTTGAAGGTGCTCAAATACGTCAGCCTCGTGTCGGTGGATTTACTGGCACGCGAAATAACTATTTCGGGACTACATTCCGGCACCTTGACGTCTCCGAAAATCGTAAGAGCAGTTAGTGGGACTTAAAGCCATTATTATTATTATTATTATTATTATTATTATTATTATTATTATTATTATTATTATATATAATTCGCTGGGGCCATCAAGGACCAGGTTAAGTCTTGTTGCATTTGACACTGAACTTGGCCTTCTTTAGAGCCCAAATTTCCCTCATTCTTTGTGAGTGGGCCTGCTTTCGCTCCTCTGTCCAAGGGGCACCGTGTCTTCTCTTCGGTTGCTCGTCTCGGTTTAGCCCATTCGTCAATATTTTCTTGCGGAAGAGATCTCCGTTAAGGGCGTCTTCAGCTGAGACATGTAGCATTTGCAGGTCTCCTTTGGTATTTCTAAACCAGAGAAATGTGGTTTGGGGGTTTGAATCAAAAAAGTGAATGATTTCTTTAGTTAACTTTCTTCCGTCCATTCTTTTCAGATGACCGTAAAATCGTGCCCGTCTTTTTCTGATTGTGTCGGTAATTTTCTCTATTTTGCTGTAGACTTCCTTGTTGGATCTCTTTTGATGGATTCCATTTTTGTACTTTGATTCCAAGATTCCTCTCACAATTTTGCGTTCTCTTTTCTCCAGTTCTTCAAGGAGTCCTTTGTTGGCATTTAGAGACAGGGTTTCGGCTGCATATAGAACTACTGGCTTCAGAACTGTTTCATAGTGACGTATCCTGGTGTTTTGGGAAATACATTTTTTGTTGTAGATTGTGCGGGATGTTTGATAGGCTATTTCCAGTTTGCGTACTCGCTCCTGAAGTGCTTCTTTGTCCAGTCCATTTTTCATGATGATCTCACCCAGGTACTCGGGTGATGTCCCCGTATTTTGTATGGAGTTTTGGTGGAGCCTCTTTGATGTTAGTCATTACTTCTGTTTTTTCAAACGATATCTTGCAAACCAGTTTGTTCGGCAATTTCCTTTAACATTTCAACTTGAGCTCTAGCGGTTTCTATGTCGTTTGAGAGAACAGCAATATCATCGGCAAATGCTAAGCAGTCTGTTGCGATCCCCTTGGATTTAGTTCCTATTCTCAATGGACTGTAGTTGGTTTCCTGTAATCTCACCCGCCAGGTTCTGATGATATTTTCAAGAACACAGTTCAGGAGTATCGGAGATAGCCCATCACCTTGTCGGACTCCTGTTTTGATGTCAAAGGAATGCGAGAGAAATCCATGGAACTTCACTTTTGATTTTGTATCGGTCAGGGTGGCTCTAATTTATGCCAGCAGTTTCAAATCAACTACAAATTCATTTAAGATGTTAGGCAGGACTTCCCGGTCAATGTAGTCGTACGCTTTCTTAAAGTCCACAAAGACGGACACATACTGCTTGGACCTTAGTGTACAATATCTGATGATCGTTTTGAGATTTTGGATCTGTTCAGCTGTTGAGCGACCTTTTCTGAACCCTCCTTGGTATTCACCTATTTCATGTTCGACTTGTGCTTCCAAACGCTCCAGGATGGCAAGTGATAGAATTTTGTAAGTCACGGGTAGCAAAGATATTCCTCTGTAGTTGTTGTTGTTCTTCATGCTGCCTTTTTTGTGTAATGGATGGATCAATGCTATTTTCCAATCTTCGGGTAGGGTCTCCTTGTTCCAAATTTCTTCTATTTGCTTTTGCAAGATATCAAGTGATTCCTCTGGGGCATATTTCCATAGTTCTGCTACTACAGAGTCTTCCCCCGGCGCTTTGTTATTTTTGAGACGGGCAATGTGGCGCTTGATTTCATCTCTGTCGGGTGGTCTGGAATCTGGGTACCTGAGTAAGGGTTCCTTGGTCTCAATGGTGCTTTGCGGTTTAGAGCAATTAAGTAAATTCTTGAAGTAATCTGCCAGAATGCTGCAATTTTCTTCATTTGACGTCGCCAGTGTGCCGTCCTTTCGCTCAAAGCATAGAGATGGTGGTTTATAGCCCGTGAGTTTGCGTTTGAAGGTTCTGTAGTACTCTCTGCTTTCATTCTTCCTAAAGTTTTGTTCTATATTTTCAATGAGAGATTTTTCGTATTTACGTTTCTCAGTTCTGAACACCCTAGCTGCTTGGGCACGTTGGGTTTTGTAGGTTTCCCAATCATTTTCTGATTTCGTAGAGTAATACTGTTTCCACGCATTGAGTCTTTCTTGGAGGAGTGATTCGCAGGTACAATTCCACCAGGCATGCTTTTTGCTTCTCTTGATTTTTACAACGTCTTTGGCGGCCTCAACAAGGAGACTTTTGGCGTTGTTAAAGTCACAGTCATTGGGTCTAGCCTTCTCCTGGAACTCCTCGACCCTTTGCCGAAGTTTATCATTGTCGAAGCGTGTGATCTGTTTGGTTGTCTTCTTTGTGTTTGCGGGAATTGGTTTGAATTTGATAAGAGACATATAATGATCTGAGGCCACATTGATGCCTTTCTTTACCTTGACATTCATAATCTCAGAGCTGTTTCTCCTGGAGATTGCAACATGATCAGTTTGGAACTCTGAGAGCTTGGACGGGAGAACGCCAAGTCATTTGCTTTCTGGGTAGATGGCGAAAGTGGGTCGACATGCCCTGCATGTTGTGATTTTCGCAAATGGACACCAGTCTTTTGCCGTTGGGATTGGTTCTTTTGTGAGCAGGGTAATCTCCTATAACTTCCTTGTACTTCTGTTCACGACCTAGTTGGGCATTGAAGTCACCCAAAAGAAGCTTGACATGGTGTTTGGGGATTTTGTTTAATTTTTCATCCAGTAGGTCCCAGAAATTATCAACTTCGTCTGGATCAGACTTGTTCTTATCGTTTGTAGGAGCATGTGCGTTAAGTAGGGCGTAGGTTTTGTTCGCGAATTTAATTGTAAGTATATACAATCTGTCATTCACAGGTTCTTAATTTGCAACCGATTTAAGGATCTTGGTTCTAACAGCAAACGCGGTTCCAAGCATCACAGCTCCATTGAGGATTCCTCTTTGCGCTTTGCTCTTGAAAAATCGGTAGCCTTCGGATTAAAAAATCTCTTCATCTGGGTACCTTGTTTCCTGTAGTGCCATTATGGATATCTGATTTCCGTGAAGAGCTTTGGTGAGGGTTTTCAGCTTGCCAGTTTATGTAAGTGAATTTATGTTGAAAGTTGCTAGAAAGGTTTTAGATTTTGGCCTGATTTTCTGACTCTTCGGGGTACACCGAGACGCTCCGACTCGTCTTTTGCATGATGTCGGGTCTTCCCCAGAATCCGAACGAGACTCGTGCGCCGTGGTGTTCACGACGAGGGATTTATCCGAAGATTTACCCCCTGGGGTATGTTTCTTGAAATGTTGTGTCATCATGCTTTTTGACTTGACTTTGCTTTGGACGGGTACCCATCCTTTTACATCCTTTATTATTATTATTATTATTATTATTATTATTATTATTATTATTATTATAGCCAAGATTAACGACCGGGAGGTTTCGTCACGCAAAAATTGTTGCCTGCTTCACCATCTTATATAAAAGAGACAAAGTCCCTCATAGTCATTAACACTGTCTGTGGCTCCAAGTAGCCTACGCATTGGCCTCCAATGTATGCACTAGCCTTGCGTCTTGGTAGGTGTGCTAGATACCAACTGATGAACCCAAATTGGCACACTGGGGCGAAATGCTGACAACCAAGAGTGAGTGAGCTGGAAAATTGGTAATTTCCATTACCGGACCATTTATATTAATATACCACCAATATGTAATAATGAAACAGATCTAAATATAAATATACAAACACAGGAAATCAGAAATTTCATAAAAGTACACAATTTGTTTTCGTATAATTCTTTTCCAAATGTAGTGTTAATTATTAGTTCAGTTACAAACGTAATGTGCATACAGAGCATGAAGAGCGCTGTCTGAAGACGCTCACCACCCCGTCCTGGAAATAGAACTCCAGCTCATTTCTGATATTAGAAAAGGTTGTGGAGTCTCGCTTGCAGCTTACAATTTCAGGAGATGCGATTTTGAACGTCTGTACACTGAGCTAGGAAGTATAATATTGGGGAGCATTGCACGAATGCACTGTTGACGATAATGCAGTAGACTCCTTTTACGCAAATGCATATTCTGCAGTAAAGGTATCTGCTCCTAGAACATGCGAGATGAACTCTAGGAAGTATCCCGTTTGGTCTACTAATGATGTAAGAATACAATATAATACACCAGAAAACGAAAACATACTACAGAATATTGTAATAGACAATTTAAAATATTAAGTTCGGAAGTAAAATCGGCGACATGATCACCTTGCAAAAGGTATATGCATCAACAGAACAAGAAATGTCAGGTAGTGCAAAATGTTTTCTGGCTTATGTTAAAATATTATGCACTCATGTTCATAAAAAAAAAACAGAACACCTTGAAAGACTAGAGATGAAATGAAATGGCGTATGGCTTTTAGGTCCGGGAGTGTCCAAGGACAAGTTCGGCTCACCAGATCCAGGTCTTTTGACTTGACACCCGTAGGCGACCTGCGCGTCGCGATGAGGAAGAAATGATGAGGAAGACGACACATACACTCAGCCCCCGTGCCAGCGAAATTAACCATTTAAGGTTAAAATTCCCGACCCTGCCAGGAATCGAACCCGGAACCCCTGTGACCAAAGGCCAGCACGCCAACCATTCAGCCATGGAGCCGGACAAGACTAGAGATAGGAAGTTCATATTCACAGGTCATGTTCATTAGTATGTTCTGCAGAAACGATTAGAATTTCAGTCACCTAGGTACAGCATGTGTCCCGTTGCCTAGTAGGCACTCGGTCCTCCATGGGCACTGACAACTTGTTCCATGCGTGATGGCATCGACGCGTAAAAGGTGCGAATGGCGTCCTGGGGTATAGCCATCCACTCTGCATTCACCTGGTTCCACAGTTCATCTCTGGTTGTTGGCATTGTGTCACAGCGCCACATCCACCGTTTCACCATATCCCATACATTTTCGACAAGTTCGGTGATCGGGCGGGCCAGGGCAACAGTCTGACATCCTGGTACAACAAGAAAACACGTGTTCGAGCAGCAACATGTGGTCGCGCTTTGTCCTGCTGAAATATGGGGTCTGGGGTGTCGTACAGAAAGGTATGGCTACAGGTTGCAGGATGACATTAACGTAGGTCACACTGGTCACAGTGCCCTGGACACGCACCAACTGTGATTTGTGGTTGTACCCAATAGCATCCTACACCATAAGGCCTTGAGTTGGCGCAGTGTGTCTTGTGCGAATGCAGTTAGTGGGATGCCTCTCCCCCCTGTCTTCGGTGAACCAAAATTGGGCCATCATTTTCAAACAAACAGAACCTAGATTCGTCCGAAAACACTATCTGCTGCCATTCCTGTCCCCAGTGACGTCGTTACATACACAATTGCAGTCTAGCATGCTTATGCGCATTAGTCAAAGGTAGGCGGAGAAGTAGACGACGCGCCGGTAACCCAGACCGTAATAAACGGCGACGGACTCTCAGTGCTGATAGTGTACGTTGTGTTACACTGTTCCACTGTTGCGCCAGAGCCGGGGAGGACGCAGATCCGTCCTGCAATGCCATTCGGATTAGGTGTCGATCTATTCTCGGGGGGTAGTCTGGCTGGTGCGACCAGACACATCTCGTCGTGTTCTATGGCCTTCTGCGAACCATTCTGTACACACCCGTTGCTCTGCCGACACACTTCGCCCCATACGAACAGCAATTTCCCGGATGGATGCATCACGTTCTCTCATGCCAATAATGCGGCCTGATTCAAACTCGCTCATTTGACGGTACGGTTCTCACATACATCTGCGAGGCATCCTGACAATTGCACATACGTTAATTACAGTGCAATAACTACTGGTTCTCTATTTTCCGTAACTCACTGTCACGACGATTTTAGCAGTGTTACCCGTTCTTTATAAACATATTCATTTAGCCCGCAATAATACTACTTGTCTGCATTCCCTTATTGAATACTTAAGTTGGTATTTCACACATCCACACACTACAACTATAACTTTACACGAAGAAACTGCAACTGCACTGTGACTGCGTATCGGACTGACGTAGAATAAACCTCTGGCTGACACAATACCGAATATACTGAGCACCGAGGGCCATCGAGGGTGCCTTATATGGAAGACACGGGTCGTCGGCTACGGAGAAGGAAACTCCTCCCAGATTGAAAAATTCGCTCCGCTCATAATTGTCTCTCTGAGTTGAATATATATTCATTTAATAGATCATTAAGTCCTCTCTTTACTAAACTGTTTTCATTTGAATCGCATCACAGGTTTACTGGTAATTTCTAGAGCGTCATCTTACATTTTAGCGCGCGAAGGAGGGGACTCAGATATTGCATTGTTGGATACAGTCGTGAAAAAAGGGTGTAGTGAAGTCAAGTAAATATAAATAAAAATCAGCTGATCTTGTATTCCAATCATTTGTAGTTCTGAGTAGGTAGTTAAAGTATCCGTAATATATATTCTGCTCCCTCGATCTTTCAGTATTTATGAGCGGTTAGCTAATAATAATAAAGTTCATATATCCCAGTAATTGCAGTTCAAGTCCCTGGAGTAGGAGTAGTTTTGACAGAAATAGTTGAGATATTATTGTAGACCACCTCGTATTTTTCAGTAGGCCTAATTAAGGACACATGTATTCTCCGTCCCGTGGAGTAGGGAAAATAATAGTAATCCACCAGCCGTAATAATCACATAACCAAATTTCAGTTGAGAATTGTAGTGAAGATAAGGTATAATATATTAGTTTAGTATCTTGCCTGTTATATTCGTGTTTTTCTTCCTGTACGGCAATCCTTCCGATACTTAAGCATTTAACCAAACGCAAGGTTTCATTTCTATTAGAGCATAGTATGTACAGATATATCTTAACGGCGAGGATGGGATAGGAAAGGCTTAGGAACTGGAAGGAAGCGGCCGTGTCCTTAATTAAGGTACAGCCCCGGCATTTGCCTGGTATGAAAATGGGAAACCACGGAAAACCATTTTCAGGGCTGCCGACAGTGGGGCTCGAACCCACTATCTCCCGATTACTGGATACTGGCCGCACTTAAGCGACTGCAGCTATCGAGCTCGGTTGACGTGGAATCAGAGATAAGGCTGTTTGCAGATGATGTTATTCTGTACAGAGTAATAAATAAGTTACAAGATTGTGAGCGGCTGCAGGTGACCTCGATAGAGTTGTGAGATGGACGGTGGGCAATGGTATGATGATAAACGGGGTTAAAATCAGGTTGTGAGTTTCACAAATAGGAAAAGTCCTCTCAGTTTTAATTACTGCGTTGATGGGGTGAAAGTTCCTTTTGGGGACCATTGTAAGTACCTTGGTGTTAATATAAGAAAATACCTTAATTGGGAAAATGATATAAACATGATTGTTAATAAAGGGTACAGATCTCTGCACATGGTTATCAGGGTATGTAGGGGTTGTAATAAGGATGTAAAGGAGAGGGCATATACGTCTCTGGTAAGACCCCAACTAGAGTATGGTTCCAGTGTATGGGACCCTCACCAAGATTACTTGATTCAAGAAGTGGAAAAAATCCAAAGAAAAGCAGATCGATTTGTTCTGGGTAATTTTTGACAAAAGAGTAGCGTTACAAAAATGTTGCAATGTTTGGGCTGGGAAGACTTGGGAGAAAGGAGACGAGCTGCTCGATTAAGTGGTATGTTCCGAGCTGTCAGTGGAGAGATGGCGTGGGAGGACATCAGTAGACGAATAAGTTTGATTGGTGTCTTTAAAAGTAGGAAAGATCACAATATGAAGATAAAGTTGGAATTCAAGAGGACAAATTGGGGCAAATATTCGTTTATAGGAAGGGGAGTTAGGGATTGGAATAACTTACCAAGGGAGATGTTCAGTAATTTTCCAATTTCTTTGCGATCATTTAAGAAAAGGCTAGGAAAACAGCAGATAGGGAATCTGCCACCTGGGCGACTGCCCTAAATGCAGGTCAGTAGTGATTGATTGATTGATTGATTGATTGATTGATTGATTGATTGATTGATTGATTGATTGATTGATTGATTGATTGATTGATTGATTGATTGATTGATTGATTGATTGATTGATTGATTGATTGATTGATTGATTATGGGGACTTCGCTATCTACGTTCAGATAAGTACTAAAACCATCTGTCTTCCATCACCGCACGTCTGCCTAAAGTGCGTCATTAACAATGCGCTTGTTAAGTAATTAATCTTCTTACATTATCAAATACTGCAAATTATGCTGAGTTCATTGATTCCTTACTTGAAAATTTCTTAGGTTCATGACGAATAATTATTGTTAATATTATTATTTGACGCGCGAAATTTGTGGGTTGCTATCCAAGAATATGCATGGAAATCGGTGAGAATATCCAGTTCTCAAGTTAGAACCCTGTAAACTTAACTCTGCCTCTTGACCTAGGCATCAGTTGAGCGTAGCGTCCTATCTCGCACTCGCTTCCACAGATGGGAGCGCAATTCCAAGGCCACGGTGTACTGTGAGCTCTCCCTCTCTTTACGCGTACTTAGAGCTTTTGCACTCGCGCTTGCGCAGCGTCGTTCGAATCCCGGACCGGACATAAAATGCTCTTACAACCAAAAATTTCATAGAATGATACGGAAAACGGCACATAAGTCTTGCTGGGCATCATGGCATGTCTATTTGCATGGTATTGAACGGTTTCAGTACATCGTAAAAAAGTTCGGGAAGTCACGATACAAGTTTAAATTTCCTGGACTGGAACACAGTGTTGGATAAGGAATGATGGAGAGACAGAGCTAATTGGAGAGGAACCATATTTGCCCCTACCTGATGTCAGGTGGAATAGGGGAAATGATGGTGATGATGATGATGATGATGATGATGATGATGATGATGATGATGACTCGCCGAGGATGCAGTGGTTAGAATCGCGAGGTCATGATCACGATGTTATAAGAAAAAACAAGACTCTCTTAAAAGCACGAATGAGACGTGAGAGAGAGGGGGAGTGGCGATTGTCTGATAGTGGTGTGACATTGTCACTGGCTTCTTTAAAAGCATCCCAGTTCGAATCCCAGTCAATGCAAGTGGGTTTTTTGAAATCACCCCAACTAAACTTGGAGGTTCGGTATGATCATGACATGAACACTGACATGAAACTATACGCTTGTTTGCTTTATTTGTTTGTGATATACCTACGGGAGTTTTTGGTACTTTCTCTACTAGACCGCCTCTACCAGGTAATTGCACGGAAATTGGTTCTCTGATCTTTCTTCATCAGTCTTGATCCTTTGTAAAATACCTTTTCAACACACTGTTGCTGTGCTGTCAATCAAGTCGCTTCATGGTGGTCGGAGGACTATTACCTTCCTTATTACAGCCTTCTTCTCTTTCCCTATGTACGGTAAACATGGGCTACTGGCCAGTTATTTTGGAAGAAGTTAGTATTCCTGCCTTGATTTATGGTCGGGTGCACATGTGAAGAGGGAGTGCTTGTGGCCCCTGCAGGAAAGTTAATATTTTTTAACACGGAAGCACAGCGGTAATCATTGCTATTTAATAGACTGGAGAGTTTCGTGTTTGGGCTATCTCTTCGACCTAATCAGCTGCTGCATGAACTCCGGCTGAAGGGAGTATTCTAAGTCAAGAAGTGAGATCGAGGCTCTAGGTATTACGACATGCAACGATGGTAAATAATATGCTTCACCTCTTCTGGGTGGTGGTTTTTATTCCATACAGAGGCTGCGAACGTCGAAATGATCAGGAGCTTGCGAGAAAAGTCAGTGATGATGTGACAGTGGCATTGATGTCTTATGCATGTCTCTCTTCTGTAAAATGTTCTGGAAGGAAAAACAAGACTCATTTAAAAACATGCGGGAGACGTGATAAAGAAGGAGGAAAGCGATTGCGTGATTATAAATAAATTACTAACAAGCAAACTGTCACTCCCCGTTATCATCGGAACATTGCATACCGGTAGAGCAAAATAAAATCTTCTTCTTTTTCTCGCTTGTAATAATTACTCATGGTTGACACTAATGAGGACTAAACCCAGTTTTCTTGACGCCAAGTCCATGTAGAGGGATATGCTCATTATTGCGCGTCCTGTGCTACTGCATTTGCTAGTCTGGTGTGTTGTATGTAAATGAAGATGTGAATTAAGCAATCACAAAAACCCATCCCCCGAGCCATTGGAATTACCAAGGCCCAGACACGACTAAAATTCCCAGCCTGACAGGGAATCATCCAAGGAACTAAACAGAGCTAAGAAAAATAATCGACGCATTTTTAAAAAAATTGAGTAATGTTATGGGTGGCAACTAGCCCTTGTATGCACGTGGTATTCCTCCAGCTTAACAGGCATCAGTGGGATGATTTATAACCTTATATGCTCGTCGGGGCGTTTTAATGTCACTGAATTTACATCTGAGGTCAAAATGTAATTAAAAACTTCGAAATGAAGGATCTAGTATGACGATCCAATTTTTTTAACAATGTGCTTTACGTCGCACCGACACAGATAGATCTTTTTTTTGCTAGTTGCTTTACGTCGCACCGACACAGATAGGTCTTATGTCGACGATGGGTTAGAAAAAGGTTTACGATTGGGAGGGAAGCGACCGTACCCTTAATTGATTACCGGGTGTGAAAATTGGAAACCACGTAAAACCATCTACAGGTCTACCAATAGTGGGGTTCGAACCCACTATCTCCCAAATGCAAGCTAATAACTACGTAACGCAAACCGCACATCCATTTTGTCGGTGACGATCCAATATGGGGTTATTTATTTGAAGTGCGTCCGAACGTCTTTCACTTCTCGGGGAACGTCTAAAGTAAGGAAATAACGAGTATCTGTTCATTGAGTGCTTAACCTCGTTCTTAATCTACGCAATAACAGTATCAAACTCTAGGATTCGTAACTAGTTCACATCCTATCGCTTCTCAGACTAACGTGAATTTGCGTGGTAGTAATGTGGTTATGTACAAGGAAAACCACCTGCGTCCGAAAATCCCCTAGATTGTTGTTTCGAAGAATATGTCCTAATTTGTGACTCTTTCGGTGGTACTGCCCCAAGCCTTACGAGATATACGTGATACAAAACATATTTGTGCATGACACAATTCTTTAGTGATAGTCGTTACATCGAAGCACATTGCCAAAAAAGTAAACATGCAGAAACTCAGTGAACAGATATTAGCTAATCGCCACATTCTGGACGTTCACCGAGAAGTGACTGGCGGCGGGACTCACTTCAATTAAGCACTTCAGGTTGTATCTACCGTTTCTAAGTTTGTCCTGTTGACCACATATTTGGAATCAGTCACATAAAAATACCAACGCCCATGTTACGTTTTGAACTGTTCCATTGATGCATAAAATGTTCGATGAATACCATATCATGCAAGGAGTAATCTCCACCCTTAATACTGCGCCATTGCAAAAATATCATAATTGTAATACACTTCTTCTTTAGGTAGTTATTTTCCCACAAAATACCATTCATTCCTTGAGATTGTTATAAACTTAATTTTTCCTGAAAAGAAGTAATGGGTTTTAGGTTGAAGTGGGTCGGATTTAATCGCGATCATTAACTCTTGAAATATTTGAGCGTTTCATACTTACAAAATTTTCTTCTAAATGATGTGCACTGTTCTAACGGAAGCGTTGAAAATATGTTTATGCTATATTTGATTAATTTTAACATTTTGTTTCTGACTTGATTTCTACCCGAAGATAAAACTCGATCTCAGTCTACAGTCTTAGTTAATGCACAAAACTAATTCCGGCATCATGTTGCACAAAGAAACGAACAGTTTTGGTATGCAAACTCTTGTCCTCATACCGAGGTGGTTCAGCTCTTTTCAGGTACTCCCCCAATGGAGGTGAGCTGCATGCACCATTTCAACCAATTACCAGACCTCCTGCCATTCTTACATTTCTGGAAGTACCGGGTGTCGAGCCCGGGCCCCTGGGGACGGCAGCTAATAACACTAACCGTTACGCTACGGAGACGGACAGTTTTAGTATAAGTGTTGCCTACATATTAACAAATATAACATAGAATGATATCACGCACCTTTAGTCAGCTCTCATCTATATATATAAAATAGCTTGTCCTGACTGACTGACTGACTGACTGACTGATTCATCATCGCCGAGCCAAAACTACTGCACATAATGAAATGAAATTTTGGAGAGACATTCATATTAAGATGTAGGTGCTCGCTAAGAGAGGATATTTGGATATTCCGTTGCTAAGGGGGTGAAAAGGGGGGTGAAATTTTAAAATGAGTGTATCTATATCTCAAAACTTTAAAAGTTTACAAATGTAAAAATTGGTATTTAGAGTCTTCTTTGAAAATAAGGAAACACGTACTTTTTGGTTTTCAGAAAATCCCAATAGGACGGGTGAAAAAGGGTGAAAAAGGGGTAGAATGCCTTTAATCAGGATACCGATATCTCAGAAACTGTAGATATTACAGACCTGAAAATTGGTACTTTTGGTCTCTTTTAAAAATAAAGAATCACGTATTTTTTGTTTTTGAAAAATCCAATTAGTGGGAGGGAGAAAGGGGGGTGAATTTTTAAAATGAGTGTTTCTATATCTCAAAACTTTGAAAGTTTACAGATGTAAAAATTGGTATTTAGAATCATCATTAAAAATAAAGAAACACGTATTTTTTGTTTTCAGAAAATACCGATAGGACGGGTTTATAAAAGGGTGAAAAAGGGGTTGAATGCCTTTAATCAGGATACCGGTACTTATGTCTCAGAAACTGTAGATATTACAGACCTGAAAATTGGTACTTTTGATCTCTTTTAAAAATAAAGAAACACGTATTTTTTTGTTTCTGGAAAATCCAATTAATAGGAGGGGAAAAGGGGGGGTGAATTTTTAAAATGAGTGTATCTCTATTTCAAAACTTTTAAAGTTTGCACATGTACAAATTGATATTTAGAATCTCCTTTAAAAATAAAGGAACACGTATTTTTTGTTTTATGTAAATCCGAATAGGAGGGGTGTAAAAGGGTGAATAATGGGTTGAATGCCTTTAATGAGGATACATATATCTCAGAAACTGAAGATATTACAGAACTGAAAATTTGTATATGGGATCTCCTTTGAAAATAAAGAAACACGTATTTTTTTGGAAATTCCAATTAATGGCGGTTAAACAGGAGTGACATATTGGAGTGATTATTTTGAAAGACTATATCTACAGAATATCTGAGAAACATAGAATGATACAGACGTAAAAAGTGGTATTTGGAATCTCCTGTAAATGTAAAGAAACATAGGTGATTTGTTTTTGGGAACTCCTCTTAAGGGGAACTAAAAAGGGGGTGAAATTTTAAAATGAGAATTTATACAGTATATCTAAAAAAAACTGAACATGTTACAGAAGTGAAAAATGGTATTTTTTATCTCTATTAAAAATAAAGGAACGTGTATTTTTAGTTTTCAGAAATACCCCTTGGGTGGAGGGATGGGGTAAAGCGACTGAAAAGGGTGTTGAATTCTTTTATTTAGGCTACTGTTATCTCAAAAATGAAGATGTTACAGACGTGAAATTTGATATTTGGAACCTTCTTTAAAAGTAAAGAAACACATTTTCTCGGAAAATCCAATGAAAGGGGGGGGGGGAGGTGAAAGAATTGAAAAGTTAATTGACTTAATTGTGTGAGAATATTTACATCTATTAAAAACTAAAGTTGTTAGGGCATACAGACATGAAAATTGGTATTTGGATCTCCTGTAAAAACAAAGAAAAACGCGTTTTGGGGGGGAAACCATCTTGGGGGGCGGGAGTGAAAAGGAGTTGAATTTCTTTCATGAGGACACATAAATCAAAAACTGAAGAAGTTAGAGTCGTGATAATTGGTATTTAGAAGATTCTTTACTATTAGAGAAACAAGTATTTTTTGCCGGAAAATTCTCTTATGGGGAGGGGGGGGGGGTTGGAGGAGTGTGAAAGGAAGTGAAATAAAGTGAATTATTTTAATCTCAAAACTGAAGGTAACAGACGTGAACATTAGTGTTTGGAATCTCCTTTAACATAAAGAAACACGCCATCTTTTAGTCTTCTTTTGGGGGGGGGGGCTAAATAAACTTAACGGCGGTGGGGTGTAAAAGGAGGTGAGACCAATTGATTTTACTGTTCATAATGTATTTATAAGGAGCCTCCGTTGCTCAGGCGGCAGCGCGCCGGCCTCTCACAGCTGGGTTCCGTGGTTCAAATCCCGGTCCTCCATGTGACATTCGTGCTGGACAAAACAAAGGCGGGGCAGATTTTTCTCCGGATTCTCCGTTTTTCCCTGTCATCATTCACTCCAACAACACTGTCCAATATAATTTCATTTCATGTGTCATCCATTAATCATTGCCCCAGAGGAGTGCGACAGGTTTCGGCTGCCGGCACAATTTCTATTTTCGCCGCTGTATGGGGGCTTTATTCATTCCATTCCTGACCCTGTCGAATGACTGGAAACAGGCTGTAGATTTTCGATGTACTTATTCTGATCATAAACCGATCATTTTCAATCTTTCCTGGGTTCGTTTTCAAGAGCCATCTTTTCCTTCGGAGAACGTTCTTAGATTGCAGTAGATTCTCCTGGCATATAAATAAAAATTTAAACACATTTGAAATAGACGATAGGAATGAGATTGACCGTCCAATTTTTCACCTCCATAATAAGGTCAATAATGCACGGAAGTATGTCATTCGTATGGCCAGAAATCCAGCACACTTGCCTACGCGCGACAATGGTGTTTGTCACATTTTCAACAATGACAATGGCAGCAGATGTAATTTACCGCCAAGTAGCGGTCTTGCATCTTGCTGTGGGGTCCAGAACATCTATAATAATAATAATAATAATAAGAAGAAGAAGAAGAAGAAGAAGAAGAAGAATACCGATATCGATAGCTGCAGTCGCTTAGGTGCGACCAGTATCCTGTATTCGGGAGACAATAGGTTCGAACCCCACTGTCGAAAGACCTGAAGATGGTTTTCCGTGGTTTCCCATTTTCTCACCAGGCAAATGCTGGGGCTGTACCTTAATTAAGGCCACGGCCGCTTCCTTCCCACTCCTAGCCCTTTCCTGTCCCATCGTCGCCATAAGAGCTATCTGTGTCAGTGTGACGTAAAGCAACTATCAATAATAATAATAATAATAATAATAATAATAATAATAATAATAACAATAATAATAATAATAATAATGTTCTGGACCGTCAACAAATGTGCGGACCGCGCTGGAAACTGGTCCTGGACAGGTAATGACTAAGAATGCAGTCCGGCCGTGGGTTCAGTACCGCCAAGGCACCCAAGACGACACCACGCCGGATCTCCTGAAGGATTTGATCCATATTAAAAATGCTCATAGGAAAATATGGCAAATATTTAGGGACCCAACTGACCGGGTGGAATACCTGGACCTAGCCCGAGAAGTACGAAAGGAAGACTGAGAAATGGGAGGATACTTGCCGTAATCTATTAGAAAACGAGTCAGATCGCAAATTTCGGCGGATTCTCGCAGAAAACGAGTCAGATCGCGAATTTCGGCGGATTATATATCTAAAACAATAAGCATTCAATTATAAATTTCAGTATAATACCGTAGCGAAGCACGGGTATCTTGCTAGTTTTGAATAATTTGCGTGAAAATTGCATAGGCCCTGTTTATGTAGAGCATGTTTTCACTTAGAAAATAGGTATTCAGCCCAGGATCATACGTGTAACCTGTAGCTGATAAACAAAAATATATAGGGCTGTTCATGGAATTTAAATAAGACCATTGTTATTTGTTAGTGTTTTAGAAAATAAGAATGGTATCCTGCGAAATGTGAGATTCCACGGAGACTGCACTTAATCGAATGAATGATGTGCACGATAAAATAGTTGATGCTAAAAAGATATGCTACAGACACATTGCACATACTCTTCAACGTTGCATAAAGTTAATTTCCTCCAACAAATACAATATACTGTCCTCTATTTACCCGATCTAACTCAGCGAGCATACGAGAGACCCCAAAGTGTACCGTTCGTTTGCTAGCTGACCCAATTTTAGAGGCATTTAAAGGACAAGGGTTGACGAGAAAGCAAATGAAACAATTTAAAAACAGGCTTGATATTTATTTCAAGATATGCACATATAAATAAAATTTAACAAAATTATCTCTTGCTGAACGTTGCCTGATTAACTCACGAATTTCCAATTGCCAAATAAATATACAGTACATAAATAAATTCACATAGCTGGATTTTGCTGACGCTGACACATATGGAATATTCTGCAAAGGAATAAGTACGAAAAATTAGCCTTACCTTCTGGCTGCTCAAAAATTAAAAGTGGAAAATCTCCTTCCTAGTAGCATCTATAAATGATCTTTGTATCATGTTTAAGCATACTGCTAGCTGCATTATTTCAGCAAACTAAAAAATTAAATGTCCACTTCGTGCGCGTGGTGGAAGATCATGTTATCCCTAAGCCTAATCTGTACATTATTTTACAGAAAAATCACTCAACTCTATCTCAGATGAAGATAGTCTCTCAACTAGCACAAGTTATGATTATTAATTCGAATATTTGAGTCATACATTTTCTTTGGAAAATTATTACGAATATTTAGAGTCGATTATGGTATTAGATGAAACTTGATGAGCGTTATTTCCATTTTACACTGCAATACTTTCCTTTACTTTGCTTGTACTTGCTTGTAATTAGAAAATTAATCGATCTTATTCAGTTCACAATAAATCATTTTATCACTGGATTAATTCTGACACTAATCTATGCCCTAAGAATTAAACAACAATCCACAATAATTAAACAAATGGACTGACAACGCTGGAATAATCTGGTCCACCGTGATGAACACTTGGTCGTATTAGGAAACACATTTCAAATAAGTGACACTGAAAAACATTTCTAAATGCAATCGCATTCATTCCATGCACTCCGGACACTCGAAATCTATTTAAAAAGTTATATTCGAATCCTAGGCTTTATTTTTATCCATTACTATTATGGCGAAAAGAAGGTTGAATTGCATTGACGGATGACCTTCTGTTAAATTCTATACTCTCAGCATCTGGCGTGACTTGTGATTGAACAAGAATTATCACTTAATTCAACCTTACTCTAACATTACAACGACGATATATTCCAAAATCATTTTATTATTCAGAAGACTGGGTAGGAACAATAACTATGCACATCACCTGGGTTAACAATGACTATACCCTATCACGTGGTCGTTGAGTGTCTATAAATTATTATTATTATTATTATTATTATTATTATTATTATTATTATTATTATTATTCAAATGTTGAAATACATATCAACACTTGCTCCACTTTCATCAGAGCGCATTGTATCCTATCACTATAATGCTTCCAAAAATTTTGTAATTGCCCGCAGACGTACCATTTTCCAGGTAAATACAACTACAGCTGAGCACAACTTCACATATTCCATGAGCAACTCTAACTTCACTTATCACCACGATCATCATATTTCCATTTAACCCGATTTCTAATTATTTATTATGATTAGCATTGATTTATAAGTCTACCAGAGACGTCTGAAATAAATATTTCTAGAAGATGACACAATCTGTAATATCGCGTGGCAATGCAGTGAATGAAACACTACTTAGAATTTATCCCAAAATGTTCCATAAGATTCAGAAATGATTCTTTACTTTCTCATTTATCCGGGAGGGTATTGTTTATTAAGGCCTCATTTTAAAAATTGCACTGAGCTAGTAACACTTTTTTTTGCTTTACGTTGCACCGACAGAGACAGGTCTTATGGCGACAATAGGACGGGAAAGGCCTAGGAATGGGAAGGAAGTGGCCGTGGCCTTATTTAAGGTACAGTCCCAGCATTTTCCTGGTGTGAAAATGGGAAACCACAGCAAGTAGCATTTTTAGAAGACAAACTACTGTACTTCTACTCTTAATAGAACCGAACACACACATGTTCAATCTCAAAGCTACCTGTACCTGGGTAAGAATGAAGTAAGAAAATATATCAAAACTACTCATATCTAATAGAACTAGTATTCTACTGAAGAAGATCGTTAATTTTTCTAAATAGATGGACAGATAATGTTATAAAATTGTACTTAAATTTTACGATGAAACTGGATTCCCGTCTGTGGTCTGCTAGGTTCCTTTGCTCCACATGTACTTCCTTCGATGCTGGCAATGCTTACATGTTTAGTGCCACATGTTCGTAGTTGATGTTGAATCCCGCGTTCACTGATGTGGTCCTCTTGGATTTACAGATGCCTTTGTAAACCTAGTCCTGTGGTTCGATCCTGGGTCTGTAGTCATCTCATGAACGAAGTGAGTATAAGCTGAAGCTGACAAATGAAAATTACGGAAAGTCCGTGCCAGACCAGAATAAATATTTCACGTTCACACGAAACTTAAAGTGGCTCTCTCGGTGAATGTCTTGAAGAAAAAGGGAAGGTTTAGGCAGTATCACTGGGGTTAAATATCCTTGCGGTTGGAGGTGTGGCTTTTGGAAAAATTATGATTGGCCTTTTTAAAACACAATTGCTTGGTTCACTTGCTTTAGAGAAAACTTCACGTCGCACACCCTCCATAGAAACCAGTTTAGCCTTTAACCGGGCCAGCATATCACGTGATCTCACACACACTTTACCGTAGAGGGTGAAAAGGACAATAAAACAAAATGACTTCAGTTCTCCACACATCAGGCTGAATGAGGTAAGAGTATGTCACCACACACATCTTGAAAATACATATCGTAGGAATGACACTGGCTAATAAAGCACACAATTATTTACGCGGAAAGCACAATTTTGACAGGGACAATACATTTTCAATTTTACGAGCAGGAGCTACAAAATACTGAGTCGATTTACATTCATTAGTTTTAGACAAAGAGTTATGTAGTCAAAAATGATTTTATACGGAAATACATAAAATTAACAACTTTCACATGATGTAACATATAACGAAGAAATATACGCTCAGATCTAATGATATCATCTAGAAACATTTCTCATTGGTAGATATTTGGCATACGCTACGTACTGTCCATAAAGAGATCAGGGCCGTGCCATAACACAGAAATACGCGTATAAATAAAATATGAGCTCCTATACGACTGGGCTTGTCGTTGCAGCAACATCTCATGATCTTCACCACTTTTCTTCATCCTGGCGTATGAGCCACTTGATATGAGTGCTGGGAAAGGAGCAGTAGAAACGCAGCAGTTGTTTGCACAACATGAATCGGTATCTACAATTACCTCCATCACCTCCGCCTCGGATCGGTAGGAGCGGATTGAAAGCTAACCGCTTGTCAGATATAAGCTAGTAACTTCACTTCATGAAGGGGATTAGACTGGTTCTCCATTTGAGCCCAGTACTTTACAGAGTCAGTCAACCTATGTTCATGCTCTAATTCCACATACTGCCCGAGGCATATCGTGGTATTCGATGTAGGCGTGGCAACACGTCGCTTCTGGGCCAGCTTTTTATCACAAAACTCTAAGATATCACACCTGCCTTCGTTTATGGTATTAAAAGGCCATTCTTCCAAAGTTGTAGAGCTTTCTGCGGCTGCTTTCTCCCTCTCATGCCTTTGGATTCAGCCTGAAAAATAGTTACTTGCTTATATCTGACATGCGGTTAGCATTATGCTCCGTGGTGTAACTTCATTCAAGAATTTGCGTTGCGAGACATGCGGACATCAATGCATTTGGCGCCTTTGTTATAAAATGGGACGGGTCTTGTCTGTTGGATGTCCAGCAGTTAGTCATTAAAGTGACATGTTTTGCTACTGACTTTTCCACGTTCAGCTTATTACGCACTTCATGTATTTCTTCTAAAATTTCCCACGACAATATAAATATAACGTTGGTATCGATCAAATTAATAGCTGGCAATTAATTTTAAATTACGGTAGAATAAATGGTGCAATATGACTTCATTTTTCACCTACTTCAGACAGAGTTCGGCGTCATGGTAATTCATACCTCCGATTAATATATTTAAGAACTCGACAATGTCGAGCGGTTGCATGTCTACAGAAACAAACATACCCGAACTCTGATTGAAGCGCTTCTGTTCTTCACTGCCTAGTGCGTAAACCTCACTATTTTGGTCGATTGCTGTTTCCAAACATTGCTTATGAGTTATTCTTAAACTATCTACTAATTAGATGTGCCACTTCCTGTTGAAAAAACGACGAGCACATCATTTGCATTTAGCAGATTTCTTCATCGGAGAAAGCCAAGACAACTGATGGTTTTCATGGCAATACCTACACAGTCAAGTTAGCAGTGCAACGTTAAGTCTGTACTGATTTATGCATGTAAAACCTGGAAAGTGACCAAATCTTTGACACGGAAGATGCATACATTTGTGAACAAATGTCTAAGAAACATCTTAGGGTTATACTGGCCAGAAGTGGTGTCAAATGAGGAACTGTGGAAGATAACTCACCAATTACCGATTGAACAGCAGATTAAGTAAAGAAAGTGGCAGTGGCTTGGCCATACACTGCAGAGACCTGATGACAGCGTAGCAACACAAAATCTCGAGTGGAATCCCCAGGGACAGATGATGAGAGGAAGACCTAAGATGACATGGAGGAGGTCAGTAGAGACAGAGAGTGAGCAGCTTGGGTATACATGGGGAAAGCTGAAACACATGGCACATCACAGAACCAGATGGCGAAACCTTGTCTCGACCCTATACTCCTCAATAGGAGTTTAAGGAATTAAGTCAAGTTAGCAGTGCAGAAAGATCACCCGTCACATGCAGCTTCTGAATGTCGGTATGAGCAGAACACGTTCGTTCCGTTTCCTCCGCCGTTCTCCGTACACCTCCGCCATCCTCCGCTATCCTCCGCAGTAGTACCTGAGAATACCGGTGGAGCGCTTCAGTTCCTACAACGGATTCAATCACTGGGCGGGGTCACCAACTAGGAGGCCCGCCTCCCACTTCAGGGGAGGAATGAAAACATTTAGTAGGAGAAGGAGGAGGAGAGCGTGCCACGTAAACTTGATCAGCAGATAGAGTTTGCCTGTAGCTTAGCACAAGAACAGTTAGAGCAGCCCTGTATAAGCAGCAAGTGTTCCAGGCTGACGAGAAAGTGATGAATTATTGTTGAGCAGTATGACATCCCGGTTAAATGAGGTGGTCATGAAGTAACGCGGCTGAATATGACATCCTCACGCACAACGTTGTAAAGATCACGCATAAAAGTGGCGACCACTCTCCTGGCATTCTATTCACCACGAGCACGTAAAATGCGCTCCCGTACCTGCGTGCCATCGAGATTCTCTATCTTGGAGTAATTTATAGCTACACTTTGTCCTCTCCTTGTTTACATATGGGCATATCAGAGCGATATGTAACAATGCTTTATAACATGACCAGTACAAGCGTGCGAGATAACACTAATAAAACTTCTAGTACTGACTTCAGTTGTCAAGTATATATCAATTCACTAAATCTAAACGTAACTAATAAACAGGGAGGAAATTAACACAATCATTTCAAAACCTAGGAAGCCTCTGTGGCTCAGGCGTCAACGCGCCTGCCTCTCACCACTGGGTTCCGTGTTCCAAATCCCGGGCACTCCATGTGAGATTTGTGCTGAACTAAGCGGAGGCGGGACAGGTTTGTCTCCGGGTAATCCAGTTTTCCCTGTCATCTTTCATTACAGAAACACTCTCCAATATAATGTCATTTCATCTGCGAGTTATTAATTATTGCCGGGCTGAGTGGCTCAGACGGTTGAGACGCTGGCCTTCTGACCCCAACTTGGCAGGTTTGATTTGGCTCAGTCCGGTGGTATTGAAGGAGTTCAAATACGTCAGCCATGTGTCGGTAGACTTACTGGCACGTAAATTAACTCCTACGGGACAAAATTCCGACACCTCGGCGCCTCCGAAAACCATTAAAAGTAGTAAAAACGTAACAACAATATTATTATTATTATTATTATTATTATTATTATTATGAGGCTATTAATCATTGCCTCATAGGAGTGCGACAGGCTTCGGCAGCTGGCACAGTTCGTATGCTCGCCACTAGATGGGAGCTTTATTCATTCCATTCCTGATCCGGTCAAGTGACCGGTAACAGGATGTATACTTTTAGTGTCATTTCGAAACGTAGCCTACTTGAGTTATGTTTTTTATCTACTGAACTTCATACGTGGAGTCCGAACCACAGGGACGTGATTTGTTTCAAAATGTCCATATATTTTGGCCGGGATTCGAACTGCGATAGCCTTGGTAAAAGACCAGTAAGTGCACCATTTGACTATAAACACCCCCTCATCACCGTTACAATCTTCATGGCTAGGACGACGGCGAAGAAGAATGTTGTGTGTGATTTTTCGTAGATGATACTTTATCAGGATTTGTATTTGTATTTATTTGAGTTCAGGGAAAACTCTGATATACAGCAGAACTTGTGGACGTCTTTAATTAGATTTTTTTGATTAATTCCAACTTTTCTCGCGGTCGCTTGTCATACAACACAACGTTAAAAATTCGTGTTTAATTCAAATCCAATGTTGGACAATATTACCGCATTAAAACTCTCATATTTTGAAAACAAATTAAGTGAATGAACTATGCCTCGGTGGAAGAGTACAATAGAGTCGGATCGTGCTGGTGCTGGAAACGAAACCGTTGTTTTTGTGAAGCTAAAGGAATGTAAGTTCTTAGCCACCTGAGGGTATATTCTGTGAATAAACTTCTAGATAGCGAACCTCTGTTTCGGTAACCGGGGAAATCTCTTAATTAGGCCTAAGCTCAGAACTCCACGTGGAGTGGATTGACAGCTGACAGCTTAAAGGGTGGAGCATGGGGATATTTGGCAAAATATCCGTCATTATTGCAGACGAATTTTGTATGATAAAATGGCATGTACAATTTCGTAATCTGTTAATGTTTCACCATATTCCACTGTAATTGCAACTCATAAAACCACTGATAAAGTAGGGACGTTTTAATTCGATATTGGGATATGTACAATCAATCAATCAATCAATCAATCAATCAATCAATCAATCAATCCTGATCTGCATTGAGGGCAGTCGCCCAGGTGGCAGATTCCCTATCTGTTCTTTTCCTAGCCTTTTCTTAAATGATTTCAATGCCATTGGAAATTTATTGAACATCTCCCTTGGTAAGTTATTCCAATCCCTAACTCCCCTTCCTATAAATTAATATTTGCCCCAATTCGTCCTCTTGTATTCCAACGTTATCCTCATAGTGTGATCTTTACTACGTTTAAAGTCGCCACTCAAACTTATTCGTCTACTAATGTCATTACACGCCATTCCTCCGCTGACAGCTCGGACCATATCACTCAGTCGAGCAGCTCGTCTCCTTTCTCCCAGTTCTTCCCAGCCAAAACTTTGCAACATTTTTGTAACGCTACTCTTTTGTCGGAAATCATCCAGAACAAATCGATCTGCTTTTCTTTGGATTTTTCCAGTTCTTGAATCAGGTAATCCTGTTGAGGGTCCCATACACTGGAACCATACTCTAGTTGGGGTCTTACCAGATACTTATAAGCCCTCTCCTTTACATCCTTACTACAACCCCTAAACACCCTCATAACCAAGTGCAGAGTTCTGCATGCTTTATTTACAATCCCATTTATGTGATTGCCCTAATGAAGATCTTTCCTTATATTACCACCCAGATACTTACAATGATCCCCAAAAGGAACTTTCACCCCACCAACGCAATAATTAAAGCTCAGAGGACTTTTCCTATTTGAGAAACTCACAACCCGACTTTTAACCCCGTTTATCATCATACTATTGCCTACTGTCCATCTCACAACGTTATCGAGGTCCTTTTGCAGTTGCTCACAATCTTGTAACTTATTTATTACTCTATAGAGAATAACATCATCCGCAAAAATCCATACCTCTGATTCCACTCCTTTACTCATACCATTTATTATTTATATATAAGAAAACATAAAGGTCCAATGATAATGCCTTGAGGAATTCCCCTCTTAATTATTACAGGGTCAGATAAAGCTTCGCCTTCTCTAATTCTCTGAGATCTATTTTCTAGAAATATAGCAAACCATTCAGTCACTCTTTTGTCTAGTCCAATTGCACTCATTTTTGCCAGTAGTCTCCCATGTTCCACCCTATAATGCTTTAGACAGGTCAATCGCGATACAGTCCATTTGACCTCCAGAACCCACGATATCTGCTATATCTTGCTGGAATCCTACAAGTTGAGCTACAGTGGAATAACCTTTCCAAAAACCGAATTGCCTTCTATCGAACCAGTTATCAATTTCGCAAACATGTCTAATGTAATCAGAAAGAATGCCTTCCCAAAGCTTATATGCAACGCATGTCAAACTTACTGGCCTGTAGTTTCCAGCTTTATGTCTATCACCCCTTCCTTTATACACAGGGGCTACTATAGCAACTCTCCATTCATTTGGTATAGTTCCTTCAACCAAACAATAATCAAATAGGTACTTCAGATATGGTACTCTATCCCAACCCATTGCCTTTAGTATATCCCCAGAAATCTTATCAGTTCCAGCCGCTTTTCTAGTTTTCAACTTTTGTATCTTATTGTAAATATCATTGTTATCTTATGTAAATTATAATACATCTTTAGTATTAGTCACCTCCTCTATCTGGACATTATCCTTGTAACCAACAATCTTTACATACTGCTGACTGAATACTTCTGCCTATTGAAGATCCTCGCATACACGCTCTCCTTTTTCATTAATTATTCATGGAATGTCCTTCTTGGAACCTGTTTCTGCCTTAAAGTACCTATTAATACCTTTCCATTTTTCACTAAAAATTGTATGACTGCTAATTATGATTATGCTTGCCATCATGTTATCCTTAGCTGCCTCCTTTGCTAGATTCAATTTTGTAGTAAGTTCCTTCTATTTCTCCTTACTTCCACAGCCATTTCTAACTCATTTCTAACCATTTCTAACTTCCACTTCCATTTCTTTCCAGTCTGCACCTCCTTCTTAGTCTCTTTATTTCTCTTTATCATTACCTTCTTTATCATCTTTATCATTCCTTACCACCTTTAAAGGTACAAACCTGTTTTCACATTCCTCAACAATTTCTTTAAACCCATCCCAGAGTCTGTTTGCATTCTTATTTACCGTTTTCCACCGATCATAATTACTTTCTAAAAACTGCCTCATGCCTGCTTTACCAGCCATATGGTACTGCCTAATAGTGCTACTTTCAAAACCGTCCTTTCTGTCACATTTATTTTTAACTACGACAAAAACAGCTTCGTGATCACTAATACCATTTCTTACTTCGGTTTCTCTATAGAGCTCATCTGGTTTTATCAGCACCACGTCCAGGATATTTTTCCCTCTAGTTGGTTCCGTCACTTTCTGAATCAGCTGTCCTTCCCATATTAGCTTATTTACCATTTGTTGGTCATGCTTCCTGTCGTTAGCATTTCCTTCCCAATTGACATTTGGTAAATTAAGATATCCCGCTACAATCACGTCCCTTTCCATGTCGTTTCCCACACAGCTGATTATCTTATCAAATACTTTTGAATCCGTGTCAGCACTACCCTTTCCCGATCTGTACACTCCAAAGACATCAAGTTGCCTATTATCTTTAGAAATGAGCCTTACACCTAGAATTTCATGTTTCCCATCTTTAACTTTTTCATAGCTTACAAATTTTTCTTTCACCAGAATTAATACTCCCCCTCGCACCATTCCTATCCTATCTCTACGATACACACTCCAGTTCCGCGAGAAAATTTCTGCATCCATTATATCATTTCTCTGCCATGATTCAACTCCTATTACAATATCTGGTAAATATATATCTATTAAATTGCTTAATTCTATTCCTTTCTTTACAATACTTCTACAGTTCAACACTAACATTCTTATGTCATTCCTACTTGATTTCCAGATCTCTGTACCCTCATCACCGCTCCCTATACAACAACGTTTCCCTGAATGTACCTCCCTATCACCCTTCTAAACACATTTCCTAACTTATACGTACCACTGCTGTTTAAATGAAGGCCGCTGTGTGATACGTTCGTGAACCTTTCAGTTTCGAATCTATCAATTTCTTCTGTAAGAACTTATGTATTTGGCATTCTTGTAATAAAAGTATATGGTGGGTATCAGTATTGAACCATGTCCTTGATCCATTTTGATACCCCAACGAGATAAAATATGTTCCACTACAGGACAGCCAAACCATGTTGAGTGTATCGATCCCGGCTTCTTGATTCGTGTGCCGGTGGCTATCACAAGTCTTACTATTGCGTTCTTCGTCCAGATCGAAGCATGTCATTGTTTTATGTACCGTATATACAAGTTGATGACGCTTTAAATACATGCCAATATGGGTATATTAGTCACCTTGATAAAGAATACTAAAATGCCATCGAAACGTCGACTGTGTGATGATACCCCATTACGCCAAATTCTACTTACCCTAAACACTGCAGCTGAAAATATATACGTGCAGTTCTTTCGTACCTTGGAGAACGATTGGAGAACCGATGATCTATGCTTTCTGGCTCACAGCCACAAGAATTCGTAAACAGAGATCTGAAGACTACTATTAAGCGTGTTCGTTCCGTCCCTGAAGGTGACGGCGGGCCTCCTAGATGCTAAAACACCGGGCGAGTTGATCGTGCGGCTAGAGCTGCATAGCTGTGAGCTTGCATCCCGGAGATAGTGGGTTCGAAGCCCACCTTCGGCAGCCCTGAAGGTGTCTTTCCGTGTTTTGCCATTTCTACACGCTATGCCTTTCCTACCCCATCGTCGCCATAAGACCTATCTGTGTCGGTGTGGCGTAAAGCAAATTGTAAAAAGACGTTAATGCCGTCTCTCAGGCCAAGGAGATGTGACACGGTGAAGGAAATATTCGGCGAAGGTGAGGGGGTAGGCGTCCGTGACATATACTAGAAACTGTCCAGGCATTCGCGTTAGTGCAGGAAAATAGAAAACCGTTCTCAAGAGAGCCGACGGTGGGGACCAGCCCTTCCCATCTTGATTGGTCGGTCGGAGTGCAGAGCTGTCAGACCACGAACCGGGCGTGGCCACTTGTAGGCCGAAGGCTACTCTGCAACCACCGAACGATCTGAAGACTAAAGGATAGAAATATGGACCGAAGATTACTGTTAAGAAGCCAAAGGAGATACTCATTAAAAGTCTTAACAACGCCTCATTACAGATTGTGTGACAGATCATAAAAGGAAATCTGTTGAATGAGAAATTCGGCAATCGATCCCGGGTATCGAAGTCCCATCCTCCCTACTT
The DNA here is from genome assembly GCF_040414725.1 of Anabrus simplex. Classification (NCBI taxonomy): domain Eukaryota; kingdom Metazoa; phylum Arthropoda; class Insecta; order Orthoptera; family Tettigoniidae; genus Anabrus; species Anabrus simplex. The sequence goes on along the minus strand of NC_090266.1, from coordinate 816,110,369 downwards.
TCATTGTCTCCACGGCTAAACTCAAGAGCATACAGGTCAATGGTCTGTTCGACTAAAATGGGCACTAATTTAAGTATACTGAAATTAGGGTGTCCTACAACATGAGAGGAATACGCTGAATACTAAATGAGAAGAATTTTTTTCCAGTGGCGGCTCGTGGATATCAGCAGTGGGGGGCGCGATACACACTTCGAACACTATACGGTGCTATGCATATGCAATTGTTTTGATTATTATTATTATTATTATTATTATTATTATTATTATTATTATTATTATTATTATTATTATTATTATTATTATTATTATTACATGCCTTTACTGGCAGGACCTGGTGTTTACAGTGCACTATGTCTTCTGGTATGGGCTAGAGCAATTTTGTTTCTTTCATTGATCTGTCTCTGTCTTATTCTTGGCTTTGACAATATGAAAGTGACTGAGGTAGGCCTATGAGTGATACTAGTAATGCCATTCCTTCTGCAGCCAGTCCCTGTTATGAATGGTGTGAAAAAGTTGCTCATAGGGTCGGTTGGTGCATGCATTTCAGTGGGCTTGGCGCAACTTCTGGCTCAGTGAGGAAAGCAACGGGAAACTACCACACTCCTCATTTCCCTAGTATGCCTCTTCAGTGATGCCTAGGCCATCTATTACCGCTGATGGCAGAGCTGTTGAGGATCCAACCAGCCTTAGGGCTGAAGACTGATCATACATTAACATTATTATTATTAATATTATTATTGAAAATTATTGAATAATAATAATAATAATAATAATAATAATAATAATAATAATAATAATATTACGCCGCCTCTGTGGTGTAGTGGTTAGCGTGATTAGCTGCCACCCCCGGAGGCCCGGGTTCGATTCCCGGTTCTGCCACGAAATTTGAAAAGTGGTACGAGGGCTGGAACGGGGTCCACTCAGCCTCGGGAGGTCAACTGAGTAGAGGTAGGTTCGATTCCCACCTCAGCCATCCTGGAAATGGTTTTCCGTGGTTTCCCACTTCTCCTCCAGGCGAATGCCGGGATGGTACCTAACTTAAGGCCACGGCCGCTTCCTTCCCTCTTCCTTGCCTATCCCATCCAATCTTCCCATCCCTCCCCAAGGCCCCTGTTCAGCATAGCAGGTGAGGCCGCCTGGGCGAGGTACTGGTCATACTCCCCAGTTGTATCCCCGACCAAGAGTCTGAAGCTCCAGGACACTGCCCTTGAGGCGGTAGAGGTGGGATCCCTCGCTAAGTCCGAGGGAAAAACCGAACCTGGAGGATAAACAGATGATGATGATGATGATAATGATGATAATAATAATAATAATAGAAATATTTGCCTGTTCTTGTCCACGATCGAGTTATGTTTACGAATAGTTTCATTGTAGTGATCACTTAAACAAGACACGACATTGACGTCACCAAGCGTTTTAAAGTCCATGGTACTATTGATATCACCCCTGTGGTGATCCATTTATCTCCTTTCCTAGAACGGGAGAATAGCAGGCAAGGAAAGCAGTAAAAGGTTTCTGAGATATCATTTCCACATATCCGCGAGTTCTTGTTATATACGTCAGGAGAATTAATTTTTCTTTGGAAAGCCCTATTTTCATTTTTCTTGGTCTCCGGATTTTTCAACAAGAAGTCTGGTGTCGGCCTAAAACACTCCTTCAGTTCGACTTTCTTCTCGATAGAAAGAGAATAAAACGTTAGTTCTTTAATATGTTCGGCGGTAATCATACTGTATGAAGTGCAAACATTACACTACGCCTACATATAAATCACAACCTTTCTCCTAATTTCACCTTGTCACAGTCACCTCACAAAATCATTCATCAACACAAAGCTAAACATCGCGCTCTCCAGTGAGTATGGCCAACATGAGTCAAGTGCGAGGAGACAGTAGTTACAGTCGTTACTCGTTTCGTTAGTTAATAATCCTAAAAATTACAAGACTATTTTAAATATATACCGGCACATTTAACTCAGGTAAGTGCCTCAGTAAAATAGTTCCTAGTTTTAGGAGAGAAATGGCATAAACTGACCCCTGTTAAATAGAAATCAGATCACCAATGTTTCAGGTAGGTTGGTTGCAACGATAGGCCGCGGTAGAAACGCGCCCGAATCTCCGTAGAACAACACATCTCTACTGCGCCTCTGATTGGCCCCCTCAAGGCCAGTCAAGCGAGACTCGGAGTATTTGGTCCGCTATGAGAGAGCGCCCTCCTGCGCGGGGCCAGCAGCGCATCGGGCCGCAGTGTAGTACAACTCGCGCCCTTGATAATAATCTTATAGTAAAATATTTCCCTTGTTAACATTTGAGATTAAAATTCCCTAATTTAATGGAACCCCGTGGGGGGGCGCGCGCCTTAGCGCCTCCCAAACGAGCCGCCACTGATTTTTTCCCAACCAAAACCACTTTCACTCTCGTTTCCAGCACCTGTGCGGAATTTTCCCTTCGGAGAACATTCTTCTTCTTATTACTATTATTTTATTATTATTATTATTATTGTTATTATTATCAAATATCATTTTATCAACGACCTGGCTTCTTTTTGTCCGACTATAACTGTAATATTCATCTTATTCATTTCATCTTTCCGGCCTGTCATTTCAAACATCAGCATACGAATCGTGCTTCCCTCCCTCACACACAAATATCTCGAACCACATTGCTCATTCAGTTAGGAGACTCTATGTCACCAGACACCATAACACTCGCGTACTAATTAAATCATGGATCGCACCCCGCGTCACGTTCCGCCATCATCTGGTTATCAGCCTTAATATTAAGGAGGAGTAATATCTGCATTACTTGTGAAGCATTAGAACAGCATTAGAACAAATTAACTTGAAATTTTCTGACGACTCATAAAGACTAATGGAACTGTAGTGACTTAGAACGTATATTGAAATATAAATCCCATCTTAAAAAGCTTCACATTAACAAGACGATGAGTCTTATAACTAATTCATGCATAAATTTCACGGATAAAATTGTGATCGCCACAATCACAGAAGATAAATCCATATAAACCCTATTAATAAAAAGCTTCAATCCGTATAGCGCTTACCTATCCTTCATATGTTTACAGGCAATAAAAAATGTTATGTACATAACTTTAAACATTTTACGGGATATAAAATTCATGCTTAGAAACTCGAATGTACTTAACTCCTCTGTTTGTAGTCGTCTATCATTGGAAGGCACATCTGGGGTGTTTAAGATGTCATCACTGCAGCTTTGTTAACGGAAAGTCCTCGGTTCATCATCTGATTCGTCCCGTTCATGATCGCTTGATCTGCAAACAGTCGTGGACGTTCTGGATGGGCCCTGAAGATCGCAGGCACACAGGCGCGTTACGGTCGGTTCCTAATCCTGGAGATTCAGGCACACAGCGCGTTCTGTTCGGCCCCTCGTGGGTTCGATGAACACTCACGTACACATGGACAAACGAGAAAAATGGCTGGTGGAATACTGTTTGTATGTATTCAAAATTTACTTATTAAGGATAGATCCACTCATTAACTTGAGTAGTCTACCCGAGCAGCTGTTAAGTTCCGATAGATCGCTCCTTCTTTCCCCTTTATTGTCACACGGCAATAGTCAGGAATATTGTTTTTATATATGTGAGCGCTACTTGTTTAACTAGACGGCAGTCCCTGGCTTAATATAGCATTGCCTATTGTCTCGTACGACGTCTCCCAACACTGCAATTTCCTTGATTACGACAGGTTAATTACTCATAGAATATGTTTACATCTCATTACGTAAGAGCGATTTGTCGGAAGCTTGACCTGTTCCATAACTACGCATGTGAGCCGCCACTGTTTGTTAACAGTCTGCACCCCCTAATATGCGAATATGTGAATATGGGAGTTACAAGCACCTACATTCGCACACTACAATATTGCTTTCATCCCGTACGATCGGAGTTTATTCCACGTAGAACTCTCTGATGTAGAACAGTTTTCACTTGAACACTATTCTTCAAATTTGAATAGAACCTACTGTTCTTCAGTATCACTGCACAACACTTGGTCTAAAATGAACCATGAAGACTACTTACGAATACAATAACGAATGAATGACTGAGTAGTGGGCCTAGTCTGGCCGTTTCTTTTATAGAGATCTGGTCTTTTGGCAGTGGAAGTGGTATACTCCGCCCCTTTCTGGAAGATCGCTCCGCTACTAGTTACTTTTCAGAGTCGAGTGAGCGCTCAATTTTTATCCCTTAAATTTATCTATCTGCTGATTGAGTTTCATTCAGATCGCATCGTAGGATCGTTCGTTATCTTGTAGGTTTTCCATCATACATTGGCGCTTTAGCCATTGTCCTATGGGTAACCCCACATATCGGTCACGCGGTTAAACCTTCAATATCTGGTTCCTATTACCCGCACATGTCTAGAGTGCGTCATTACTGATACACTCATTATGTATTACATATTTCGGTATCATTGATTAACACAAAATGCACTGGTTGAAAACAGTCCCTACTCACAAATTTATTATTATTATTTTATCTTTTCTTTGCTATTGGCCAAACGTCGCACCGACACAGATAGGTCTTATGGCGACGATGGGATAGCAAAGGACTAGGAGTGGGAAGAAAGCGGCCGTGGCCTTAATTAAGAAACAGCCCCCGAATTTGCCTGGTGTGAAAATGGGAAACCACGGAAAACCATCTTCAGGGCTACCGACTTTGGGGCTAGAACCCACTATCTCCCGGATGCAAGCTTACAACTGCGTGCCCCTAACCGCACAGCCAACTCGCCCTGTATATTATTATTATTATTATTATTATTATTATTATTATTTAACAAATGAAGATTGTGCGTTGGCACAAATGAATCTGCGGGGAAATCGCTGACATTGTCTAGTTCTCGCGTTAACACACCGTGATAAACTCCGCCTTCTGACCTAAATATCCTCCTGCGCGTGGCGTGCTATCTCTCTTCTCTGTCTACGGAGTGAGAGCGTTAGTCCAAGGACTCGCTGTACATAGCTCCTTTTCTCCCGGTGCGCGTAACGAGACCTCTGCTCTCCGAACTGGCGCGGCGCCATTCGTGTCCCGGACTGGGTGAAAAATGTTCATTACGACACTATACGTCGCAGAATTTCGCGAAAAAATGCTTATATTATTAAGTGGACCCCATAACATGCCTATGGCCTGGTGATGAACGGTTACAGTATCAACATAAGGCTAGAGATGTAAGCAACGTTCCACCTAAAAAAAATGATGGCTCATAATGTTATTCATCAAGGTGAATCTTCGATGTTCACGGTTACGAGCTTAGCTGGAGAGTTATATTCACAAAGAGAATGGCGAAATTAAAAAGAAAAGGAGCCAAAGCTGAAGGTATACGCAAAGTTGAAGGTATACGCAAGAAATCAGAAGGCATACTCTAATGAGTGGAATTAAGTAGAAGTCGTTCTGCATATATACTTTGGGACAAAACATGACTACCTCGCCTCACACCACTACTCGGCAACGGCAGCCCGGTGTCCATTAGCGGCTTATAGGATTGCCTGCGTCTCCAGCAGCCGGAGGTGCCAAATCGTCTACTGCACTCGACACGAAGAAAGGGTAAAGACTGAAGAGAGTGTGGAATAAAGTGGTTTGACAACCTGCCCACACCAAACAAGGATGCAGGTGCAGGGTGTGAGTGACTGCTGGCTTCCAGCTCTCTTCCAGGAACTGAAATCGTCATGTTTTGTCCGCAAGTACACCAGCGTATACCCTTGACTACAGTGACTCTATATATAGAGAGTCACTGTACCCTCGACTACAGCTCTGTGCATAGCTAAGAAGCAGTGGGCCGGGCTGAGTGGCTCAGACGGTTGAAGCGCTGGCCTCCTGATCCCAACTTGGCAGGTTCGATCTTGGCTCAGTCCGCTGGTATTTGAAGGTGTTCAAATAGAACAGCCTCGTGTCGGTAGATTTACTGGCATGTAAAAGAACTCCTGCGGGACTAAATTGCGGCACCTCGGCATCTCCGAAAACCGTAAAAGTAGTTAGTGGGACGTCAAGCCAATAACATTCTTCTTATTAGTATTAAGAAGCAGAGTGAGAAATCTTGTCTCAAGTTCAGTGGTTTTTAACGATCCTTCAGAAAGCGAAATATGATATGAGTTTTTGAAATGTGCCGTCGCAGTACTTACGGACCTGAAAGGGTTAAATGCTGGTTGTGAAACTATTTAAGCTCTGAGACAAGCTCATTTGTAGAGAGGACATGGGTGGATCCTCTGAGTTACGACGCTGCTGGAGGAGATGTCTCCATGCTAATAGAAATTTACAAATGTAAATACGTGTTCCGAGCGTAGTTCGAAACTAAAATGTGCATTTCAACCAATCTGCAACTTTCCACTTTTGAAATGTAAACCAGAGAGAGAGAGAGAGAGAGAGAGAGCAGGGCCACAAAGAAAGTGAAGTACTGCTTCCGAAGACACAGCAAACTCTGGGAGGAAAGATTTTGATCAAAAGGGCAGTGAGGTAGAAATAGTATTATCCAGGAAGCGAGGGCTGGGAGTTATTGGGCAATAGGGAGCTTGCGAGACGGACAAAGCGTGAGTTGCCTTTCTCCTACCCTCCACCCCTCCCGCAGATGTGTATTATGAACAGGGAGCAGGTAATAATCGTTCAGAATACATTCACCTTTACTGAAGTGCAGTGCAGCTAACATGTTTGCTCCGTATTGAACGTCGAAGACAGTCGAATGTATGTGTGTGTACATGCGTGTCAGTTTGTAAGTGGTTTACTTAACAGGATGTATGCGTACCATTGTCTAATGGAAGTACATCTAGTAAATAATAATAATAATAATAATAATAATAATAATCAGAACTGAAATTTTTATGCAAATATATTCAGTGGCTCCTGTCTGTGGTTCAAGAAAAAATATCAAACCTAACGGGATGTCCAAGGGAGAGGAAGTAGAAATTATTTAGCATGCCATGGAAAGGAAATGACTGTGCATAATGTCATTGAACTACTGTAAACAGTAATCGAGCTTACTCCTGTACAAAACAAATGAATATTATCTTATTACTGTATATTTATATGGTCGCTGAACAAAAGCATGAGTGCGTGGCATTGTATGTTTTCGCATTTAATATGTTATCAGAATTAATTTTAATTGTTATCAAAATATAATTCACCTTCCATGTGACCACAAACCCTGTGGATACGCAAAACGAACATAGAGGTATGTTTGAATGTTCACTTGTTTCTGAGAAAAAGGTTCCTGCGAGAAACTTATACCATGCGCTCATCCATTTATTTTACATTTTTGGAGTGACTGTACGTACATATTAAGCGAGAGAGAAATTTACACTAAGTGATTTACCGATTGTAGTCACTGCTTATTTAAAAAGTCTCTTCAAAGATACTTCTTGGTTGTCTTAATTTTTGACAATGCCCATGTTTTCTCAGTGTCACGTTCTAATCCAAATATAAGTTCAATTACTTGTGGCTGACGATATGCAAACTCATAATTCTCCAATTCTTTGACGCACTCCAGAGCTCAGTTGTATGTGGGAGCAGCAGTTCGTCCAAGACAGAACCATTAGGAACGCCCAGGTTGTGTTAAATATACAGGATATATTTGACATGTGAAATCATAGAAATGTGTCCAGCTCCTAGAGTAATGTTAGTTGTTTCACGTCTAACGGTCAGTGTGAACGCAGTCTTTCTTCACGCATTGCGCGAAGATACAGGATTAGTCATGAATGACTTCAGGACACGTCGCATGTGCGAAAGTGTGGGTTTTGCTTCATTTTGAGCCTGGTAGACGATCCTTCGATTCTCTCTCTTTGTGTTATCCCAGAATCTTCCGTCGACGGCGAGTGCCTTCTTGTACCCACTGTTTCCGACATCGTTCTACGGTAACATCAGTACAATTGATATGCTGAACGATGCGTGGAACGACGATCTTGGCCTTTGCTTAATAATAATAATAATAATAATAATAATAATAATAATGCACCAATTCAGTAGGTTTATGTTTAAAAGATCATAATGTAGTTTACCTCCAGAGTTGGTTGATTAAATAAATTGCAGTGTTTAAATTAAATCAGTCTAATTGGAACGTGTGTGGTTGTGTAGATCTGAGTTAAATTCTTTAATGTACTCAAATAATTCCTTTTGTAATAGTAATATATTTTAGTATGCATATCCTCGCATATGTACACTTTTAAAGGTAGAATTTTAACTGCTAAAGTAGAAGAGGTGCACTGTTATTAGAGATTATAACATGCGCTGGTGAAGCTTACACCCCCGCAGACCTGGCAGTTCAGAGGAGAGAAGGATTCACCAGGAACCATGACCATTGAGTTATAAATTACATGTGGAGCATTGCACAGAACTTACTACGCAGGGAGCATGGTAGGTATTACATAATCCAGCATCTGTCCCAAGTAGTTAGTTTTCACCTTAACATGTGAATGCGAAGAGGAAACAAATTTCGCCTACAAAGTAATGCATTTTCCTCTCAGAACTTCAGAAGAGAAAAGCGCTTATTGAACTTGAAAGTGTTCCTAAAAAGTTATTTATGTAGCGTTCCTTCACGTATACGCCCGAATCTGCTTAGTATGGTGTGAGAACATTCTGCAATCAGCACATGTCGTGTCTTTTTAAAGCTGCTTTTAGTACAGCAAAAATTGAAAATATTATGCATATCTGGGACAAATAAGGACACCGAGTAAGGAGGCGCGCGGTTTGGATCACGTAGCTATCAGCTTGCATTCAGGAGATAGTGGGTTCGAACCTCACGGTGGGCAACCCTGAAAATTATTTTCCGTGGTGTCCCATTTTCACACCTGGGACTGTACCTTAATTAAGGCCACGGTCGCTTCCTATCTACTCCTAGCCATTTCCTATCCCATCATCACCTTAAGACCTATATATGTCGGTGCGACGTAAAGCAAATTGTTTAAAAACGAAAGCTAATAATAATGAAATAAATATTATTTGTTTATCGGCCCTTCAATAGTTGTAGATTTTGGAGACACCGGGGTATAGAAATTTTCTCCCACAGGAGTTAGTTTTAGTATGCTGCTAGTCAGCGACACTCAAACGCCAGCGGCCTCAGCCGGTGTTGAACCAAGCTACCTTGGTAATAACAGGAGTCGGGCTGAGTGGCTCAGACGGTTGAGGCGCTGGTCTTCTGACCCCAGCTTGGTATGTTACATCGTGGCTCAGTCCGGTGATATTTGAAAGTGCTCAAATACGTCAGCCTCGTGCCGGTAGATTTACTGGCAGGTTAAAGAACTCCTGCGGGACTAAAGTTTGGCACCTCGGCGTCTCCGAAAACCGTAAAAGTAGTTGGTGGGATGTAAATCAAATCACATTAAAAATTATTATTATTATCAGGACAGTGATTAACAGATCAGTTCACTGAAGTCATTGAAAATTTATTATAAGGCTATGGAGATCGTTATGAAATGCAGAATTTTTTCTTTTTCGTTCACCTCTTTTGCGAGTTGCCCAGTCAAGGCGACAAAGACCTGGTTTAACAGCCCGAAAGGACATGGGTTACCTTTGAAGAAGCCGAGACATTTAGAATTGGGATTTTCACTTCTGAAGAAGCACATGGCCCTGGGTTTCACTCAGCCTATACTCGTATAACAGTCGAGTACTTCATTGCTAGAGCTAGGAATTTTAGATGCTGCACCTTAATAATGTTTTGCTATTAAAATATTCTAATTGACTTGTCTTACAAGGAAAACATGATATAAACATTCTTAATTGTGTTTGGGTTGCACCTTTTTGCACCTTTTCTCAATACCAGCACCGTTTTTGCAAATTAACTCAATGTCAGAACCGTTTAACACTCTCCCCACACAAAATGTTTTTGCTCCTTTGCCGAGTTGTATTCCCATAACATATAAGCAAAGGGAACCGAACATCTGTAGCTTAATCTATATTTCTTCCATTCACTCTTTTATAAATTAATAAATCTCTTACTTTCTGTGTGTTTATTGTTAGAAATTTTAGTATTCAGGGTTTATCATATTTCTTTTCGCTCAGCGCAGTCATATTCGGCAAAAGCTTTCAGATTAGTTTGCGCCTCAATGAACTCCTATTCGGCAAAAGGTCCACAGAACAGTTTGCGCTTCACTGCACTACAGTTAGGCGAAATCTTTTGAACACAAACCAAGAGGAGGAAGGTGAAGTCAAACCAACCAATTAGCAGACCCGTCAATCATTATTACTGACTGCTTGAGTAGGGAAAGAAATTAAACTGTTATTTATCAGTCAGGCGTACGCCTTGGTTACTACGTGGTGTGTTTGTCATTCTCCCTTCTTGCCATGTCGAAACAAGAAATGAACGTTGGGAAGATGCATGATGTTAAACAGTTTACTGCAGATGATATTGAAAGTGATGGTTCGATTCTGAGGTGAAACGTTTGTGATATTTCAATAACAATTGATGAAAAACACCAACGTAATCCTATCAAGTGGCATATAGGTGAAGAATAAGGGACAAAAATATAGTGAAGGTGGACCGCGACATCAGATTTTTTTTTTTTTGCTAGTTGCTTTACGTCGCACCGACACAAATAGGTACTATGGCGACGATGGGATAGGAAAGGCCTAGGAGTTGGAAGGAAGCGGCCGTGGCCTTAATCAAGATACAGCCCCAGCATTTGCCTGGTGTGAAAATGGGAAACCACGGAAAACCATCTTCATGGCTGCCGACAGTGGGATTAGAACCCACTATCTCCCGGATGCAAGCTCACGGCCAACTCGCCAGGTTATCAGTTTATTAGTGAGGTACTAGCCCGTTCAGATTCAAGAAACAAAGGGAGTTTCTTACTAACACTGCAAAGACATTTGTGGCGTGTGCTGTTCCACTTTCAAAGCTTAACAACCCTATAATTAAATCGTATTTGCAGAAATATATGCTGGGAAGTCTGTTCCAGATTGGAGGAAGGAATGAAAATCATATCTTCATCCTCTAAAGGATGAAAAACGAAAACCTGATCAGCAGAATTGCAGCTGATAATCCAGTACACTTTTTTCTAGAAGAACCAACTGGTACTAAAAATGATCAAGCATGGCTAGTGATTTCGGACCAAGCATCGCACATGTTAATGGCTATTGCTCACCTGAAACCTACTCGAATCTAAAACGTGTGACCTGCATCGCACATAAATTGCATGGAGTTTGGGAGTCACTAAAAACAAGTAAAAATAATATTATTATTATTATTATTATTGGTTTGATGTCCCAATAACTACGTTTCTTGTTTTCGGAGACGCCAAGGTGTTGAAATTTTGGTCAGCAGGAGTTCTTTTACGTGCCAGTATATCTACCGATACGAGGTTGACGTACAGTATTTGAGGATCTTCGAAATCCACCGGACTGATCCAGGATCGAACCTGCCAAAATGGGCTCAGCAGGCCAGCGCTCTACCGCCTGAGCTACTCAGCCCGGCATAAATATTCATATGAAAATGAATTGGTTTCTTCCATTAATAAAATTCCAAAAAAGGTTCCTTCTAGGCAACAGTATTTATGTTGAAATTACGGTTTTCCTCTTCAGCTTCCACAGTTCTCACTGGATGGAGTACTGGGTTGAAGGCTGCAGTGATTTCCTTGAACCATCATAAGGCTGCATGTGATTTCTTGGCTGCTTTACCGAATGATTCCTCACCTGTGAAAAAAGTACCAAGACCTAGCACCTAAACAGGAATTTCAAGGTGTATTGGTCACTCTTTCCTGACAACTGCTGTTGCAAAATTGGCGGAGCATTGTCCTCAGAAAGATGCGCAATGGGCTGTTCTGATGCATAGGACTGGAGGGTACTGAAAAGTGGAATATGGAGCAGAGCTTAGCCATAAACCCTGACACTGAGGATTTTGCAACAAATAAGGATCTATATTACCAACTAAAAGCAAAATAATCACCATGTGTGTCTGCTGACGTGGGACATTCCTTTCGACATACAAGTAATTACTTAGTGAGCAGAGGTGCAGCGTCATTAAATAAAAAGAAGCAGTTTCTGGACGAGCGAATTTAAATATTTCATTTCTTTCAATTTTGAATCCTCAGATGAACATCACCACCAGGCACGTTATAGCTACGCCTTGCGTTGCGAGAGCCGAGCTGACTCTGCAATTTCACAACCAATATGCATATATTGCAGGCATATGAGGAGACAATTTGTGAAGCCATTTCCGAGTCATAACGAAAGTAGTCCACAAGGACTCCATGACGGGGCACTCCAAGATTTGTTGTCTGATGTGAGGAATGGTTTCGTCTCTGTTTCTTAACCATAGGATTGACATCTTAAGCCGAGAATGTGATGTTCATCAGTGTGGCATAATGAATGGCATGCCTGTCCACAGATCATGGGTTCGAGTCCTGTGCGCGCTGGTAAGATTTAGGACCTTTCAGTTTGAAATGAATGATATACAACTTGCAAATGACTTTGAGATTGAATTCCTTGAAAAAGATAAAGGTAGAGTAGTTTATTTTAATCCTTTCAGAACTAAAATCCGGGGTAATCCAAATCGTTTTCTGTTTTTCGTTTTACCCCTGTTGAAATGTCTTGTACTTGTTCACGATCTACTCTCCCTCCTTTAACATACTGTAGTACTCTATATCAGGGCTCGGTGAAATAATAATAATAATAATAATAATAATAATAATAATAATAATAATAATAATAATAATAATTATAATTATAATAATAATAATTTGAAACATAAGCCGATCTCCATATTTGCGATTTTATGACTAAATCATATTACAGGTTGCCACTGCCGCAAGAGACCTGTCATCTGTTCAGAAACGTAAGATGAATTGTCTTAATTTGCTGGGTATATTAAATTGACTTGTGTGATGAGCAAAACATAAACGAATGAGGGATGATCACAGGTTGTGGCATGAAGGTAATCTGAATCTAACAGAATTAAACTTCGCCTGGTTGTTATTATTATTAGGAAATGTAATTAGTATATATCTCGGTTAGGGCTAGTTCTATTAAAAGAGCTGTCATTGCAGTCAAACAAGATTTTGAAAATATCATAAATAAAGCTGATCGTTTTCAAAATATTAGCAAAAAACCAGTTCAACCCCCTCTTAGCCCGCCTTCATACCTTGAATATCGTAGTACCAATTAGCCTTGCAACTTGGCCCTAAGGTAACAATATTTCAATACAGCGAAACCTTGGATTGCGAGTATAATTCGTTCTGGCAAATTGCTTGTAATCCAAAGCGCTCGTATATCAAAGCAAGTTTTCCCATAAGAAACAATTGAAACGCGGATAATTCGTCCACAACACAAAAATATGTATTCGCATACCATTTCTGAAATAAGATATAACTTAAAACAAATTAAACTGCACTTTACCTTAAAATAGAATCATTGTTGGTGTGAGGGAGATGAGATGAGAAGAGTTACTGTGTAGCACGAATTCCACTAACGGAATCACTGCTATCTGTTGGCTCACGGGAATTGTTTCCTTTTTTTGTGAAACTTTAACGAGGAACCTGTCCAATGATTGTTGCTTTTGCCTCTTTTTGAGTATTTCATGAAAATGTGACTTTGCATTGTCATTGAACTGATTCATCGCTCGTACTGCTACAGCCTTATTCGGGTGGTCTTTTTCTACAAAATTTTGCACCGTTTACCACGTTTTGCACTTCTCACGAATCTCAGTTGAAGTGAGAGATTCCAATGACTTTTCCTCCTCCTCTTCCCCACGTGAGACCTCCTCCATAACCTCCTCCTGTTGTGAGCAATGCAGGTCCATCAGTTCATTGGTGGACAGTTCCTGGCAATGTTCTTCCACCAGCTCTCGAATGCCCATGTCATTCACCTCCAGCCCCATAGTCTTCCCTAAGGACACAATTTCATCGACAATCGGCGGCTCATTTTCACCAACAATCCCCTCAAAGTCACGTCCAAGAACACAGTCCGGCCACAGCTTTCCACAAGCGGAAGTGAGAGTTCTCTTGGTGACTCCATCCCAGGCTTTATCGATGATCTTCAGGAAGTTCACGATGGAGAAATGATTTCTCCCAAACTCTCGGAGGGTAAGGTTTGTTCCTTTGGTCACTTCGAAGCATCGCTGAAATAGTGCTTTGGTGTATAGCTTCTTGAAGATCGAAATGACTTCCTGATCCATAGGCTGGAGTAGTATTGGGAGGAAGGAACTTAACTTTAACGAACTTGAATTCCTCCAGTAAGTCGTCCTCAAGGCCTCAAGGCCTGGAGGATGTGCAGGAGCATTGACCATAACCAACAAGACTTTCAGCGGCAGATTATTTTCTGAAAGGTATTTCTTCACTACAGGACCAAAGACCTCATTCATCCATTCAACAAAGGCACAGGGGAGGGGAAATGTAGGCACACTTGACGCTCGTATTGCGGAACCTCACTGGCTTCATTAAGTTACAATTTATTTAAAATGTTTGCTCGTCTTGCAAAACACTCGTAGACCAAGTTACTCGCATTCCGAGGTTTCACTGTAGTTATTTATGTTAAAATGGCCGAAAGTGAGGTTTTCCGTATGAGTTAAAATGCTGGAATTTGGACATGAATGCATGAAACACATTCGCCCATGTAACGTACAATACTCTATTTCCTCCTAATGTTGAATTTCTTTATAAAAGCAATATTAAGATAAATACATTTTGATGCTTAGTTTAGGGCCCGCCATTCAAACAGTCGACGCTATCTGTGAAAGAATTAATATTAAACAAGAGTATTCGATAGATGTATTGACTTGCCCACATGACGCAGTCTGCCATCTTGGTAAGTATCTCAGTAACAGTTTTACATGCATTGAAAAACGTTCATGGTTGTATATTTCTACGTTGTTACTTTACTTTTATTTTTTTTACAATCTTCTTTAAGTCGCAGCGATATAGATGTGTTTTATGGTGACGATGGGATAGGAAAGTACTAGGAGTGGGAAGGAAGCGACCGTGGCCTTAATAATTAAGGTACAGCCTGGTATGAAAATAGGAACCACGGAAAACCGTCTTCAGGGCTGCCGGCAGTTGGATTCGAACCCACTATCTTCCGAATGCAAGCTGAGAGCCACATGACTCAAACCGCTCGGCCACTTAGTCGGTCTCTATTTTGTTAGAGACCGGGCGAGTTGGCCGTGCGGTTAGGAGCGTGCAGCTGAGAGCTCGCATCCGTGAGATAGCGGGTTCTAACCCCACTGTGGGCAGCCCTGAAGATGGTTTTCCGTGGTTTCCCATCTTCACACCAGGCAAATGCTGCGGCTGTACCTTAATAAAATTAAGGCTACGGCTGCTTCCTTCCCATTCATAGGCCTTCCCTGTCCCATCGTCGCCATATGATCTATCTGTGTCGGTATGACGTAAAGCAACTAGCAATATTTTGTTAGAAGTTGGGTTTGTGTGGTAAGTAGCTACAATACCGCAGAGTTCCGATTGCCACACTATTTTGAAGAACGTTAACGTATCAGATTCGACGTAGTATGATATAAAATATGTGCCGAGTTCCATAAATGTAGGCAGAATGGCCTTCAAGTTTCTTATATGATATAAAAACATTCCTTAGTGAAACAAGTTGATTATTTTCATAATTGTACAGACAAAACATAAATTTGATTTACAGAGATGGGAAATTCCTCTGCTTTGATGAAAAATGAAATGGCGTATGGCTTTTTGTGCCGGGAGTGTCCGAGGACAAGTTCGGCTCGCCAGATGCAGGTTTTTGATTTGACTCCCGTAGGCGACCTGCGCGTCGTGATAAGGATGAAATGATGATGAAGACGACACATACACGCGGCCCCGTGCCAGAGAAATTAACCAATTGTGGTTGAAATTCCCGACCCCACCGCGAATCGAACCCGGGACCAAAGTCCTGCACGCTAGCCATTTAGGCATGTAGCCGGACTCTGCTTTGATAAGTGTAGGCGATAGGTGTTCGAAACGAGGTCTTTATAGATTTGCGTCATACAATACAGTTCAGAAGGTATAACATTGGGCGCTTCCTGCAGTTAAACTGATTTGAACGCAAGGCACGGCCTTGAGACCACCAATCAGAGCTGCGGATCCTGCGCGATGTCGACAGCTGGCTTCTAATGGTTTGTGCTGTAAAGACTAGATGATGATATGTGGAGTCAAGGCGAAAAGTATATTATTTTTCCGCAATACAATTGTTACAGTTCGTATGTTATTCATTGTTTATTCTGGATTTCTCCTCCAGCTTTTACGTTGGCCTGCAGAATTCCTGTGTGTACAGGTAGTAGTCGGGGGAGTATTTAGTTATCACATGTCAAAATAATTAATTTTGAATGATGATAATAATAATAATAATAATAATAATAATAATAATAATAATAATACTCACCGCTGGATACCATGGTTCAAATCCCGGTCACTCCATGTGAGATTTGTGCTGGACAAAGCAGAGGCTGGACAGGTTCTTCTCCGGGTACTCCGGTTTTCCCCTCTCCTCTTTCATTCCAGCAACACTCTCCAATAGCATTTCAATTCATCTGTCAGTCATTAATCATTGCCTCATAGGAGTGCGACCGGCTTCGGCAGCCGGCACAATTCCTATCTTCACTGCTAGATGGGGGCTTCATTCATTCCATTCTTGTCCCGGTCAAATGACTGGAAACAGGCTGTGGATTTTCATTTTCAATAATAATAATAATAATAATAATAATAATAATAATAATAATAATAATAGTTTCACGTCCCACTCACTACTTTTGCAGTTATCGGAGACGCCGAGGTGCCGAAATTTTATTCCGTAGAAGTTATTTTACGTGCCGGTAAATATACCAATACGGGGCTGACGTGTGTGAGAACTTTCAAATACCACCGGACTGAGTCAGGATCGAACCTGCCAATTTGGGCTCCGAAAGCCATCGCCTTGACCGTCTGAACCACTCAGCACGGCTAATTGAGTTTGTTTCATACTCGTAACCTAAGGGAATGAATACAGTTAAACGTATTTACGTAGCACAAGGTGTTTGTATACAAAGTAAATTATTTTGTTTCCTCACCATAGACTAATACATTGAATGGAACGAGACATAGGCACAATAAAACTGTTAAAAGAGTAAATCTGTTTAGATACGCGCCCCTTTACTAGTTGTAACTGCGAGCCGTGCAAGCAGCTGCTAGGCTGTAACTTCCGGTTCTTTGCCTGCTTGAGCTGGAGCGCTGCTCATTGTGCCGATTTGTGCCCGTCTTTGTTCCAAAGTTGTCAGTGTTCCCTTCGTAGTTTACTTCCACCTCAAACCCAAACCACAGGGACCTGGTATTTTAGTTTTAAAAATCCCATATATATTGGCTGGGATTCGAACGTGGTCACCTTGGTGAAAAGTCAGTAAATGAGGTCAATCAGGTGTCACATTGTTAAATGACAGGACGTTCGGATGTTCATGACACGTGGAGGAGGTAGTTACTTGCACGATTAGTTATTGTCGTTCTCCCTAACGCCTTGCTGGAAGTTGATTCACTCGGTCCCAAATGCACTGCCCCAATCTTCCTAAACGTTGTGCATTTATCTTGTATCGCCCCAAACGAGGTGAAGCACATCCAAGTGCCGGTCGACCAGATAAAGAATTCTTATTTCCTAAAGGTATAAATTCTCCGTTGCAACTAAGAAATCTTCTTCAGGCCATAAATTTAACATCACATCTGTGTGCGAACATTCTTTGCTCTGGAGAGGGAGTGAAGATAAAGTTTCGAAAGCCTCCAGTCTGCAGATCTCCTTCGTCATGTCTTATAACCGCCAATATGGCGGTATAACTTCATATTTTCCCTTCGAATAAGTAAGGCAAAGCCTACTTCATCATTTGTCGAGTTGAAGGTAATAGGAGTAACACCAAAGTTTTCTCGCTTGCTTTTATCACTGCCCTTATTTTCGATTTGATTACTTCTCTTAATCTAACTTTATTGACTTAAAGAAGAAGTTTAGTTTTATGAGCTCTCCTTCGGCAGGGAAGTGTTTCACGTATTAGAGAGCAGGATATTGCTTTCTAATCTCTTGATTGGATAAGATTGTGTATTTGTGTAGACTGTCTATATGTGTATGTATATATGGTCGGAGGGCGTGATTAGCCCAGTGGCTTAGCTGCTGGCTTACCACTCGAATGGCTGTGGTATCAATCCCGATCGATCCTGCGTCGATATTTTCATCTCAAAATTCACACGGCATCAGGAAGGCATCTGACTCTAAACCCCAGTCAAAACCAAAATGAGCCTGGCTGGCTCCAGCGACCGTAGAATATTGTTTCTACTTGCTTACCGGCACACTAACACATGAAAGATTTTGGTGACGGAAGAGTAGAAAAGAGAAGGTAGCGGGCATGGCCTGAATTAAGGTACAGACCCAGCATTTGCCTGGTATGAAAATGGGAAACCACGGAAAAACATCTTCAGGGCTGCCGACGGTTGGATTCTTTTTTTCTTTTTATAATGTACTTTACGTCGCACCGACACAGATAGGTCTTATGGTGACGACAGGATAGGAATGAGTTAGAAGTGGAAGGAAGCGGCCGTAGCCATTTTCCTGGTGTGAAAATGGGAAACAACGAAAAACCATCTTCATGGCTGCCGACGATGTGATTCTTTTTCTCATCATTTACTTTACGTCGCACAGACACATATAGATCCCATGGCAACGAAAGGATAGGAAAGAGCTAGGAGTGGGAAGAAAGCGGCCGTAGCCTTAATAAAGGTACAACCCTAGCATTTGCTTGGTGTGAAAATTGAAAAATACAACTTCAAGGCTACCGACAGTGAGGTTCAAGCCCACAATCTTCCGAATGCAAGCTCACAGTTTTACGACCCTATCCGCAAGACCATCTCAATCGGCTTGAAAATTATCTTATGTTTGTGTGTATGTAGATTATGCATGCCAAGTGGAATCGTCTAGTAAAATTACCTAAATTTGTTAATATCTTTGTATTGTAAAATGGAAATAAATACAATGTGTTCTTTAATCCAATCAGAACGATTTTTTCTTTGTTCTTTCACTAAAAATCTGCATTCGGGAGATAGTGGAATGTTAATAAATCAATGTGAAATTAAATTTAAATGATCTGGAAATTAGTATTTTAAGAATTTCGTGTGGCTATTGGTAGCCTTGTACATATCTCGTAAAGCAGACCCTCTGATGATGATGGATAGCATGTGTCATATATGGGAAACTGCATGTTACTGTGGTGGAGGATAGTATACGTATTCTGTGTGATGTATGAATTGCAGGGATGTTAGGAAGAGCACAAATATCTTATTCCCGAGACGACGAAATTAACCATTTAAGAATAGAATCTCCGACGCGACCTGGAGTCGAATCTAGGGTCCTCTGAGCCAAAGGCCACTACGTTACCAATCATCCAAAAAGACTGGCGTAAAAACTGTAATAGCGATGGCTTCTTTTTTCCAGATGTTAAGTAGAACATCCACCATTTGGTGTTTCATTTTTGCATTCGCTTACTAAACCGCCCATTATTTGTGAGACTATGGTCTCAGACTGCAACCTGATCACACGTTACATCGTTGGGCATCATTTGTCTTTTAGAGATGGATATTAATAATAATAATAATAATAATTTTAATAATAATAATAATAATAAAAACACGTTCGCGACGGCATGTACCACCAGTGGCCATCGTGATCCTCCGGTGATAAACGCTTACATAGCCTCTGCTTTCTCAACAGATTTAGCGGGAAATCAAAATTCTTGCCATATGTTTGTAGAAGACGTCATAGTGTTATTGGCCGTACATGATCACAGTAATATGGAACGTACAACGACGAGAACCATCCATAATGGCGAGAAAACTGGACGAGTGTAAAAGTCTCTGTAGTCTTACCAATAGTGTTAACGGTTACCAGATTTCATTTATTTACGAGTATATCGTGTCAGAAGCAAAAGATGTACAAACAAAGTCTATAGAAAATAAATAAAAATTCACTGTGCACCAAAGGTTTATATTGTGGTGCACCAGAAATTAGCAACGTCGAGTGCGCCTCAAGCAGCTCATTCTCAGTACATGAGGCTGGACAAAGATGACATTCTAGCAGACAGTCTGCATTTCACCACAGCCACACAAAACAGAATCCACAGATTATCCCCACTTGTGAAGATTGGTCTTGCACGTAGTAAAACCCGAGCACAGCCTATTTAGAGATCCTCAAGTCGTCCAGCACTCGATATGTCCAGCCGTAATTCTTCAAGTGTTTTCCATCGTCCAAGATGCTCAACCCTAACTCGCCACAAAGTGAGTCTTGCTTGCTGTTGTGTTGCTTCAAGTTTCTGTGTGGTCTTCAAGAAAGTTTTGCGTAATCTTAACCGTGATGGTGCTGATTGGAGCCCATGCAGTGGATGAGCTTGGGATTTTAAACTGTTATCGTCTCCTTACGGACTGCTACCTTGCATCGGATATCAGGAGGTGCGATGCCAGCAAGATAGTGCAATTTTCCTCGCGGTGTAGGTCTTGGACAGCCTGCCATTCTGCTACACGTTTCATTGATTATCAGATGAATCAATGCTCCTAAACAGAAATAGTCTATATTTCGAGGTAGCCTCGACGAGAAAAGGAGGTAGATCGCGTGAATACCACAAGTGGTTCATGCCCGGTTTCCATAGGGCCGTCGTGTTCAACATATAGTACACGAAGAAAGAGGCGGAAAATGCACAGCCTGAGTGAGTAAGTGAGTGAGTGCGTGCGTGCTTGCATGCATGGGTTGGCGATCACGGGTTCTCTAGCTCAGTCTGGCATTGTTTCTGTTGCCTTCATGCTCACTATGCGACCTACCTTGGTAAACTCCTGTTCCTTTCCGAACCCGACGGTATTAGGTTTGTTCGCGGATGATGATATTCTGTCTGAGTCTGCAAATGATCTGGATAAATGGCTCGGGGAAGGAAAACAAGATGAAAAATATCGAGAACGAAAGTAATGGAATGGAGTCGAATGAAGGCAGGTGATGCGGGAAATAACAGATTAGGAAATGAAGTCTTAAAATAAATAGATGAATATTGTTACTTGGTAGTAGAGTAACTAATAATCGCAGAAGTAAGGAGGACATAAAACGCAGACTAGCACAAGCGAGGAAGGCCCTTCTTAAGAAAAGAAATTTCTTCACTTCGAACATTGATACAGGAATTAGAAAGACGTTTGTGAATACTTTCGTCTGGAGCGTGGCATTCTATGGAACTGAACAAGGACGATAACTAGCTCAGGAAAAAAATAATAGAAGCTTTTGAAATGTGGTGTTACAGAAGAATGCTGAAGGTGAGATGGGTAGATGGAATCACAAAGAAGAGGTATTGAATCGTATTGGTGAGAAGGGAAAGATTTGGCGAAATTTGACCAGAAGAAGAGATAGTTATTGGACACTTATTAAGACAGCCAGGACTTTTTCAGTTAGTTTTTGAGGGAAGTGTAAACGGTAAGAACGGCAGGGGTAGACCAAGGTATGAATATGACAAACCGCAGTTACGTAGAAATGAAAAGTTTAGCACAGGTTAGGGTGGCATGGACAGCTGCATTAAACTAGTCCATGGACTGATGACTCAAACAACAAGAAACCATAGGGAGTCTATTATTTTCACTCTCTTCGTGACCCTTGTCTCTCTTTGGCCGATACCTTAATTCTTCGAAGTGTCGGACCTCTTCATTTTTCCTGTGATTAAAGAGAGGATCGTTACTCAGCTGCACTTGCTCTTAAAACAATAAACCATTACAAATGTACATCGTATAAAGAGCCGTTAAGAAACGCACAGGATGTGTTCACACACTCACAAAATACGGAAGACGGACAATCCTACTAACAACTAGGAGGAATAAAAGTAATGTTTAACTCCTTCCTGAACGTGTTAGGAGGCGTTAGGGGGTCCGAATTTTGTCTCTTTTAACTTATCAGAAACCCACGACACTGAGTTGCTGTATTTCCTCTTCTTCTACCACAACTGTGGGGTCACGGGTACAAATTGTGACGCACATATGAATTTGGCCCTGTTTCATGGCCGTATGCCCTTCCTGGTGCCAACCCTGTATGGAGGGGTGTAATCACTATTGCGTGTTTCTGTGGTGGTTAGTAGTGTGGTGTGTTGTACGAATATCAAGAGAAACATGTTGGAACAAACACAAACGCCCATGCCCCGAGCCAGAAGAATTAATCAGAAGCGATTAAAATCCCAGTCCCGGCCGGAAATCTAACCCGGGACCCTCTGAGCCGAAGGCCTCAACGCTGATCATTCAGCCAAGGAGTCGGAAAATAATAATAATAATAATAATAATAATAATAATAATAATAATAATAATAATAATAATAATAATTGATAATGGACAACAGATAATTTGTAATCAGAAATTTATCTTGTGCTCCAGGTAATGTTTTTTGCTATAAATGTCAGGGTTTTGATTTCCTCTCCTTGGATTGCGATTCTCTTTCCAAATTCCTGTTTGATTTCCTCCACCGCCTGTTCTTCTGTATATAAACATTAAAAACGAGTGGGGACAAATGGCAGTCTTGCCTGTCACCATAATGGCCCGATGTTCTTCCGTAATGTTTACCCTCCTCCCTCCACCAGTTGATAGTGAATTGGGAACATGCATCATTTTCAAAAATATTTTTTTTTGAAAAGTACACCAATGAAATAGTACGTAAACGTATTACATTGTCGTATGTTGCCTTGTTTTCTACCATTAAAAAAATATTTAATAGTGCCTTTCCGCAAGGCGAGTGAAACGGCCTCTGACGTAAGCGGCGCGCTGTGACGTCACGATCCAGTACCGCATGGAGCTCTACCAGCCGTTGTGCATCAGCCGTTGCTAAAAGCCGATTGTTTATTATTGATGATCGCGAATAACTTAGAAATGACGGAAGAAAGGTTCAAAACAGCACAGTCAGACAATCTGTCATGTGTAAATGTCATCATTCTTGAAAAATAGTGACTTTTGTGGCCGCAGAAATTCGCGGATAACAAGCAAGTTTGTAAGTGGTGTCTTTTATATACGTGCAATGTACTGTAACCCATAGTATTAGGATAACAACGAACCTGGTTAGATATCACATCACTTTCAACATTTCCTTCTAGACTGACTCCCCTATTAAAGAATAACATTACACTTTCGGGCTTTCAGCATTAGTAAACTAAGAAATCGGATTTCAGCACTAACATAAACATATAGGTAGCATTATAGTACTAGTCCGCTTCTGTGGTGTAGTGGTTAATGTGTGCCACTCCCGGAGGCCCGGTTTCGATTCCCGGTTCTACCATGAAAGTTGAAAACAAATAGTACGAGGGCTGGAACGGGGTCTACTCAGCCTCGGGAGGTCAACTGAGTAGAAGGGTTTCGAATCCCACCTCAGCCATCCTCGAAGTGGTTTTTCGTATTTTCCTACTTCTCCTCCAGGCACCTAAGGCCACGGCCGTTTCCTTCCCTCTTCCTTGTCTATCCCTTCCGATCCTCCCATCCTCCAACAAGGCCCCTGTTGAGCATAACAGGTGAGGCCGCCTGGGCGAGGTAATGGCCCTCCTCACCAGTTTCATCACCATACTCAAAGTCTCACGTTCCAGGACACTGCCCTTGAAGTGGTAGAGGTGAAATCCCTCGCTGAGTCCGAGAGAAAACCAACCCTGAAGAATAAACTGATTAAGAAAGAAAGAAAGAAAGATCATAGTACTATAGGGCTATAATCTATTATTCCCCAAAAAATATATATTTATGGTTGGGACAACTGGCCTACCCACTTCCGGGGCCCATGAAAGAGAATTAAATATCTTTGTGGAGGGAAAAAGTTAAACATGATAAAGATAAATATGACTTCATCTAGTTTTCACAAGTCGGGCTGAGTGGTTCAGACTGTTGAGGTGCTGGCCTTCTGACCCCAACTTGGCAGGTTCGATCCTGGTTCAGTCCGGTGGTAGTTGAAGGTGCTCAAATACGTCAGCCTCGTGTCGGTAGATTTACTGGCACGTAAAATAACTCCTGCAGGACTAAATTACTGCACATCGGCGTCTCCGAAAATCGTAGAAGTAGTTAGCGGGGCGTGAAGCCAATAACATTAATTACATTTGGCTTTTAAGAAGCTGAGCATATCAGGAAAGAAAAGTGTTTTGGTGACATTTTAGTCGCTCAATACAGGAATGTCTTTGGGTGCTGTGACTTTTATTTTTTTGCTTTACGTCACACCGTCACATATAGGTCTTATGGCGACGATGGGACAGGAAAGGCCTAGGAATGGGAACAAAGCGGCCGTGGCCTTAGGTACAGCCTCAGCATCGAGCTCACAGCTGCGCGCTCCTAACCGCACGGGCAACTCGCGCGGTATTTTTACCCTTCGGTTTATTGACTTGGCTTGTATAACCTAAAACTTAGGCTAAGTTGGATAATATTTTAAACACCTACATCACTATTTTCACCTGTGTGCAATTATGTTATTTATTTCATTAATATTATGATAATTATTATAATTGAGCATTATTAACTTATAAGACCCCAACAGACAAGCATTGGTTTTGTGTAG
This sequence comes from Anabrus simplex, assembly GCF_040414725.1. Classification (NCBI taxonomy): domain Eukaryota; kingdom Metazoa; phylum Arthropoda; class Insecta; order Orthoptera; family Tettigoniidae; genus Anabrus; species Anabrus simplex. Next base: position 816,085,889 of record NC_090266.1, on the reverse strand, counting down.
AGTTATACATTTGTTAAATTCACGTTGTTTCCTTTCATGATGTACACGCTATTCTTTGTTACATTATAGAGTATTTAGATATAGCCTAAATTTCTTTACCAATTAAGCTCTTCAATAAAGACATACATAACTGTCCCATGCCAAGATATATTGGTAGAATAAAGAGCTGTCAAAATGGTTCATAACCCCTTTGATTTATTATCTTGACATGGATCACCCAAAACATAGGATAGGTTTGGAGAATACTTTAATAATCAGCATTATTTAATGCACTGTTTATTACTTTCATATTCCAATATGTAATTGAAGCATTTAAATAAAGCATCATACATAAAAATGTAAAGTATTACCACTAGAACAGCTGACATGGAAAAGTGATTTGAAAATTCAAACAAATTCATCTTACGTTAAAATCTTCAAAAAAATAAACTGTAGACTTTTCCGATATATCACCAGCATTTCTCCAGCTCGCCAAAATCCATTTCTCCCTAGTTTTAGCGTCTTTGGAACGTTTATAAACAATTTGTTTGGTATGCTATTGCACATCGGAACTCTACACCATTTATAAGTGTTCTGCCTCACTGTCTGCGCAGGATTCATTTTAAGTCTAAAATATACCACTCAGATTATTATCCAATGTATAGACCTCGAATTTAACCATACTAGACACTAACGTAAAGTAGAAATACGCGAAGTGTATCCTGCTTCTCACAGCACACTGTGTGTTATTTCGTCTGCTAATTCAGTCAACCTGTACGATGACGTCAGGCCAATGAGATCGCGTACTTGCGTGACGTGACATTTTCGTAGATTTTTATCATGTTTCGAGTTATTATTTGTACATTCTGATCACATTTTTGAATTCTGCATGCAATTTTGAATCAGATTAGCATATTTTTAATTAAAACCCCGGATCATGCATGTTCCCTATTGTGAATTTTTACTATTACTTCTTACTCATCCGCTCCCTATTAATAACCATGTACATTTTGCTGTCTGACCAACTCCTGGAACAATGTCCATTGATGTGTTGTGCCCATCTGTGACAGCTTTATTGCTCATTCCACACTTCCTGTCAACTTGTGAAAGTTCGATCGGATATTGCGAATTTCCTTTCCCCCGCTTCTCGCCACACTGTCGTGTGGGTGTGGGACGGGAGGACTAAATGAAAGATCCTGGAGGCTGTCTAAATGACGGAGATTGAATTTAACCCACAATTCTTTCTCAAAGTATTTACCAGAAACACTTTCGGTATTTTCATTAACAGGCTTTATTCTCCTTTTGCAGCATACTCCTCCTTATAGCAAAGTTCATTCTTTTACTTCGATATAATGTAGTGTAGTACCAAGTGTGAAAATGAAAATCCACAGTCCATTTCCAGCCATTCGACCGCGTCTGGAATGGAATAAATGACGCCCCAATCTACTGGCGAGGATAGGAATTGTCCCGGCTGCCGAAGCCGTCGCGCTCCTCTGGGGCAATGATGAATGACTGACAGATGAAATGAAATATTATTGGAGATTATTGCTGAAATGAAAGATGACAGGGAAAACCGGAGTACTCGGAATAAATCCTGGCCCGCCTCAGCTTTGTCCAGCACTAATCCTACATGGAGTGACCGAGATTTGAACCACGGAACCCAGCGGTCAGAGGCTGGCGCGCTGCTGCCTGAGCCATGGAGGCTAACGAGTATGATGTTATTTTTATTTGTTGACTTATTTTATATGGTATCGCTCAGGCTTTGAAGCCTGCTGTTATGCCAGAACATCCTATATGTACTATATTATACAAACTACAGAGTCTTACGGTTCCTGAGTACATATCATTAATAATGCAATTAATCTTAAACAATAGTTATGAACGAAAAATAAACTTCTGACAGTTACTATAAAGAAACACTACATTATATACTAATGTCTTATGTGTATATTCTATTTATAACATTCCATTTTAAATACATTTCTAATTTTAATGTCTCTAAGTACAGCCGGAAAGGAATTCCAGGGGCGTATGGTTGCAGGTATGAATGAATTTCGTGTCGTGTGGTAAATTTGGAAGCTCAGTAGGGAATAGGTTTTTGACCTTGTAGGAATACTCGTTGGTGATGACAACTGCTTAAGTTTCGTTCTCAGATAACTCGGTGTACCTGTACGGAGGATGTTGTCGACAAGCGAGACAGGGTGAAGAATTATTCTTCTCTCTGCCAAATATAACCACGACAGCTATTCAAGACAGAGTAAACTTTTAATGGAATGCAAAGGAACGAATACTCGTTGGCAAATTTTCGTGGTGTGCTCTGTCGAGTTTAAGTGCTTATGAAAAATGAGGCCATGGTTCTTTACAATTCCGTTAACTTTTATTGGTGTTTCGTGGAATAATTTTGGAGGAATTTTAACACTTTTCAGTTTGGTATGATTATTCTTGATTCCCATTTGCATGGATTGACTTAAAGAGAATTACTTTTATTCCAGGATATTGATTTGTATTTACCTTTACTAAATTATCGTTACACATGTACCTAGAATATTATCTACTACATATTGTCAATAAAATTCCGCACTCTGTGCGTATAGAGCGCGCTTAAATTGCAACGTTCGACAAAAATTACCCTAAACGCTGGTTATCACTTGCGTAACATAATAGTGCAACAAAAGTTTATTCACAAAGTGTGTACTGCGCAAGGGAAGAGTAAGAAAAGAAATTTTTTTTAATCGTCGCCGTAAGGCCTATCTGTGTCGGTGCGACGTAAAACAACTAGCAAAAGAAAAACAAACGTAAGCCCATAGCGCGGGTTCCCGATTCTTCAGTACAACCACTCACTCATAGGGGAACTGTTTGAGTTGGGACAGGCGCATTGAAAATAAACTTGAATGAATGGTAATAATCATTTTTCTCTAAACTCAATGGCAATGTTCAAAATTATTGCTGAAAAAACTGGGCACCTCGGAGCGATTAGCTGATGACGCAGAATGATCTTGTGTGTGCACTGTAGAAATGTATCTAGAGTTCTGTTTCTAATGTTACGTAAACAACTTTACATCGAAAATTAGAATTTGAAAACACGAACAGATTTGTACGCTCTAAAAAACCTATTTTACCAACACGAGCACTATATAAAAGACTAGCAGTTACCAGCGGCTTCACTCGTGTGGATTTCGTAATTTGATAAAAGTAATCGTTCCTCGGTACCACACTAAGACATTATCTGAAAATACCTAAAATATAAAAACTCACCGAAAAATGGAGTTCCATTCACCCCAGAGACCCTTCTTCAACAACGTTTGTAAAATGGCCTTTTGGACCTAAGATGTCCATGTGACATAGAACTGTACAAGTAAGGAACAGTCTTCTCTCAAGTCGGAAAAAGCAAACACAAATTTTTCTTTATTTTTAAAGGAGATTAAGATACCTATTTACATGCCTGTTTCACTTTTTGTGATATAAGTATCCCCATAAAAAGAATTCAACCCCTTGATCAGTCCTTCACCCACCTCCACCCCCACCTAAGCGGATTTTCCGAAAACAAGAAATACACATTTCTTTATTTTCAAAAGGGATTCCAAATACCAGTTTTCACGACAGGCATCTTCAGTTTTTGTGGTATAAGCATCCTCATAAATAATTATTAAACTCTTTTTCACTTCTTTTCACCCCCGTTAAGTGCCTTTTCCGAAAACAAAAATGTTCGTGTTTCTGTATTTTCAAAGTACTTTCCAAATACCAAGTTTCATGTCTGTAACATGTTAAGTTTTTGACGTATACTGTAGATATACCGGTAGTCATTTTAAAAATTCGCCCGCTTTTCCAATTCTTTTCAGCACCTTAGGTGGATTTTCCGTAAATAAACAAATACGTGTTATTTTATTTTTAAAGGAGATTCAAAATACCAACTTTCACGTCCGTAACATCTTCAGTTTTTGAGATATAAGTATCCTCATATAAATAATTCAATTATTTTTTTCAATTCTTAAGTGGATATTCCGAAAACAAAACAAAAATACGTTACCTTTAAAGGAGTTCAAATACCAATTTTCACGTCTGTAACATCTTCAGTTCTTGAGATATCAGTATCCTAATAAAAATGCAACCCCTTTTTCAGTCCTTTTTACCCCCCTTCCCAAGTGGTTTCTCCGGAAACACAACAGTGCATGTTTCTTTACTTTTAAAAGTATTAAAAGTACCAATTTTCACTCCTGTAACATGTTAAGTTTTAGAGATATACTGTAGATGTGCTAATTTTAAAATTTCACCCCTTAAGTGGATTTTCCGAAAACCAATTACCTAGGTTTCTTTCCTGTAGAGGAGATTCTAAATTCCAATTTTCACGTCTGTAACATGTTACGTTTCTGAGATATACTGTAGATACAATTTTTCTACAAATTCACCCCCTTTGTCACTCCTGTTACCCCCCCCCCCCTCGCTCATTATTGGAGTAGGGTTTTAATGCTTCTGTATTGTTTATAATAGAATTCAAAATATTACGCATAATGAGATCCTGATCATCTATATATAAACGTACATATTGTTAATATAATCTCCTTGCGAAGTGGGTAGCTCAGGTGGTAGAGCGCTGGCCATCTGAGCTCAAGTTCACGGGTTCGACCATGGCTCGGAAAGTTCTAATAGCTGCTGTAAATGCAGTACTACCGAGCTCGATAGCTGCAGTCGCTTAAGTGCGGCCAGTATCCAGTATTCGGGAGATAGAGGCTTCGAATTCCACTGTCGTCAGCCCTGAAGATGGTTTTCCGTGGTTTCCCATTTTCACGCCAGGCAAATGCTGGGGCTGCATCTTAATGAAGGCCATCGATGCTCCCTTACCACTCCTAGCCCATTCCTGTCCCATCGTCGCCATAAGACCTATCTGTGTCGATGCGACTTAAAGCAACTTCTAAAATTTTAAAAATGCAGTACTATCCACCACTGCCAGGCGGCGAATAAAGCGGTCTTCCCTCTTTGTACTGGCCCATATGCTACTAGACCCTGGTTTCCTTGAGGCAGTGCTTCCCATGACCATTGCTGCCAACAACGGTCCACTGTGGATTCTCGTACATCCGTGCCTATAATATCTGCAATATCTCTGGAAGAACACTCACCTTCTCGTAACCGTATTACAGGACCTCGTTCAAGCTCAATAAGCTCCTGCTACTGCCTTCTTTGTCTCCATAACAACATGTTTGACACACACCTACCTCACAACGTCAACACCGGTCGATGACTAACGCTCAAAATGGGTACAGCACACATTTAAAGCAAGCTTGCTTTGTAAGGTCATAGTGGCGCTACTAGTACCACTCTTCGTCGACTAGCGCTCAAATGTCCGACTCGTTGGCTGAATGGTCAGCGTACTGGCCTTCGGTTCAGAGGGTCCCGGGTTCGATTCCCGGCCGGGTCGGGGATTTTAACCTTAATTGGTTAATTCCAATGGCCCGGGGGCTGGATGTTTGTGCTGTCCCCAACATCCCTGCAACTCACACACCACACATAACACTATCCTCCACCACAATAACACGCAGTTACCTACACATGGCAGATGCCGCCCACCCTCATCGGAGGGTCTGCCTTACAAGGGCTGCACTCGGCTAGAAATAGCCACACGAAATTATAATTATAGCGCTCAAATTTGAATAGGCATCCTCTTTATGATGTGCAAACACGCCTCCCGAATTTTCATTTATCTAGCACAACTCCTCCCTGGTGTTGGGATTTAATTTTCTGCCAGTGTATTAGACGCCGTCCTCAGAGGTCGGATCCCGTCACTGCAAGAAATTTAAGACTGGCAGGCGGCTTGGTATGTTGTTAGAAAGGTACATGCAGCTCACCTCCACTGGGGGTGTGCCTGAAAGTAGCTGAACCACCTCGGGGTGAGGGCGGGAATTTGCAGCATAAGTCACCAGGAATAAATTTTTGGATATTAGCTACATACTCGTACCTCGCACAATTCCTAATATTTATTGTGTATACGTTGTCAATTACAGTATCTTCTGGCGAAAATGAAACTCAGTATGGGGTGTATTTTCCCTGCCTTAATCAGCGAACATTTGTGGCATGTGAGTACCCAGGTCCTTTTAAGAGCAGTTTTAAAATTGGACCAGTCGCTCTCAGAGGGATTGAATATTGTACTACAAGGACTTGATGAATTCTTCCTCTACGAATACTTCTTCAGTACCTCTTTGACAAGGAGCATAGTCAACTACTAGCACTACATAGGGTTGGTGTAGCTTACAGACAATGGCGTACACATTCATCACTTTCTTCCTTTCTAAAAACAATTCTTCTTATTTCAAGGGGAATCAATCCTGTATTACCCATGTAAGTAATAACATGGATATTGACCCGACGGCTGCCTGTTGATATGTAACTACATCGGCTTGCCTTCGTGAAAACAATTAAGTTCACAATTGTTTCATGTGACCGGTTTTATGAGCTTTATATGGTTGGTAATACTCATATAACTGGAGAAAATTGGATATCTCGCGCCGTTGTCATGTTATCAGCTGCTGAAGTTATCCAATCAGGTCGCTTCGCGGACGAATTCAAATTGGCATGCGAGGTGGCGTTACTAAATCCGCACGTGGCTGAAGAGCGTCTTGACTGCACCAGTCGAAGGAAGAAACTTCACGAGCCTCCGAGCTGACAGGATCGTGCTATAGCAAGCACGTTACGGTGACGCCGGCTGAAACCTACGGAGTGTTTGTGTTTGATGATTTCTCGGCATGACTCTCTCTCGAGCCGGTCTCACGCCACAGGCTTTCTACAGATATCTTTCAGGGTGAGAAGTAAGCATTCCTTGGAGACAGTAACATGATAGTCCTCTGGAGACATGTGGTTAAGTTCCTATAATGTACGTCTTGGATTTTCCTCTCTACATCAGACCATTAATGTCCGCTGTTCCTTCGTAATTTGTACTTCTCTTCCTCCACCACGATGGTGTTGATTGCGAATTGTGAATTTTTACCCATCGCTACGCCATAGCTTTTTAGACTCCGAGTGCATTGACTAGTTGTATCCAGTTGCGTTTATTGTCAAAGAGGATGTGCTGGTATGAAGGCGATTAATCACAATTTTTAATTGTTTAGGCTCAATCTACAGTTGTTAGTTATCAATTTTAATCTGAAAGGGTATAGTTGTGTATAGTCGATTGCACCTATCATTTTGAAGAATGAATGTTTAAACGAATGAAAATTCTTCCAAACGTATATACGTATGTATGTACCTGTATGTGCCGACCCCGTGGTGTAAGGATAACGTGCCTGATTCTTACCCGGAGGCCCCGGGTTCGATTCCCGGCCAGGTAAGGTATTTTTACCTGGACCTGAGGGCTGGTTCAAGGTCCACTCAGCCTACGTGATTAGAATTGAGGAGCTAACTAACGGTGAGATAGCGGACCCGGTCTAGAAAGCCAAGAATAAAGGCCGAGAGGGTTCGTCATGCTGACCACGCGACACCTCGTAAACTGCAGGCCTTCGTGCTGAGCAGCGGTCGCTTGGTAGGCCAAGGCCCTTCAAGGGCTGCAGTGCCATGGGGTTTGGTTTGGTTTGGTATGTACTTGTACGTATGTATGTATGTATGTATTTTTTTCTAGTGGTTTAACGTCGCACTAACACATTCAAGGTTTTCGGCGACGCAAGGATGGGAAAGGGCTAGGTTTGGGAAGAAGGCGGCCGTGGCCTTAATTAAGGTACAGTCCCAGAATTTGCCTGGTGCAAAAATGGGGAAAATACGGAAAACCATCTTGAGGGCTTCCGACGGTGGAATTCGAACTCACCATCTCCCGAATGCAAACAGCTACGCGATCGTAACCGCATTCCCCCCTTGCCTGGTGTGTATGTACAGGGTCTCTCATATAACCTAAGACCGAACGCACAGTGTTTGTACTCTGCCCTACGACAGCTGCTTCAGCCGAACATATATCGTGCGCGGCTGCCCTGCTTTAAGCGTGTATACAATCTTACAGGGCGTATGAATAAGTATTTTACAGTTTCACTAAGAGATGGCGCCAGCGAAAAGTACGCAGCATATGAATTTGACACATACGTTCGTCTGTCATTAACCTACCAACACACACAAGTTGAGTTCTCCAAACACTAGCGTTTGTCTCGCATCGTTCAGTGATAATGTTCACGTTTGTGCCTGAAAAAGAACATTTGCGGCACGCATTGCTTTTCGTATTTAATTAAGAGGAAAAAGGCTGTGTAAAGTCATCATTTGCTGGTACAAACGTATGATGAACACGCGCCATCGATTAGAAAATGCGAGGCGTGGTTTCGACAAAAGTGCGAAGACGAGCAATTGCAGGCGTTACTGGATGATGACCCAACTCAAACTCAACAGCAATTGGCACAAGCATTAAATTTGTCACAAGAAACAATCAGCAGACGTTGATGAGCAATGGGGAAGATCGGTCAACTCGGCAAATGGGTCTCACGAGATTTGAATGAACGGCAAGCGAAAAATCGCAAAGTCACTTGTGAAATGCTGCTTCAACGCCACGAAAGAAAATCATTTCTGTACCGAATTGTGACGGGTGACAAATAGTGGATTTATTTTGAAAACCCGAAGAGGAGAAAATCATGGCTGTCACCACCGAAGCCGCTCCTTCAACACCAAGGCCAAACCGCTTTAGCAAGAAGACCATGCTTTGTGTCTGGTGGGACCAGAGCGGTATTGTCCATTATGAACTGTTGAAGCCCGGCGATACCGTTAACGCACAACGCTGTCGCCAACAAATGATTAATTTAAATCACGCATTGATCGAAAGACGACCGTAATGGGGCAGAAGACATGTCAAAGTGATTTAGTTACGCGACAATGCGCCGTCTCACACAGGGATGGGAGATCCTTCCGCGTCCGCCGTACTTCCCCGACCTGGCGCCGTATGACTATCACCTCTTCGCATCAATGGGGCACGCGATCGCAGAGCAGCACTTCAGCAAATTCAAGGAAGTTGGAAAATGGCTCGACGAATGGTTTTCAGCAGAAGACAAGCAGTTTTTCTGGCATTGTATTCATAATTTACCTGAGATATGGGCGGAATGTGTAGAAGCCGATGACCAATATTTTGAATAAACAAAAAATAAATTTCCCTTGAAAATTACGCATTCTTAAACCACAAAAACCGGCAAAAACTTATGCATTCAGCTGGTATATGCAATCTTATCTTTGAAAAGGTGCTGGAAGTGTCGTCCTTCCTGGGTTATACAGACATTGTATCTGGTAACCACATTCTGGCTGAAGATATTCAGTTCTGCCACTGTAATGTTTCCGATTTCATTCGTAATGTTCTCCTTCACTTCATCCAATGTGTGAGGATTTGTTCGATACACTTTTTCTTTCAGTTTACGCCACAAGTAAAAATTACACATTGTTAGATCTGGAGAACGAGTGGGCCAACACTGATCACTCTGTTTGCGAACACTTCCGAGCATGTAAGAAGGGAATCTTCTCCTGTTTGAGCAGGGGTTGAATCTTTGAAGCACCTACGCGATTTTTCTCTTTCCATTAACTCGTGGAAGAACGGCGTCAAAATGTCATCTTGGTACCTCTCTGCACTTACTGTCGTCTCGAAAAAATAGGCCCAATTACTCGTCTTCCACTAACAGCACGAAAAACACCAATCTTATATCATAATGAGAGACTCCACAAACAAAAATAGGATTTTCTGCACACCAATAGCGGGTATTATTACTGTTCACGCGACCATTAAAACGAAACCAGAACTTTTGGGTACGAAAATATTTTGTTACAATGATAACTGTCTCAGCATGTTAACAGCTGAGATTCGGACTGGCGACTGATGCTTGCCAGGTCGAACACGTGCAGGCTGCTTTCAGTGACAAGAACTACGGGCGCGCCTCCCACACTGCTGCTTGCGTATCGGAGAGTAAAAACGCCGCTTCGACTGTCTTATTATTTTATCAGAGACACAGTATGTATGTATGTATGTATGTATTTATGTAAGTATTTATTTATTTATTTATTTATTTATTTATTTATTTATTTATTTATTTATTTATTTATTTATTTATTTATTTATTTATTTATTTATTTATTTATTTATTTATTTATTTATTTATTTATTTATTTATTTATTTATTTATTTATTTATGTAAATAAAGAATATCCTAAAAATATCGTTTGAAATTTCTTCCGACTTTATCAAAGTACATGCCATCAGCTCAGTTTATTGCTCTTGTAATATGTGTAACTTTAAAGCTGTTCAATTTGTCAAACACTTAATATAATACCTATAACACTGTAACATACCTGTAAAAAAATACTAAACAAAGAATGAAATGTTTCGTTCATGAAAGACTATCATATTCTGACACTATTTTTAAATTGAAGAACATTTTTAGAAATGCAGAAACACGTGCTTAAATTTTGTTCATACTTTTAATATTTGAAAGTTAGAACTTATCTTAATGAAGTGTTCCAGTAGTTCGTCCCCACTCCTTGCTACTCCAACAAAGAGTAAACGCATCATTTCTATTCCGTACATCATCTTAAGAGTATATTAACTGGATATACTGAGTACTTCATTCCATGTATCGATTGCAAAGAGGGCTAAATTGGAAATGTTTGCATCATCACAATCATGACCACTGGTACGATTTGCTCATTCAGTCGCTTATTAGAGACGAGTCTCATTAAACATAGCGAGTAAAATAAATAGAGAAATGAAAATTATTTATAGTAGACGAATACAGCGGAATGTTGCCCAATTAAATGGGAAACTGAAAGCATTCCATATAGGATAATGGGTAGAGCACAATTTGTTCCCAGAATTCGATCTACTAAATCTATATGAAATTCGTAGAGTTGTAGGCATGTCTCACTGAATGACCAGTTTTATTGCTGTGAGGTCACAGGAACCCAGCAGGGGGACCAAACACATGCCGGGTGATGTTATTACTCTTGTTATTGTTTAAACATGAATGCTTTCCGATGATTACACTGTAGTTGCTAGTGTTCTGCCATCTGTGGATTTCCTCGTTCACAACAGGGTTAGCAAAATTTTCACTTGAAACAAAGTAAACCGATACGGGGAAGAACATTACTATATCATATTTGAATATATGACCGGCTCCAATTTTCCTCGTCAATTAGTGCTCCTTTCCTCTTGCCGTAACCATCGGTGGATATAATTCCTTCCTTATTGAATATGTTCATCTCTTATAATGACCCTAATTATTATAATAAGTGCAGAACATATCTAGAGCATAACAAACAATGAAAGAAAGTCACAATTCTCCAAACCTTGTTGAAATATGTGTGAAAAGAGCGTGTAATTGATCGTATTGTCCACGTTCAGAGTTAGTAAACTTCTGAATGGTTTGATTCCATGTTTTTCAGTGTCGGCGTTATTGTTTATATTGAATTATTTTATGGTAGTTCTTCTCTTATGTCCAATTGCATGCCTATCATAAATTGCGTTCAGCCGACTAAAACTTTTCACAACTCTCAAATCAACAAGGTTGACATTTGATTTGTAGGACAATATACAATTTAATTCCATTTCCGTGTTCAACCACGTTGTTATTTTGTGTACCTCATATATATTTTCAAGATCTCTTCTTGATGAGAATAAAACATCAAAAATATGGCAGTGTCTCTGTATGACAAGATAGAAAACATTGAGTTTGTAGAGTGTGTTTCCAATTTAACCGAAGGAAAGATATCCAAAAGATTTCGATCAATTTTCAAATAGTATTTATGTAATCAAATGAATATGACAAATTGATTCAGCGTGGATAGCTCGATATTCTAAACGACTAAGTGTTTCCCTTTATCCGGTCTAAGAGACCCGCTTCCCACTTCAGGGAGGAAAGAAATCATTAAGTAATACTAATAGTAGTAAGCTGGCCGTGGCTCGAATCCTGGCCAACGAGCGTGGGATTTTAAAAATGAAATGTTATGTCCACTGGGTTCGGATATCATGTAAAACTGGATGTCCCATGGTTATGATCACAATGCAATATTAGCAGTCATGTAGAAACAAAAGCTCGCTCACTGTTTTGGTTCCATTAATGTTTTATGAGTGTTAAACCAGTTTACCAGATCGAAATATAAATTCTCACGGTAAACCCGAGCTGGGCCTGGGTGAGCTTTATCTTGCTAGAAACTGCATAACTACATGATTAGCGTACAGCTAATTTACAGCAAACCGAGTGAGTTGTTTGTGCTGTTCGGGTAGCTTGCATTCGATATATGGTAGGTATGGACCCCACTGTAGGCCGCGCTGAAGATAGTTTTATGTGCTTTCCAACTTTCACACCAGGCAAATGCTGACTGGCGCTGTAACTTAATTGAGGCCCCGGACGCTTTCTTCTCAGTCCTAGCCCTGTCCTATCCCACCGTTGTTGTAGCACCTTTCTGAGTCTGCTGCGACGTAAAACAAATAACCAAGAAAGGTTACTAGGAATTTTGAGAATAGGTGGGGAAACGGAAATACGACAGTTATAGAAAATCTGCCAGATGATGACACACAGTACGTAATCTGTCTGATTCCTTGTCTGATCGTAAAAACGTATATATGGCTCTCTGACAAGGCACTAAAGATGACCTTATTCTGTGCTGCAGGTAAGCAGAAAGTTGCATTGTCCGAATACAGTGATACTACATTAATTTCCCTCTGTACAGTCACATTAAAATATTCCTTTTAATCCAACAGCTCCTACTTCGTGCGTAAATTCCTTTTATGTCAGGGAGCATGTAGAGGTATTATGATTAAGATTTCCTGTGCATTGAACCTGAGAGTTCGTAAGCTTGCCTAAGCTACTGGTGGCCTAACTTAGTTTCCATTTTATGTGTGATCAATTATAATAACATCAGAAAAATAGATTTCAAGATAGCTTTCAACAACAGTGCACACCCTGCTTTATGCCGCACCGACACAGATGGGTCTTCTGGCGACGATAGGATAGGAAGGGACTAGGAGTTTGAAGAAAGCGGCCGTGGCTTTAATTAGACTAAGGTGCAACCCCAGCATTTTCCTGGTGTGAAAATGGGAAACTACGGAAAACCATCTGCAGGGCTGCCGACAGTGTGGATCGAACCTACTGTCACCCGAATGCAAGGTGACAACTGTAGTACTCAAGCCACTCACCGGATATTATTATTATTATTATTATTATTATTATTATTATTATTATTATTATTATTATTATTATTATTATTATTATTATTATTATTATTATTACGCCTTAACAAACACTAAACTCTGCAGCGCACGAAATATTATGGGAGTGTGGTAGCCGAATTCATCGTCACCGTCTTCTTACAAGGGTGGCTAAGGTTCGAATCCCAGCCAATGTAGTCCGAACTTTCGAGTGTCATGTCATGTCCCCGTTGTTCGTAGCCTGTAGCACTTATAACCACTGCAGACCTCTTCTTCTTTTATTCGTTGGGTCTCTTTAAACATTCCTTTTAGCGTCGACCTCGAAGATATTTTGCTACCGTGTGTTTTCCTTCATCAGCACCTAGTTATACCTGCTCCCTTCAAAAAGTTTCAGGTCCTACTTATTGGTTATTCTCGAATGTTTCCTCTCCCTTCACCAGGTAAGCCCAGTGTGGATATTCTAATTCTTCCCAACGCCTCACATTCGGAGAGTATGTGTTCAGCTGATTCTTCCGCATCGTTGCATTTCCTACATACATTGTCTCTTAATACTCCAATTCTATGTAGGTGCTTTTTAAGATGGCAGTGTCCAGTCAGCAGTCCTACTACCCGTCTTACATTTTCCCTGCTGATTTCAAGCAGTTCCTTATTATGCTTCTTGTTTGGGCTCTGTATAAGTCCTTTCGCAAGGCTGCATCCTTGAGCATTAAGCGGGCTTGTCTATAAGAGATTCCACATACTGGTTCTGGGTCTGCAAAAGGTGTTTCTGACTCTCTTCTTGCCAGTTAATCAGCTTTTTCATTACCTTCTATGCCTGCATACCCAAGTACCCATATTATTTTAACAACATTGTACTCTGAGAGCTTCAGGAGAAGTGTATGACAATACCAAACAATTTTGGATGTAATCCGGACAGCTTCAAGTGCCTTAATGGCTACTTGGCTTTCTGTACATATGGAAATGTTCTTGTCTCTGTAGTTCATTGTCAGGTTTTCCTCAAGGCATGTAGTCATGACTATCACTTCAGCTTGGAGTACTTTAGTGTGTCTGCCCATGCTCATTTGGATTGATATCTCAGGCCTTCCCCTGTTGATCCCTTCTCCTGTTCCCTTCTCAGTGCTTGAGCCATCTGTCCACCACACTATATCTTCCCTATCAGTTTTCCATCTGTTAATGTCCCAGTCTTGTTTTTTAGTTATCTGTCTCAAATGGTTTCTAAAATATATACTTTGGAATGATGTAATCAGCTGACATGTGTAATACTTCCTCTGTTAATACTCTGTTCATTTTACAGTGACCAGGACTGGGTCTTTGAGCCTTCCAGCTTCCATTTTGCTCCAGTCGATTTGAGCTCATTCTACCCTGTCCCTCTATAAAGTAACTTAATTGAGGGAGATCTAGTAGAGTGTTCAAGGCTTCTGTCGGCGTAGTTTTCAGTTCCCCAGTTGTAGCTATACATGCCTTTCTCTGAAGGCTATTTAGTTTGCTACTGACGTTTCCTTGACTCTCTTTCTTCCGCCAGATGATTGCTGCATAGGTCATCAGTGGTCTAATGATCATTGTGTATATCTATATTACCATTAGCGGCTTTAGGCCCCATGTTGTCCCGACTGCCTTCTTGCATGCATACAGTAGGTTCTTAGCCCGGGTTGTGTTTCTTTCTACGGGTGGATTCCAGGTTAACATTTTTTTTTAATATTACACCTAAGTGCAACACATGTTCTTCCATATAGATCTTTTGCCCAAAGAGCGTCAGTGTTCTCGTCCCCTCTAACTGCATTCTTTCTTGTGAAAGGGACCAGTGTTATCTTGCTCGGATTGACTGTGAGTTGTTCCTCCCGACGCCAGGTCTCCACAAGGTTAAATGACCATTGCATATGGTCCTGGTTGAAACTCATCACCTTACCTCTTACCACAATAACTAGATCATCTGCGTATCCTTGTGTGTAAAATCCCTGTTCGTAGAGTATGGCTGTGATTCTGTTCACCACAAGCTTCCACAGAAGAGGAGAAAGAACGCTTCCCTGTGCACAACCTCGAGTAGCTCTAGCCGTTAACGTCTCTTCAAACAGAGTTGCCTTTATTATTCTTCCGTCTAACATGGATCTAATTCATTTTATTACAGTCTTGCACACCCTACTCTCTTCAACAGCTTTAATCATTGAGTTGTAGGTTGCACTGAAGGTCCCTTCTATATCTAGAAATGCCGCTCGAGAAATGTATTTATATTCTAGGCTTTCTTCTAGCTTGAAAACCAATTGATGGAGTGCTGTTTCAATGGATCTCCCAGGTCTGTATGCAAACTTATTTTCGTATAAGGTTGATTTCAGTTGCACTATTTTTCGGATGTACTTATCCGGTATTTTCTCCATGGCTTTTAGCATGAAGGAATTTAAGCATAATGGTCTATAGGCTTCAGCTTGGACATAGTTCACCCTTCCAGACTTCGGTATAAATATCTCTTTAGCTTTAGACCATGATTTCAGGACTTACTCCAGAGCTAGGCTTGCTCTAGAAAGGTCTGTACGAGCCTTGATGATTATCTCCCGTCCTTCCTGCAGGAGTATCGGAAGTATCTCATCTGGCCCCGGAGCCTTTATGGGCTGAAACGTGTTGATTGCCCACCTCACATGGTTACGCTTAATTAATCAGTTGGGACAGTTCCAGTCTGCTTTTCGAGCTCTGGCCTCTGTTTCAACCATTTCTCCCCTTTCCACTTCCTCAGCCTCAGAAAAATGACAAGCTAGCAAGATCTCCAGCGCCTCCTTTCCCGTTTGAGTGTGTATTCCACCGGGGTTTTACAGTGTTCCCACTTGATTTATATGTATCGTTTTAAAAACCTTCTGAGGCCTTGCTGTATCAGTGTTTGATTCCACTTTCTCGCAGAAAAGTCTCCAAGAGCTTATTTTGCTCTCCGCGACTTTAGGTTATACTCAGTGAGTTTCTTAAGATATACGTCCCACAAGGCTCTAAACTCTTTTCTTCATTTTGGCTAGGTTGTTATCCCACCATCTAACGGTTTTGGCGGTTTTCTTTTCTCTGAGGGGACAGTTGTCATGGTATGCGGCTAAAATGGCCTCTTCTAATTGTTCCACTGCCTCATCCAATTCCCTCCGACCCCTTACGTTCGTTTGGATCTTTTGTACAGTCTGCCCTAGAACTTCTCTGTAGCCATCCCAGTTCGTTCTTTTAGGACCCCTGTACTCTTCAATACCTCATTGTCTCGCATCTATTGCAAAATGGATATGCTGGTGGTCTGCCGAGGATGGCTCCTCCAGCACCTTCCAATCCTTGATGAAGTTTGCAACATGCCTAGTGCTCAAGGTGATATCCATTACCTCTACGATTTTTATATATGAATGTAGGTTTATTTCCTAGGTTTAATATTGCCATTGTTCCAGCCAACGTTTGGGTTATGGATTTGCACAGATCACTACCATTGCTCCACATTCCAGCTTGGAGACTCGAGGAAGCCCGGAAGACACCCGTCCGACAGCGGTTTCATCTGCGCTATCAAAACAGATGAGAAATCTATCACGTCTCTCTCCTTCAGTTTCCCATCTGGAAAGGTTTTAGGTACTATGGTTACCTTAATTGAAGTGAGTTTTTCCGAAAAGGGCATGACCATCCTTTCTGCCTCTTGGCGGGCGGATTTGTAGCCGAACTTGATGGCGTACTATCCTCCGAGCTTAGCCTTTTGAGCGTTGTCGGAGGGATAGCCTCTTGCCAATCCCTGTTCCTTGGCTTCTTCTCCGTCCAAGTTCCAGCCGCTATTTTGGCTTCCTTTCTCGCTCTCTTCCTTTCCTTATAGTAGTCACTGTCGCGAGGTGGTCTGTCAGTGGTTCATGCGCCCATGAACGTATGATTTATTGGCAATTCTCACTATTTTCGGTACTTTTCTACTTGTTTGAATTTAAGTTTGATGTTGCGCTTACCTTTAATTATGTTACGTTTAGTTATTTTTCGTTGATTTATAACAAGTTCCCCTTGGCGTGCACTCATGTTACAGGTCATACGAACACTGTTTGCTTATTTCTTCCTTTCGCTTCGCTAACCTACGTCATTTTTACGTCGCCTGTTGATTGGTCACATTACCTTCACATGACTGCTTGCGTCACCGGTAACTTGTCTCCTTCTGGTACCGAGAATGTGTTCTTCCGCGTCTTTCTATTTTTTCATTGGTTATTTCTGCTTTTTCCCTTGCCTTTATTATATTACTAATTGTATGGAAATAATGAATATTCTTTCTGGACTTAACTTTTTTCATTATTTTGTATTTTTTGGTAAGGTTTCTCATGTACTTTTTAGTAATTATTATTGTTAGTCTTGCAGCACTACTTTTTGTTGAATGTGGAATCTTCTGCAGTGCTTCTTAAGGACTGTCACTCAACATGTTCACCTGGACTCCGCACTGGACTCCGTATTGGACTCCGCACTGGACTCCGCACCTGGACTCTGCTCCAGAACTCGACTTGAAGACTCGGCACGAGGACTCGGTTCCTCACTTTGCTTCGGGCAGCTCACTAGAATTGCCAATTCTCTGCAATGTCCATGCGGACTATGCATCCAGCCTGTTAGCCTCGCCGCGTGTTTAGAAGCGGCATTTCTCACGACATGTATTCACTTTGCCCTGCTTGCGGCTGTTGACATGGGCTTGCCCTCTTGTATAGACGAAGAATGTCAAGCCGAGTACTTTCTACTCCGCACCAGCTGGCCTGTTCAGCAGTTCTATTTTATTAAATTTTATTAATGCCAGCCTGGAGTTAGCATTCTGCTTTACCTTTATGGACATTTTAAATCTACGTTTGTCAGCATGTTTGATCTTGAAGATGACATTTTTCTACTGAACTGGTTTGCCTAAAAGGATTTGTCTTTTACACTGCAGTGTTTGGACTATTAATCTGAAAGCTTAATGTTTTCATTATTTTTAATTTTATCTCCCCGGTGGAGAACTCAATGCTGCAAGTCTGCCTCAAGCTCGTTGTTACATTTCCAGTCCTTTTCAATCTATTGTTAAAGCAACCCTTTTTTCTTTCTATTTAGCTTCGTCATTTGATGTTTCTGAATATTTATTTATTACTCTGTTAAATTTCGATACTGGTTTGGCTTGTGCCAGCCTTCCACATTAATGTAAATTTCAGATGTTCTGAATTTATCAGTTTCAATTTATATTCACTATTATGTGCACAGCCGGTGGTCAGTTCGGCTCAAGGCTAGGTGTACGTTACTTGAATTTCGAATTTAATCATTGATCAAATTATTCAAATCATTTATTGTTATTTTTTTCCTCTAAGATTATAATAAATGTTGTTGACTGCTGATCCTTTTGTCTTTCATTCCCGTAAAACTGGGAATTACTCCTTGTCCTTTCCTGGTTTTACCAGTCAGTATGCAACCTGTTAACCTGTTGATTTCTGATGCAGAAATTTTCAGTTCTTCATCTACGGACGTTCCTGATTTGCTTGTGATAGCAGTATGCTCTACTGAAGCTTTTTTGCCGTGTCTTGTTTTGTGTTGGCGACACTCTCAATAACCAGAGCAAATCAGACAAGACGGTCATAAAGTGCTCTCCTTAAATAGTAACGTAGGGGGAAGTTCCAGATAATTTTTAGATCCAGAGCACTGATAGGCTAAATTTCCATACACACCCCCGGGCTTGATTGGCTAGAGAACGTAGTTACAGGCATGTGGTAGGCAGAATATTACATTAGAGGAGGAACCAAGTGAAGTATTTACAACTTCGGTACATAAAAAAAAAAAATTATCAGAAAAAAAGTTTTACCAACTACCAGAACTGTAATATCTTCTGAAGTTGATTTACTTTAGTCCACTAGAGGTCTCTAGAAAGCAGATGGCAGAGCCATCTAACCACCGGAGCAGAAAGTTTTAGAAAGTTTTATAAGTTTTTGGTCGCTGTCATAGATGGCCATGGAGAAGGCGCAAAGTTTGAATAGCCGGAGAAGGTGTACCCTTGGTATTATTATTATTATTATTATTATTATTATTATTATTATTATTATTATTATTATTATTATTAATTGTCTGACTCATTGGCTGAATGGTCAGCATTGGGGCCTTCGGTTTATAGGGTGCCGGGTTCGATTCCAGGCTGGGTCGGGGATTTTAATCGCCACTGATTAATTCTTCTGACCCGGGGACTGGGTGTTTGTGTTTGTCCCAACACTTTCCTCTTCTTATTCAGACAACACGCTACACTACCAACCACAATAGAAAGACGCGGTAGTGATTACATCCCTCCATAGAGGGTTGGCGTCAGGAAGGGCATCCGGCCTAAAACGGGGCAAGTCCACGTGTGCGACACAGTTCGCACCCGCGACCCCGCAGATTTGGAAAACAGTAGAAAAAGAGAAGGAGATTATCATTTATTATTTCTACCCTTTAGCCCTCTTTCTGATATGGAATCGGGGATGAGATGAGGTTAAATTATGGGCTACGGCATATTTTACGGCCGGAAACCCTCCCTGACGCCAACCTCAGTTGAGGAGCTAATGGAGATGAAATGAATAATGAGGAATAAAATCGGACAGGGAGGTGGAAGGAACCAGCGATGGCGTATGAATAAGAACTGTACCGAACTCGATAGCTGCAGTCGCTTAAGTGCAGCCAGTATCCAGTTATTGGGAGATACAGTAGTGGGTTCGAACCCCACTGTCGGCAGCCCTGAAGATGGTTTTCCGTGGTTTCCCATTTTCACACCAGGCAAATGCCGGGGCTGTACCTTAATTAGGGCCAAGGCCGCTTCCTTCCACTTCCTAGGCCTTTCCTATCCCATCGTCGCCATAAGACATATCTGTGTCGGTGCGACGTAAAGCAAATAGCAGAAAAAAAGCAAAAAAATAGGAACTGTCCCGGCATTTACCTGGAAGTGTGAAACTGCAGACAATCGGTGGTGGGGTTCGTACCCACTCGCCTCCCGAACGGAGAGTTCGGCTTCATAGCCGTAGCGCGTTAACACGTGTGGCCACTCCGCTCGGTAATTTTGTCTTTCATTTTCATTGTTTTTAATTCCACTTCATCAGTATTTTTAATTTGTTTGTATAATGTAATGATTGAATTTCTACTGAGGATGGCCTTTAGATTAGACCGAAACGTGTATATATACATCGTCCCATCTAATAAAGTGAAAATAATAACAATAATATGTTCGTAACATCCCTTTCATTTGTTTGAGTGCTAGAATTTTACCCCGATAGCCGTTTATTTACCGTTCCAGTTAAGTCGTGATGACACGTGTGTCTCGTATATAAGCGCCCTTACAAGAGAATCGACTCTACCAGTTCTTAGTCGGGAACTATCAGTAGAGAAGACGAAGTCCTAAAACACTACGTTACGTTGCATGTCATGGAGTTATGAATCTTTAATTATCAATTAAGTATTTTAATTAAATTCCATTTTATTCTGCGGGAAGTGATGGTGATCCATGTTTTGGCCCCTATCTGCAGGTTAAAAACCGCTACGAGAGGGGAATATTGTTTCAAACACATGGCATGTGGTAACAGTGCACCTCCCGTATGTCACGTCACTTTCTATCAGAGATCCTTCCCGTGTGCACTGTTTAACCCCTGTTCGGTGCTTCTTCCTTCCCCTAGATTGATTGATTGTTGCCTGAGGGGACGCGTGCGCAGGGCTTTTGAAGGTCCCCTTCCCCGCACCAGCTCACCATGAAGCACGCACGATGAGTCTATGCTGTCACAAATTTCTCCAGCGCCTCAGCTATTATATTATACCAGCGAAACGAGGGAAATATTCCTAAAGTGTCTTCTCCTCGACCCTAAAACTCATGGCTGAGTCCCGTGGAACCCGTACAGTCTTTGAAATTATGCAACATATTTCTGTTCGAACGGATTGTCATTGATTTCATACGAATACTCATATTCATTTGTTAAGAATACCCGTATTCTGGATACAATCAGACATCTTCATTTAACTCATATAAGGTACAGAGTATACAAATTTTAATATGAACTGTTTAAAAAAATATATAGATCTGCCTAGCTGAGGTGGCAAAGGTATGAACATCTCTCCTGAAAGAACGTGGAATCGATTTTTCGCCGGGCGATCAAAGAATATTTCAAAGTGGCTACAATTTTGGGGATATATATGGATGGCCCTTCGGGTTACCGTAATCTAACCATTCTGTCTCATTTAGTGTTAATGTCATGAATAAGGAACGCGTTAACCCTACTACTTTTCCTGAGACATATTATTATTATTATTATTATTATTATTATTATTATTATTATTATTATTATTATTATTATTATTATTATTATTATTATTCAGGCTCAGGTGGTTATTCGTACGTTTCACATAAGCGTTGTTGAAAATGGCTTAAAATAGGATGAAGGTGAGCAGAGGATGCTTGAACGCTATTGGTAGTGTTACGGCGTTACCCGTGGAGCAGAAAGAGGTGAAAGAAGGTGCGGGCTTGAATGGGTCTAAATACAATATCAAAATTAACTTAAAACTTAAACTGAAGGTTATATTTTCAGAACCTCAAACTTAACAATTTTTCGTAATAATGAAATATCAGGTACAATGACAATCTTAAAAACAAGTCAAGGAAAATACAATATTCAAAGAGCACTTGCTCCAATTTACAATATCTAGCCTTCCAGAGCACTCTTTACAATTAGAAAACTTGACAAAGAGCTAACAGGCTCTCAGTTTTCCAAGCCTACTCAAGGCCACATCAACTTACAATTACCGACCTCTCAAGGCACAACTTCAATCTGAAAAATGATTATATACAGGGGTATTTAACACCCAACCTACGGGGCCTTCATGGAAAAGAATAGATTAAATAACTGGCCCAACCACAAAAGGAATGGAGGCGTACACAGTGCTCCATGATAATGAAAACTAGAAAACCTAAAGGGCTCTAGGCCGATGGCACAGGGGCTATTCGCAAACTACTGAGGTGACTCGTATAGAAATTACTTAACATATTACAGAAGGATGCCTTTGCTGGCGAGATGTAGTGTTTACAGTGCACTATGTCTTCTGGTGTGGGCTATATCAAATTTGTTACTTTCATTGACCTGTCTCAGTCTCATCCATGGCTTTGACAATATGAAAGTGACTGAGGTATGAGTGATGCTAGGAATACCATTCCTTATGCAGCCAGTCCCTGTTATGAATGGTGTGAAAATATCGCTCATAGGGTCGGTTGGTGCATGCATTTCAGTGGGCTTGGCAGACTGATATGTAATAGCAACGGCTGGCTTGGTGAGGAAAGCAACGGGGAAACTACCTCACTCCTCATTTCCGTAGTACGCCTCTTCATTGACGCCTAGGCTATTTATGACAGCTGTTGGCGGAGTTGCAGAGGATTAAACCAGCCTTCGGGCTAAATACCCAACATACATACATATTACAGAAGGAAAAACAGTTAAAAAAACGTAGTCACCCCAAACCAAGATGAAGGGGAGCTCGAGAGGGTGCTTCACTCTATATCCCCGGTTTAAATTTAAAGCTTTATGAGATTTTTACTTTAGCCGAAAGAAGGTTTACGTTTTATAAAAGTTTGTTACATAACTAAGGATTCGGACCTTTCTCTCGGATTAAACTGCGGAGGTAGCAAGAAAGAATAAAGTTATGTGGCCATTACCTTATAGATATTCTGTTTGCCAACGAAAGAGGCCGCCCGCCTCCTGCTTGACACCCACTTTCAGATAGACGACGATCAATTGGCCAAGAAACGTGAAAAGCCGCAGTTTATAAACCCTCAGGGAAGGTTCGAGATCATTCAAGACTAAACCAGCCACTCCCTCTCAATTTTATTGGCTGAGTTCAAAGTAACACTCAAAATCGAACAAGAAGCCTGTGATAGGTTGAAAATTAATAATAGAAATTTTTCATTGGCCAGATTCAAAACTGGTGGAAAGAAAAAAGAAATATTGCCAACCCAAAAATAAATAAACATCAATCAGTTACAAAAACCTAGAAATACAAAACTTCTTTAAATTATAACTTTTTACACCTCGCACCAGTGTGCATGATCATAGTTTTTTTGGAAGTGTCATCTATGGAAGAACGTCCAAACTTCTGGATGAATGGCAAACAAAACCAGGAGAAATTCACTCAGTTTAGGAAACTTTACAACTAAACAACTACTTAATTTTTCAGTGGTGACATCTTCTGATTAAAGTTCTAAGTTCCTGTTGTAGTAGTTTCCACTTTTGTTCGATAGAGGAGTTCATTAAAGCGCTTATTTTGAATGCGCGGCGCTGAGGTGTACCTTCCGGTACAGGTATTTCTATCAAAACCTTGTTACCCCTACGTTTATAGTTTTTAATGTCTTCTTCGATTGACAGTTTGAAAATGTGGCAATCGGCATGTTATGTTGTAATTGAAATGTTAATATGTTACTCCATGCGGTGCTGTTCATTTACAGTGCATATGAAATGAAAAGTTACCTTACTAATGTAGTTCTCCACTAGGAGGAAAGTTAGGAACGTGAATTTGACAAGAAACGTACAAGATTCTAAATGTCAGGTAACTATAAGTATTGTATCAATATTCAATGGGTCTTTCTGAGTGGTTTAATAGTAAAATAGATTCGTATTTGACAGTGTTACCCATAAGGAATGTCAGTAGCCATGTTTCAGATTTTGAATTCTTAGGTTTGTTCTGTTTCGAACATGGGTAAGATTTCTTACTATCAAAACTCTGGATTCCAAGACGTTAATACAGACGGCTATATAAGCCCTATAACTTTTCCACGTGTATTCAGTATACTATTTGCTTTTGACATTTTGTTATTTACGTGTGACGGCGTAAAAATGCTGCCTTTCTTTCACGAGAGGAATGTCAACCATGCGATATATATGTGGCTTGGTTCTAAAAGGGCCAATGTCAAAAAATCTGTTTTTGAGCTATGAGCATTTGAAGTTTTGCTTATAGTTTTCCAATTTTTATTTCGACAACTATCTTTAAATAACTTTATACTTTCTTTGTGGAAGTCACCTTATTAAACGCCAATTTTTTCTATCATATTCTTTAAAAATCGTCAGGTCTCTAATCTTTATTGGTAATCTAACATTATTGGCAAGGGCTTATTTAATTAAACGTTAACTGCTCGTTTATTACTTAACAGAGACATTGGCCCTTTTAACATATTGCAAGCCAGGATAAAACGCGTATATATCAGTTAATATCTCAATTTCGATAAGAAATGACATTGGCCCTTTTAGAACCAAGCCACAGATATTACGTCACAAAAATGGCTGTCATATTATTATCTTGGCTGAATTTCAGAAATAATGATAATGTTTATTCCGTACATATTGTAAAAAATATTATTGAGGTTAAGTTTATTTTTGGACGTTATAACAACTGGCCAGTAATGTTGTGAATGAAAGTCGGGGATCCATTCTTGGGAATAAAATTAAGTCATTCCCCATAAGCAGTGTTTTGCCCCTGCTTCTTCCACAGATGCCCTGATTTATTTGTGCTTCGTTTAAAGGATTTCAGTCCGGAAACCTCTTGAGGTAACTGACTGCCTGTCTTATATGAGAGGCATCGGACCCGGTCAAGAAAGTCAAGCGATGTGACTGAGGAAATTGTTTCACGGACTACGTGACATTTCAATATCTGTATGCTATCTGACTAGGAAGAAGTAAGTTTTCACACCCAGTGAAAATTAACTACTGTACCATCCTAAATAGAGAACTAAACTATTCTAAATTGTTATAAATAATAATATACGTCTGGCATTGTAAAAATTCTGCCTTCCTTTCACGGGAGGGATGGCAACCGTGTAAATAATAATAATAATAATAATAATAATAATAATAATAATAATAATAATAATAATAATAATAATAATAATAAGAATAATAAGAATAATAAATAAACTCCTACGTCTTCTTTAGCATTTATCCCGCCTGATTTCAGGGTCCACTGCATGGACCTGCTGTGTCTGTTTAGTTCTATCTTGGTCTTTATGCAGTGTGTCGGCCCTACATTGCTTAGGTCATCCCTTTCATCTTTTCTGCCGACGACGTCTGGGTTGTAGCCTGTCTTGCCAATTGTGTCTGCTCCTGTACGAAAAACATGCTCGAACCGTCGGAGACTGCTCTCACGCATTTTCTCGTATATTGATGTAACGCCAGATCATTTCCTGGTGCTGTCGTGGGACACGTTATCTAATTTAGTGATGCCCGCTGGCTCGCACTAGGCTAGTAATTTAGTCCAGTGGCGAGTGATTTAGTAACTAAATCTGTTCGGACACAACTAATTAGGCGAGTAGTTTAATAAAATGATTTAATGGACTCGATCCATTAAAATGGAAAGTAGACGGTCGAGTAGCATCACTTACCACTAGCCCAGCGCTGGACAGGTCTGAACATAGTCTATTTAGTAGAGTTCATCAGTAGTTCGTTTTCGTTTGATCAGTCATCTCTGCCTTTCGTGGATTGGCAGCAGGGCTCGTTAGAGTGATGATACGACGGTCAGATTTGTCACTGCTTACGTGGAGCAGCAGTGCTTGTGGAATGTGAAATCTCCCCTGAATAAGAATAAAGCAGCCAAGGCAACTACAATCGAGGAGTGAATGAAATGGCGTATGGCTTTTAGTGCCGGGAGTGTCCGAGGACATGTTCGGCTCGCCAGAGTTGGAAAAGGTGATGGGAATACCGGAGTTTCACGAGAAGGAGATCCGATAGAAAACTATAAACATCAGGTTAATGAAAATCCATAGCCTGTTTCCAGTCATTCCACCGAGTCAAGAATGCAATAAATGAAGCCCCCACCTAGCGACGAGGCTAGTAGATGTGCCGGCTGCCGAAGCCTGTCGCATTCCTCTGGAGCAATGATTAATGACTGACAGGTGAATGAAATAAATTTGGATAGTGTCACTGGAATGAATGATGACAGGAAAAACCGGAGTGTCCGGATGAAAACCTGTCCCGCCTCCGCTTTGTCCAGCACAAATAGCACATGGAGTGACCAGGATTTGAAGCACGGAACCCAGCGATGTGAGGCCGGCGCGCTGCTGCGTGAGATGCGGATGCTCTATCAGGTTAATTTATTGTTTATAAAACTCTTCTTCCACCTCTTTCAACAACACTGTTGCTCAGTTCACCTTCGCTTTCTAGATAATCTCGCAGTCCACACTCCACAGCAGTCGGCACTTGAACACCAATTAAACCGGGATTGAACACACACTCCCCCACTTACTGCTTTCTCGTGTAATAGAGCTACTAAATCACTCCTCACTCGAATAAATTACTAGATTAATGCGAACTAGCCTTTACGCCGAGTTGGCGTACAGTCTCAGTCGTAGTTGGCCAACATTCGTAGCCACGGGATGCCACAGAATGGACGCCACTACGATCAATTTTGTGTGATTATTCAGTCTGCGGTAGCAAGTGACTCCGGTTGTTGTTCGACACTAAACGTAGACTCGCCGGCCGTAAAACATGTTATATCATTAATTTCATAACACCTCATCCGCGACCCAGTATCAGGAAAATTGGACAAAATCTCACATGCATTGGCTGGGATTCAAACCGCGCCCGCTTTTGTTAACAGCCAGTGTCGATGTCACATAGCGATCACATCAATTGATGTTATTAGTTTTTCAACGACTACTTTCTTACATTTTCAAATATACCTACTTGGCGAGTTGACTGCGCACTTCGGGCTCTGAAGTTCTTAGCTTGCATTCGAGAGATGGTGGGTTCGAACTCCGCTGTCGGAAGCTTTGAAGATAGTTTTCTCTGAATTCGCATTTCCAAACCAGGTAGTACCTCAGTTACGACGACAGTCGCTTCCTTCTCATTCCCAGCCCTGTCTTATCCCACAGTCACCATAAGACCTGCCTGAGTTGGTGCGAGGGAGAAACATCTGGAAAATAAATCATCAGTTGTCAATTTATATATTTATAAATCCTCACATATTAACCGCCGGCCCCGTGGTGTAGGGGTAGCGTGCCTGCCTCTTACCCGGAGGCCCCGGGTTCGATTCCCGGCCAGGTCAGGGATTTTTACCTGGACCTGAGGGCTGGTACGAGGTCCACTCAGCCTACGTGATTAGAATTGAGGAGCTATCTGACGGTGAGATAGCAGCCCCGGTCTAGAAAGCCAAGAATAACGGCCGAGGGGATTCGTCGTGCTGACCACACGACACCTCGTAATCTGCAGGCCTTCGGGCTGAGCAGCGGTCGCTTGGTAGGCCAAGGCCCTTCAAGGGCTATAGTGCCATGGGGTTTGGGGTTTGGTTCACATATTAACCGACGGAAAGCTCCGAATTTTTTAACTGCAACTAAAAACTTATTTTGAATTGCGTTTATTTTTTAAACGCTTATTGATAAAATACTAGGTATGCCGTGGTAAATTACTTCCACTCAAGTCACTGAACCATATGACTAGTGTCTCCTCTCATACAGCATATTACTGAACACATGCCTCTGAAAAATTGGTTCTCCAAGTTTTACGCGTAAGGTCATTATCTGAACCTTGCTAATGCGCTGCACCGTTGTGCTCTAACAAAATCCATACCCGATATTTTAACAGGTGATGATTCCGCAAGCATGGAGATCTGATTATTTCAATTAATTTGTTTGCTTCATTGTCAAGTGCATCTTCTTCCACTCGTACGCTTTAAAAACTCTGCTTCCAGTACTTAGTGACGACGTAATACTACTACAGTCAGTAAGTTCGTGGACTGGCACCTCCAGTGTGGGTAATACGGCTAACTCTCATGTACTACAGTCAATAACTTGTTGGACCGGCGCTTAAAGTGTAGGCAACACAGAGTACACCTGTGTACATATGTTCGTGGACTGGCACCTCCAGTCTGGGAATTACGGCGTACTCTCATGAAGCCTTCTACAGTCAATAACTTGTTGGACTGGCGCTTACAGTGTAGGCAACACAGAGTACACCTGTGTACATATGTTCGTGGACTGGCACCTCCAGTGTGAGTAATACGGCGTACACCCATGTACTACAGTCAATAACTTGTTGGACTGGCGCTTACAGTGTAGGCAACACAGAGTACACCTGTGTACATATGTTCGTGGACTGGCACCTCCAGGGTGGGTAATACGGCGTACTCTCATGTACTACAGTCAATAACTTGTTGGACTGGCGCTTACAGTGTAGGCAACACAGAGTACACCTGTGTACATATGTTCGTGGACTGGCACCTCCAGTGTGGGTAATACGGCGTACACCCATGTACTACAGTCAATAACTTGTTGGACTGGCGCTTACAGTGTAGGCAACAGAGTACACCTGTGTACATATGTTCGTGGACTGGCACCTCCAGTGTGAGTAATACGGCGTACACCCATGTACTAC